>NC_092657.1:2031890-2351890 GCF_032118995.1 Asterias amurensis | reverse complement strand
ATACGAGAGGAAAGCCACTGAACATGGCAATCCTGTGGTGGTAAAATTTTGAAGATTGAGAACGATACTGGGATCGAAATTACCCATTGTACATTTTGTTTTTTTTCTCCGACAGCTCTGTGCACAAAACTCCGATAGTGGAGGTTGTTGAAATCGTTTCTGAGCGACCCCGCTTACTTGAGCTTTTTTTCTATCAAGAAGTGTGCAAGTCGCCCTAAACCTTTAAAAAATGGATGCCGGGACATGCCAGGATGACTAAGGTACGAACTGCATCTCTCTGGCATTTTTAGTTCCAGAGTTATTCCAGAGCATTGCTGAAAATGTTTAACTGTCCGGGCCTATTTTTTGAATGACTATTATTTTTGGTTGGGTTCCCTGACTGCGCCGTGTGTTTGTGTACAGTGTATACACGCACAGTGTACGTCAATTTCTAATGGGTGCCTGCTCACGCCGTCGCATCTAGCCCCGCCTTAAAAATCGTCACAGCATTAAGTTTTTTACGAGAGGAAAGCCACTGAACATGGCAATCCTATGGTGGTAAAAATTTGAAGATTGAGCACGATACTGGGATCGAAATTACACATTGTACATCTTGTTTTTTTCTCCGACAGCTCTGTGCACAAAACTTCCACAGTGGAGGTTGTTGAAATCGTTTCTGAGCGACCCCGCTTACTTGAGCTTTTTTTCTATCAAGAAGTGTGCAAGTCGCCCTAAACCTTTAAAAAATGGATGCCGGGACATGCCAGGATGACTAAGGTACGAACTGCATCTCTCTGGCATTTTTAGTTCCAGAGTTATTCCAGAGCATTGCTGAATGTTTTTAATTGTCCGGGCTTTTTTTTTTGAATGACTATTATTTTTGGTTGGGTTCCCTGACTGCGCCGTGTGTTTGTGTACATTGTATACACGCACAGTGTACGTCAATTTCTAATGGGTGCCTGCTCACGCCGTCGCATCTAGCCCCGCCTTAAAAATCGTCAGAGCATTAAGTTTTTTACGAGAGGAAAGCCACTGAACATGGCAATCCTGTGGTGGTAAAAATTTGAAGATTGAGCCCGATACTGGGATCGAAATTACCCGGTTTACATTTTGTTTTTTTCTCCGACAGCTCTGTGCACAAAACTCCCATAGTGGAGGTTGTTGAAATCGTTTCTGAGCAACCCCGCTTACTTGAGCTTTTTTTCTATCAAGAAGTGTGCAAGTCGCCATAAACCTTTAAAAAATGGATGCAGGGACATGCCACGATGACTAAGGTACAAACAGCACCTCTCTGGCAATTTCCACAGTGGAGGTTGTTGAAATCGTTTCTGAGCGACCCCGCTTACTTGAGCTTTTTTTCTATCAAGAAGTGTGCAAGTCGCCCTAAACCTTTAAAAAATGGATGCCGGGACATGCCAGGATGACTAAGGTACGAACTGCATCTCTCTGGCATTTTTAGTTCCAGAGTTATTCCAGAGCATTGCTGAATGTTTTTAATTGTCCGGGCTTTTTTTTTTGAATGACTATTATTTTTGGTTGGGTTCCCTGACTGCGCCGTGTGTTTGTGTACATTGTATACACGCACAGTGTACGTCAATTTCTAATGGGTGCCTGCTCACGCCGTCGCATCTAGCCCCGCCTTAAAAATCGTCAGAGCATTAAGTTTTTTACGAGAGGAAAGCCACTGAACATGGCAATCCTGTGGTGGTAAAAATTTGAAGATTGAGCCCGATACTGGGATCGAAATTACCCGGTTTACATTTTGTTTTTTTCTCCGACAGCTCTGTGCACAAAACTCCCATAGTGGAGGTTGTTGAAATCGTTTCTGAGCAACCCCGCTTACTTGAGCTTTTTTTCTATCAAGAAGTGTGCAAGTCGCCCTAAACCTTTAAAAAATGGATGCAGGGACATGCCACGATGACTAAGGTACAAACTGCACCTCTCTGGCAATTTTAGTTCCAGAGTTATTCCAGAGCATTGCTGAAAGTTTTTAATTGTCCGGGCTTTTTTTTTGAATGACTATTATTTTTGGTTGGGTTCCCTGACTGCGCCGTGTGTTTGTGTACATTGTATACACGCACAGTGTACGTCATTTTCTAATGGGTGCCTGCTCACGCCGTCGCATCTAGCCCCGCCTTAAAAATCGTCAGAGCATTAAGTTTTATACGAGAGGAAAGCCACTGAACATGGCAATCCTGTGGTGGTAAAATTTTGAAGATTGAGAACGATACTGGGATCGAAATTACCCATTGTACATTTTGTTTTTTTTCTCCGACAGCTCTGTGCACAAAACTCCGATAGTGGAGGTTGTTGAAATCGTTTCTGAGCGACCCCGCTTACTTGAGCTTTTTTTCTATCAAGAAGTGTGCAAGTCGCCCTAAACCTTTAAAAAATGGATGCCGGGACATGCCAGGATGACTAAGGTACGAACTGCATCTCTCTGGCATTTTTAGTTCCAGAGTTATTCCAGAGCATTGCTGAAAATGTTTAACTGTCCGGGCCTATTTTTTGAATGACTATTATTTTTGGTTGGGTTCCCTGACTGCGCCGTGTGTTTGTGTACAGTGTATACACGCACAGTGTACGTCAATTTCTAATGGGTGCCTGCTCACGCCGTCGCATCTAGCCCCGCCTTAAAAATCGTCACAGCATTAAGTTTTTTACGAGAGGAAAGCCACTGAACATGGCAATCCTATGGTGGTAAAAATTTGAAGATTGAGCACGATACTGGGATCGAAATTACACATTGTACATCTTGTTTTTTTCTCCGACAGCTCTGTGCACAAAACTTCCACAGTGGAGGTTGTTGAAATCGTTTCTGAGCGACCCCGCTTACTTGAGCTTTTTTTCTATCAAGAAGTGTGCAAGTCGCCCTAAACCTTTAAAAAATGGATGCCGGGACATGCCAGGATGACTAAGGTACGAACTGCATCTCTCTGGCATTTTTAGTTCCAGAGTTATTCCAGAGCATTGCTGAATGTTTTTAATTGTCCGGGCTTTTTTTTTTGAATGACTATTATTTTTGGTTGGGTTCCCTGACTGCGCCGTGTGTTTGTGTACATTGTATACACGCACAGTGTACGTCAATTTCTAATGGGTGCCTGCTCACGCCGTCGCATCTAGCCCCGCCTTAAAAATCGTCAGAGCATTAAGTTCTTTACGAGAGGAAAGCCACTGAACATGGCAATCCTGTGGTGGTAAAAATTTGAAGATTGAGCCCGATACTGGGATCGAAATTACCCGGTTTACATTTTGTTTTTTTCTCCGACAGCTCTGTGCACAAAACTCCCATAGTGGAGGTTGTTGAAATCGTTTCTGAGCAACCCCGCTTACTTGAGCTTTTTTTCTATCAAGAAGTGTGCAAGTCGCCATAAACCTTTAAAAAATGGATGCAGGGACATGCCACGATGACTAAGGTACAAACAGCACCTCTCTGGCAATTTCCACAGTGGAGGTTGTTGAAATCGTTTCTGAGCGACCCCGCTTACTTGAGCTTTTTTTCTATCAAGAAGTGTGCAAGTCGCCCTAAACCTTTAAAAAATGGATGCCGGGACATGCCAGGATGACTAAGGTACGAACTGCATCTCTCTGGCATTTTTAGTTCCAGAGTTATTCCAGAGCATTGCTGAATGTTTTTAATTGTCCGGGCTTTTTTTTTTGAATGACTATTATTTTTGGTTGGGTTCCCTGACTGCGCCGTGTGTTTGTGTACATTGTATACACGCACAGTGTACGTCAATTTCTAATGGGTGCCTGCTCACGCCGTCGCATCTAGCCCCGCCTTAAAAATCGTCAGAGCATTAAGTTTTTTACGAGAGGAAAGCCACTGAACATGGCAATCCTGTGGTGGTAAAAATTTGAAGATTGAGCCCGATACTGGGATCGAAATTACCCGGTTTACATTTTGTTTTTTTCTCCGACAGCTCTGTGCACAAAACTCCCATAGTGGAGGTTGTTGAAATCGTTTCTGAGCAACCCCGCTTACTTGAGCTTTTTTTCTATCAAGAAGTGTGCAAGTCGCCATAAACCTTTAAAAAATGGATGCAGGGACATGCCACGATGACTAAGGTACAAACTGCACCTCTCTGGCAATTTCCACAGTGGAGGTTGTTGAAATCGTTTCTGAGCGACCCCGCTTACTTGAGCTTTTTTTCTATCAAGAAGTGTGCAAGTCGCCCTAAACCTTTAAAAAATGGATGCCGGGACATGCCAGGATGACTAAGGTACGAACTGCATCTCTCTGGCATTTTTAGTTCCAGAGTTATTCCAGAGCATTGCTGAATGTTTTTAATTGTCCGGGCTTTTTTTTTTGAATGACTATTATTTTTGGTTGGGTTCCCTGACTGCGCCGTGTGTTTGTGTACATTGTATACACGCACAGTGTACGTCAATTTCTAATGGGTGCCTGCTCACGCCGTCGCATCTAGCCCCGCCTTAAAAATCGTCAGAGCATTAAGTTTTTTACGAGAGGAAAGCCACTGAACATGGCAATCCTGTGGTGGTAAAAATTTGAAGATTGAGCCCGATACTGGGATCGAAATTACCCGGTTTACATTTTGTTTTTTTCTCCGACAGCTCTGTGCACAAAACTCCCATAGTGGAGGTTGTTGAAATCGTTTCTGAGCAACCCCGCTTACTTGAGCTTTTTTTCTATCAAGAAGTGTGCAAGTCGCCATAAACCTTTAAAAAATGGATGCAGGGACATGCCACGATGACTAAGGTACAAACAGCACCTCTCTGGCAATTTCCACAGTGGAGGTTGTTGAAATCGTTTCTGAGCGACCCCGCTTACTTGAGCTTTTTTTCTATCAAGAAGTGTGCAAGTCGCCCTAAACCTTTAAAAAATGGATGCCGGGACATGCCAGGATGACTAAGGTACGAACTGCATCTCTCTGGCATTTTTAGTTCCAGAGTTATTCCAGAGCATTGCTGAATGTTTTTAATTGTCCGGGCTTTTTTTTTTGAATGACTATTATTTTTGGTTGGGTTCCCTGACTGCGCCGTGTGTTTGTGTACATTGTATACACGCACAGTGTACGTCAATTTCTAATGGGTGCCTGCTCACGCCGTCGCATCTAGCCCCGCCTTAAAAATCGTCAGAGCATTAAGTTTTTTACGAGAGGAAAGCCACTGAACATGGCAATCCTGTGGTGGTAAAAATTTGAAGATTGAGCCCGATACTGGGATCGAAATTACCCGGTTTACATTTTGTTTTTTTCTCCGACAGCTCTGTGCACAAAACTCCCATAGTGGAGGTTGTTGAAATCGTTTCTGAGCAACCCCGCTTACTTGAGCTTTTTTTCTATCAAGAAGTGTGCAAGTCGCCATAAACCTTTAAAAAATGGATGCAGGGACATGCCACGATGACTAAGGTACAAACTGCACCTCTCTGGCAATTTCCACAGTGGAGGTTGTTGAAATCGTTTCTGAGCGACCCCGCTTACTTGAGCTTTTTTTCTATCAAGAAGTGTGCAAGTCGCCCTAAACCTTTAAAAAATGGATGCCGGGACATGCCAGGATGACTAAGGTACGAACTGCATCTCTCTGGCATTTTTAGTTCCAGAGTTATTCCAGAGCATTGCTGAATGTTTTTAATTGTCCGGGCTTTTTTTTTTGAATGACTATTATTTTTGGTTGGGTTCCCTGACTGCGCCGTGTGTTTGTGTACATTGTATACACGCACAGTGTACGTCAATTTCTAATGGGTGCCTGCTCACGCCGTCGCATCTAGCCCCGCCTTAAAAATCGTCAGAGCATTAAGTTTTTTACGAGAGGAAAGCCACTGAACATGGCAATCCTGTGGTGGTAAAAATTTGAAGATTGAGCCCGATACTGGGATCGAAATTACCCGGTTTACATTTTGTTTTTTTCTCCGACAGCTCTGTGCACAAAACTCCCATAGTGGAGGTTGTTGAAATCGTTTCTGAGCAACCCCGCTTACTTGAGCTTTTTTTCTATCAAGAAGTGTGCAAGTCGCCATAAACCTTTAAAAAATGGATGCAGGGACATGCCACGATGACTAAGGTACAAACTGCACCTCTCTGGCAATTTTAGTTCCAGAGTTATTCCAGAGCATTGCTGAAAGTTTTTAATTGTCCGGGCTTTTTTTTTGAATGACTATTATTTTTGGTTGGGTTCCCTGACTGCGCCGTGTGTTTGTGTACATTGTATACACGCACAGTGTACGTCAATTTCTAATGGGTGCCTGCTCACGCCGTCGCATCTAGCCCCGCCTTAAAAATAGTCAGAGCATTAAGTTTTATACGAGAGGAAAGCCACTGAACATGGCAATCCTGTGGTGGTAAAATTTTGAAGATTGAGAACGATACTGGGATCGAAATTACCCTTTGTACATTTTGTTTTTTTCTCCGACAGCTCTGTGCACAAAACTTCCACAGTGGAGGTTGTTGAAATCGTTTCTGAGCGACCCCGCTTACTTGAGCTTTTTTTCTATCAAGGAGTGTGCAAGTCGCCCTAAACCTTTAAAAAATGGATGCCGGGACATGCCAGGATGACTAAGGTACGAACTGCATCTCTCTGGCATTTTTAGTTCCAGAGTTATTCCAGAGCATTGCTGAATGTTTTTAATTGTCCGGGCTTATTTTTTGAATGACTATTATTTTTGGTTGGGTTCCCTGACTGCGCCGTGTGTTTGTGTACATTGTATACACGCACAGTGTACGTCATTTTCTAATGGGTGCCTGCTCACGCCGTCGCATCTAGCCCCGCCTTTAAAATCGTCAGAGCTCAAAGTTTTATACGAGAGGAAAGCCCTTGAACATGGCAATCCTGTGGTGGTGAAATTTTGAAGATTGAGCACGATACTGGGATCAAAATTACCCATTGTACATCTTGTTTTTCTCTCTGACAGATCTGTGCACAAAACTCCCATAGTGGAGGTTGTTGAAATCGTTTCTGAGCAACCCCGCTTACTTGAGCTTTTTTCTATCAAGAAGTGTGCAAGTCGCCCTAAACTTTTAAAAAATGGATGCAGGGACATGCCAGGATGACTAAGGTACAAACTGCATCTCTCTGGTATTTTTAGTTCCAGAGTTATTCCAAAGCATTGCTGGGAGTTTTTAATTGTCCGGGTCTATTTTTTGAATGACTATTATTTTTGGTTGGGTTCCCTGACTGCGCCGTGTGTTTGTGTACATTGTATACACGCACAGTGTACGTCATTTTCTAATGGGTGCCTGCTCACGACGTCGCATCTAGCCCCGCCTTAAAAATCGTCAGAGCATTAAGTTTTATACGAGAGGAAAGCCACTGAACATGGCAATCCTGTGGTGGTAACATTTTGAAGATTGAGAACGATACTGGGATCGAAATTACCCATTGTACATTTTGTTTTTTTCTCCGACAGCTCTGTGCACAAAACTTCCACAGTGGAGGTTGTTGAAATCGTTTCTGAGCGACCCCGCTTACTTGAGCTTTTTTCTATCAAGGAGTGTGCAAGTCGCCCTAAACCTTTAAAAAATGGATGCCGGGACATGCCAGGATGACTAAGGTACGAACTGCATCTCTCTGGCATTTTTAGTTCCAGAGTTATTCCAGAGCATTGCTGAATGTTTTTAATTGTCCGGGCTTTTTTGTTTGAATGACTATTATTTTTGGTTGGGTTCCCTGACTGCGCCGTGTGTTTGTGTACATTGTATACACGCACAGTGTACGTCAATTTCTAATGGGTGCCTGCTCACGCCGTCGCATCTAGCCCCGCCTAAAAAATCGTCAGAGCATTAAGTTTTATATGAGAGGAAAGCCCTTGAACATGGCAATCCTGTGGTGGTAAAATTTTGAAGATTGAGAACGATACTGGGATCGAAATTACCCATTGTACATTTTGTTTTTCTCTCCGACAGCTCTGTGCACAAAACTCCCATAGTGGAGGTTGTTGAAATCGTTTCTGAGCGACCCCGCTTACTTGAGCTTTTTTCTATCAAGGAGTGTGCAAGTCGCCCTAAACCTTTAAAAAATGGATGCCGGGACATGCCAGGATGACTAAGGTACAAACTGCATCTCTCTGGCATTTTTAGTTCCAGAGTTATTCCAGAGCATTGCTGAAAATGTTTAATTGTCCGGGCCTATTTTTTGAATGACTATTATTTTTGGTTGGGTTCCCTGACTGCGCCGTGTGTTTGTGTACATTGTATACACGCACAGTGTACGCCAATTTCTAATGGGTGCCTGCTCACGCCGTCGCATCTAGCCCCGCCTTAAAAATCGTCAGAGCATTAAGTTTTTTACGAGAGGAAAGCAACTGAACATGGCAATCCTGTGGTGGTAAAAATTTGAAGATTGAGCCCGATACTGGGATCGAAATTACCCGGTTTACATTTTGTTTTTTTTCTCCGACAGCTCTGTGCACAAAACTCCCATAGTGGAGGTTGTTGAAATCGTTTCTGAGCAACCCCGCTTACTTGAGCTTTTTTTCTATCAAGAAGTGTGCAAGTCGCCCTAAACCTTTAAAAAATGGATGCAGGGACATGCCACGATGACTAAGGTACAAACTGCATCTCTCTGGCAATTTTAGTTCCAGAGTTATTCCAGAGCATTGCTGAAAGTTTTTAATTGTCCGGGCTTTTTTTTTGAATGACTATTATTTTTGGTTGGGTTCCCTGACTGCGCCGTGTGTTTGTGTACATTGTATACACGCACAGTGTACGTCATTTTCTAATAGGTGCCTGCTCACGCCGTCGCATCTAGCCCCGCCTTAAAAATCGTCAGAGCATTAAGTTTTATACGAGAGAAAAGCCACTGAACATGGCAATCCTGTGGTGGTAAAATTTTGAAGATTGAGAACGATACTGGGATCGAAATTACCCATTGTACATTTTGTTTTTTTTCTCCGACAGCTCTGTGCACAAAACTCCGATAGTGGAGGTTGTTGAAATCGTTTCTGAGCGACCCCGCTTACTTGAGCTTTTTTTCTATCAAGAAGTGTGCAAGTCGCCCTAAACCTTTAAAAAATGGATGCCGGGACACGCCAGGATGACTAAGGTACAAACTGCACCTCTCTGGCAATTTTAGTTCCAGAGTTATTCCAGAGCATTGCTGAAAGTTTTTAATTGTCCGGGCTTTTTTTTTGAATGACTATTATTTTTGGTTGGGTTCCCTGACTGCGCCGTGTGTTTGTGTACATTGTATACACGCACAGTGTACGTCATTTTCTAATGGGTGCCTGCTCACGCCGTCGCATCTAGCCCCGCCTTAAAAATCGTCAGAGCATTAAGTTTTATACGAGAGGAAAGCCACTGAACATGGCAATCCTGTGGTGGTAAAATTTTGAAGATTGAGAACGATACTGGGATCGAAATTACCCATTGTACATTTTGTTTTTTTCTCCGACAGCTCTGTGCACAAAACTTCCACAGTGGAGGTTGTTGAAATCGTTTCTGAGCGACCCCGCTTACTTGAGCTTTTTTTCTATCAAGGAGTGTGCAAGTCGCCCTAAACCTTTAAAAAATGGATGCCGGGACATGCCAGGATGACTAAGGTACGAACTGCATCTCTCTGGCATTTTTAGTTCCAGAGTTATTCCAGAGCATTGCTGAATGTTTTTAATTGTCCGGGCTTATTTTTGAATGACTATTATTTTTGGTTGGGTTCCCTGACTGCGCCGTGTGTTTGTGTACATTGTATACAAGCACAGTGTACGTCATTTTCTAATGGGTGCCTGCTCACGCCGTCGCATCTAGCCCCGCCTTTAAAATCGTCAGAGCTCAAAGTTTTATACGAGAGGAAAGCCCTTGAACATGGCAATCCTGTGGTGGTGAAATTTTGAAGATTGAGCACGATACTGGGATCAAAATTACCCATTGTACATCTTGTTTTTCTCTCTGACAGATCTGTGCACAAAACTCCCATAGTGGAGGTTGTTGAAATCGTTTCTGAGCAACCCCGCTTACTTGAGCTTTTTTCTATCAAGAAGTGTGCAAGTCGCCCAAAACTTTTAAAAAATGGATGCAGGGACATGCCAGGATGACTAAGGTACAAACTGCATCTCTCTGGTATTTTTAGTTCCAGAGTTATTGCAGAGCATTGCTGGGAGTTTTTAATTGTCCGGGTCTATTGTTTGAATGACTATTATTTTTGGTTGGGTTCCCTGACTGCGCCGTGTGTTTGTGTACTTTGTATACACGCACAGTGTACGTCAATTTCTAATGGGTGCCTGCTCACGCCGTCGCATCTAGCCCCGCGTTAAAAATCGTCAGAGCATTAAGTTTTATACGACAGGAAAGCCCTTGAATATGGCAATCCTGTGGTGGTAAAATTTTGACGATTGAGCACGATACTGGGATCGAAAATACCCAGTGTACATTTTGTTTTTCTCTCCGACAGCACTGTGCACAAAACTCCCATAGTGGAGGTTGTTGAAATCGTTTCTGAGCAACCGCGCTTACTTGAGCTTTTTCCATCAAGAAGTGTGCAAGTCGCCCTAAACTTTTAAAAACTGGATGCAGGGACATGCCACGATGACTAAGGTACAAACTGCATCTCTCTGGCATTTTTAGTTCCAGAGTTATTCCAGAGCATTGCTGAAAGTTTTTAATTGTCCGGGTTTTTTTTTTGAATGACTATTATTTTTGGTTGGGTTCCCTGACTGCGCCGTGTGTTTGTGTACTTTGTATACACGCACAGTGTACGTTAATTTCTAATGGGTGCCTGCTCACGCCGTTGCATCTAGCCCCGCCTTAAAAATCGTCAGAGCATTAAGTTTTATACGAGAGGAAAGCCCTTGAACATGGCAATCCTGTGGTGGTAAAATGTTGAAGATTGAGCATGATACTTTGATCGAAATTACCCGGTTTACATTTTTTTTTTTTTTCTCCGACAGCTCTGTGCACAAAACTTCCATAGGGAAGGTTGTTGAAATCGTTTCTGAGCAAACCCGATTACTTGAGCTTTTTTCTATCAAGAAGTGTGCAAGTCGCCCTAAACCTTTAAAAAATGGATGCCGGGACATGCCAGGATGACTAAGGTACAAACTGCATCTCTCTAGCATTTTTAGTTCCAGAGTTATTCCAAAGCATTGCTGAAAGTTTTTAATTGTCCGGGCTTATTTTTTGAATGACTATTATTTTTGGTTGGGTTCCCTGACTGCGCCGTGTGTTTGTGCACATTGTATACACGCACAGTGTACGTCAATTTCTAATGGGTGCCTGCTCACGCCGTCGCATCTAGTCCCGCCTGAAAAATCGTCAGAGCATTAAGTTTTATACGAGAGGAAAGCCCTTGAACATGGCAATCCTGTGGTGGTAAAATTTTGAAGATTGAGAATGATACTGGGATCGAAATTACCCGGTTTGCATTTTATTTTTTTCTCCGACAGCTCTGTGCACAAAACTCCCATAGTGGAAGTTGTTGAAATCGTTTCTGAGCAACCCCGCTTACTTGAGCTTTTTTCTATCAAGAAGTGTGCATGTCGCCCTAAACTTTTAAAAAATGGATGCCGGGACATGCCACGATGACTAAGGTACAAACTGCATCTCTCTGGCATTTTTAGTTCCAGAGTTATTCCAGAGCATTGCTGGGAGTTTTTAATTGTCCGGGCCTATTTTTTGAATGACTATTATTTTTGGTTGGGTTCCCTGACTGCGTCGTGTGTTTGTGTACATTGTATACACGCACAGTGTACGTCAATTTCTAATGGGTGCCTGCTCACGCCGTTGCATCTAGCCCCGCCTTAAAAATCGTCAGAGCATTAAGTTTTATACGAGAGGAAAGCCCTTGAACATGGCAATCCTGTGGTGGTAAAATGTTGAAGATTGAGCATGATACTGGGATCGAAATTACCCGGTTTACATTTTGTTTTTTCTCCGAC
Source organism: Asterias amurensis (assembly GCF_032118995.1). NCBI lineage: Eukaryota > Metazoa > Echinodermata > Asteroidea > Forcipulatida > Asteriidae > Asterias > Asterias amurensis. Next base: position 2,340,087 of record NC_092657.1, on the reverse strand, counting down.
AGCTCTGTGCACAAAACTCCCATAGGGAAGGTTGTTGAAATCGTTTGTGAGCAAACCCGCTTACTTGAGCTTTTTTCTATCAAGAAGTGTGCAAGTCGCCCTAAACCTTTAAAAAATGGATGCCGGGACATGCCAGGATGACTAAGGTACAAACTGCATCTCTCTAGCATTTTTAGTTCCAGAGTTATTCCAAAGCATTGCTGAAAGTTTTTAATTGTCCGGGCTTATTTTTTGAATGACTATTATTTTTGGTTGGGTTACCTGACTGCGCCGTGTGTTTGTGCACATTGTATACACGCACAGTGTACGTCAATTTCTAATGGGTGCCTGCTCACGCCGTCGCATCTAGTCCCGCCTAAAAAATCGTCAGAGCTTTAAGTTTTATACGAGAGGAAAGCCCTTGAACATGGCCATCCTGTGGTGGTAATATTTTGAAGATTGAGAATGATACTGGGATCGAAATTACCCGGTTTGCATTTTATTTTTTTCTCCGACAGCTCTGTGCACAAAACTCCCATAGTGGAAGTTGTTGAAATCGTTTCTGAGCAACCCCGCTTACTTGAGCTTTTTTCTATCAAGAAGTGTGCAAGTCGCCCTAAACTTTTAAAAAATGGATGCCGGGACATGCCACGATGACTAAGGTACAAACTGCATCTCTCTGGCATTTTTAGTTCCAGAGTTATACCAGAGCATTGCTGAAAGTTTTTAATTGTCCGGGCTTATTTTTTGAATGACTATTATTTTTGGTTGGGTTCCCTGACTGCGTCGTGTGTTTGTGTACATTGTATACACGCACAGTGTACGTCAATTTCTAATGGGTGCCTGCTCACGCCGTCGCATCTAGCCCCGCCTTAAAAATTGTCGGAGCATTAAGTTTTATACGAGAGGAAAGCCCTTGAACATGGCAATCCTGTGGTGGTAAAATTTTGAAGATTGAGAACGATACTGGGATCGAAATTACCCATTGTACATTTTGTTTTTTTCTCCGACAGCTCTGTGCACAAAACTCCCATAGTGGAGGTTGTTGAAATCGTTTCTGAGCGACCCCGCTTACTTGAGCTTTTTTCTACCAAGGAGTGTGCAAGTCGCCCTAAACCTATAAAAAACGGATGCCGGGACATGCCAGGATGACTAAGGTACGAACTGCATCTCTCTGGCATTTTTAGTTCCAGAGTTATTCCAGAGCATTGCTGAAAGTTTTTAATTGTCCGGGCCTATTTTTTGAATGACTATTATTTTTGGTTGGGTTCCCTGACTGCGCCGTGTGTTTGTGTACATTGTATACACGCACAGTGTACGTCATTTTCTAATGGGTGGCTGCTCACGCCGTCGCATCTAGCCCCGCCTTTAAAATCGTCAGAGCTCAAAGTTTTATACGAGAGGAAAGCCCTTGAACATGGCAATCCTGTGGTGGTGAAATTTTGAAGATTGAGCACGATACTGGGATCAAAATTACCCATTGTACATCTTGTTTTTCTCTCTGACAGATCTGTGCACAAAACTCCCATAGTGGAGGTTGTTGAAATCGTTTCTGAGCAACCCCGCTTACTTGAGCTTTTTTCTATCAAGAAGTGTGCAAGTCGCCCTAAACCTTTAAAAAATGGATGCCGGGACATGCCAGGATGACTAAGGTACAAACTGCATCTCTCTAGCATTTTTAGTTCCAGAGTTATTCCAAAGCATTGCTGAAAGTTTTTAATTGTCTGGGCTTATTTTTTGAATGACTATTATTTTTGGTTGGGTTCCCTGACTGCGCCGTGTGTTTGTGCACATTGTATACACGCACAGTGTACGTCAATTTCTAATGGGTGCCTGCTCACGCCGTCGCATCTAGTCCCGCCTAAAAAATCGTCAGAGCTTTAAGTTTTATACGAGAGGAAAGCCCTTGAACATGGCCATCCTGTGGTGGTAAAATTTTGAAGATTGAGAATGATACTGGGATCGAAATTACCCGGTTTGCATTTTATTTTTTTCTCCGACAGCTCTGTGCACAAAACTCCCATAGTGGAAGTTGTTGAAATCGTTTCTGAGCAACCCCGCTTACTTGAGCTTTTTTCTATCAAGAAGTGTGCAAGTCGCCCTAAACTTTTAAAAAATGGATGCCGGGACATGCCACGATGACTAAGGTACAAACTGCATCTCTCTGGCATTTTTAGTTCCAGAGTTATTCCAGAGCATTGCTGAAAGTTTTTAATTGTCCGGGCTTATTTTTTGAATGACTATTATTTTTGGTTGGGTTCCCTGACTGCGCCGTGTGTTTGTGCACATTGTATACACGCACAGTGTACGTCAATTTCTAATGGGTGACTGCTCACGCCGTCGCATCTAGCCCCGCCTTTAAAACCGTCAGAGCATTAAGTTTTATACGACAGGAAAGCCCTTGAACATGGCAATCCTGTGGTGGTAAAATTTTGAAGATTGAGCACGATACTGGGATCGAAATTACCCGGTTTACATTTTGTTTTTCTCTCCGACAGCTCTGTGCACAAAACTCCCATAGTGGAGGTTGTTGAAATCGTTTCTGAGCAACCGCGCTTACTTGAGCTTTTTCCTATCAAGAAGTGTGCAAGTCGCCCTAAACTTTAAAAAAATGGATGCAGGGACATGCCACGATGACTAATGTACAAACTGCATCTCTCTGGCATTTTTAGTTCCTGAGTTATTCCAGAGCATTGCTGAAAGTTTTTAATTGTCCGGGCTTATTTTTTGAATGACTATTATTTTTGGTTGGGTTCCCTGACTGCGCCGTGTGTTTGTGTACATTGTATACACGCACAGTGTACGTTAATTTCTAATGGGTGCCTGCTCACGCGGTCGCATCTAGCCCCGCCTTAAAAATCGTCAGAGCATTAAGTTTTATACGAGAGGAAAGCCCTTGAACATGGCAATCCTGTGGTGGTAAAATGTTGAAGATTGAGCATGATACTGGGATCGAAATTACCCGGTTTACATTTTGTTTTTTCTCCGACAGCTCTGTGCACAAAACTCCCATAGTGAAGGTTGTTGAAATCGTTTCTGAGCAAACCCGCTTACTTGAGCTTTTTTCTATCAAGAAGTGTGCAAGTCGCCCTAAACCTTTAAAAAAAATGGATGCCGGGACATGCCAGGATGACTAAGGTACAAACTGCATCTCTCTAGCATTTTTAGTTCCAGAGTTATTCCAAAGCATTGCTGAAAGTTTTTAATTGTCCGGGCTTATTTTTTGAATGACTATTATTTTTGGTTGGGTTCCCTGACTGCGCCGTGTGTTTGTGTACATTGTACACACGCACAGTGTACGTCAATTTCTAATGGGTGACTGCTCACGCCGTCGCATCTAGCCCCGCCTTTAAAATCGTCAGAGCTCAAAGTTTTATACGAGAGGAAAGCCCTTGAACATGGCAATCCTGTGGTGGTAAAATTTTGAAGATTGAGCACGATACTGGGATCAAAATTACCCATTGTACATCTTGTTTTTCTCTCCGACAGATCTGTGCACAAAACTCCCATAGTGGAGGTTGTTGAAATCGTTTCTGAGCAACCCCGCTTACTTGAGCTTTTTCCTATCAAGAAGTGTGCAAGTCGCCCTAAACTTTAAAAAATGGATGCCGGGACATGCCAGGATGACTAAGGTACAAACTGCATCTCTCTGGCATTTTTAGTTCCTGAGTTATTCCAAAGCATTGCTGAAAGTTTTTAATTGTCCGGGCTTATTTTTTGAATGACTATTATTTTTGGTTGGGTTCCCTGACTGCGCCGTGTGTTTGTGTACATTGTATACACGCACAGTGTACGTTAATTGCTAATGGGTGCCTGCTCACGCCGTTGCATCTAGCCCCGCCTTAAAAATCGTCAGAGCATTAAGTTTTATACGAGAGGAAAGCCCTTGAACATGGCAATCCTGTGGTGGTAACATTTTGAAGATTGAGAATGATACTGGGATCGAAATTACCCGGTTTGCATTTTATTTTTTTCTCCGACAGCTCTGTGCACAAAACTCCCATAGTGGAGGTTGTTGAAATCGTTTCTGAGCAACCCCGCTTACTTGAGCTTTTTTCTACCAAGAAGTGGGCAAGTCGCACTAAACCTTTAAAAAATGGATGCCGGGACATGCCAGGATGACTAAGGTACAAACTGCATCTCTCTGGCATTTTTAGTTCCAGAGTTATTCCAGAGCATTGCTGAAAGTTTTTAATTGTCCAGGCCTATTTTTTGAATGACTATTATTTTTGGTTGGGTTCCCTGACTGCGTCGTGTGTTTGTGTACATTGTATACACGCACAGTGTACGTCAATTTCTAATGGGTGCCTGCTCACGCCGTCGCATCTAGCCCCGCCTTAAAAATCGTCAGAGCATTAAGTTTTATACGAGAGGAAAGCCCTTGAACATGGCCATCCTGTGGTGGTAAGATTTTGAAGATTGAGAATGATACTGGGATCGAAATTACCCGGTTTGCATTTTATTTTTTTCTCCGACAGCTCTGTGCACAAAACTCCCATAGTGGAAGTTGTTGAAATCGTTTCTGAGCAACCCCGCTTACTTGAGCTTTTTTCTATCAAGAAGTGTGCAAGTCGCCCTAAACTTTTAAAAAATGGATGCCGGGACATGCCACGATGACTAAGGTACAAACTGCATCTCTCTGGCATTTTTAGTTCCAGAGTTATTCCAGAGCATTGCTGAAAGTTTTTAATTGTCCGGGCTTATTTTTTGAGTGACTATTATTTTTGGTTGGGTTCCCTGACTGCGCCGTGTGTTTGTGCACATTGTATACACGCACAGTGTACGTCAATTTCTAATGGGTGACTGCTCACGCCGTCGCATCTGGCCCCGCCTTTAAAATCGTCAGAGCATTAAGTTTTATACGACAGGAAAGCCCTTGAACATGGCAATCCTGTGGTGGTAAAATTTTGAAGATTGAGCACGATACTGGGATCGAAAATACCCATTGTACATTTTGTTTTTCTCTCCGACAGCTCTGTGCACAAAACTCCCATAGTGGAGGTTGTTGAAATCGTTTCTGAGCAACCGCGCTAACTTGAGCTTTTTCCTATCAAGAAGTGTGCAAGTCGCCCTAAACTTTAAAAAAATGGATGCAGGGACATGCCACGATGACTAATGTACAAACTGCATCTCTCTGGCATTTTTAGTTCCTGAGTTATTCCAAAGCATTGCTGAAAGTTTTTAATTGTCCGGGCTTATTTTTTGAATGACTATTATTTTTGGTTGGGTTCCCTGACTGCGCCGTGTGTTTTTGTACGTTGTATACACGCACAGTGTACGTTAATTTCTAATGGGTGCCTGCTCACGCCGTTGCATCTAGCCCCGCCTTAAAAATCGTCAGAGCATTAAGTTTTATACGAGAGGAAAGCCCTTGAACATGGCAATCCTGTGGTGGTAAAATGTTGAAGATTGAGCATGATACTGGGATCGAAATTACCCGGTTTACATTTTGTTTTTTTCTCCGACAGCTATGTGCACAAAACTCCCATAGGGAAGGTTGTTGAAATCGTTTGTGAGCAAACCCGCTTACTTGAGCTTTTTTTCTATCAAGAAGTGTGCAAGTCGCCCTAAACCTTTAAAAAATGGATGCCGGGACATGCCAGGATGACTAAGGTACAAACTGCATCTCTCTAGCATTTTTAGTTCCAGAGTTATTCCAAAGCATTGCTGAAAGTTTTTAATTGTACGGGCTTATTTTTTGAATGACTATTATTTTTGGTTGGGTTCCCTGACTGCGCCGTGTGTTTGTGCACATTGTATACACGCACAGTGTACGTCAATTTCTAATGGGTGCCTGCTCACGCCGTCGCATCTAGACCCGCTTCAAAAATCGTCAGAGCATTAAGTTTTATACGAGAGGAAAGCCCTTGAACATGGCAATCCTGTGGTGGTAAAATTTTGAAGATTGAGAATGATACTGGGATCAAAATTACCCGGTTTGCATTTTATTTTTTTCTCCGACAGCTCTGTGCACAAAACTCCCATAGTGGAAGTTGTTGAAATCGTTTCTGAGCAACCCCGCTTACTTGAGCTTGTTTCTATCAAGAAGTGTGCAAGTCGCCCTAAACTTTTAAAAAATGGATGCCGGGACATGCCACGATGACTAAGGTACAAACTGCATCTCTCTAGCATTTTTAGTTCCAGAGTTATTCCAAAGCATTGCTGAAAGTTTTTAATTGTCCGGGCTTATTTTTTGAATGACTATTATTTTGGGTTGGGTTCCCTGACTGCGCCGTGTGTTTGTGCACATTGTATACACACACAGTGTACGTCAATTTCTAATGGGTGCCTGCTCACGCCGTCGCATCTAGCCCCGCCTAAAAAATCGGCAGAGCATTAAATTTTGAACGACAGGAAAGCCCTTGAACATGGCAATCCTGTGGTGGTAAAATTTTGAAGATTGAGAATGATACTGGGATCGAAATTACCCGGTTTGCATTTTATTTTTTTCTGCGACAGCTCTGTGCACAAAACTCCCATAGTGGAAGTTGTTGAAATCGTTTCTGAGCAACCCCGCTTACTTGAGCTTTTTTCTATCAAGAAGTGTGCAAGTCGCCCTAAACTTTTAAAAAATGGATGCCGGGAAATGCCACGATGACTAAGGTACAAACTGCATCTCTCTGGCATTTTTAGTTCCAGAGTTATTCCAGAGCATTGCTGAAAGTTTTTAACTGTCCGGGCCTATTTTTTGAATGACTATTAGTTTTGGTTGGGTTACCTGACTGCGCCGTTTGTTTGTGTACATTGTATACATGCACAGTGTACGTCAATTTCTAATGGGTGCCTGCTCACGCCGTCGCATCTAGCCCCGCCTTAAAAATCGTCAGAGCTCAAAGTTTTATACGAGAGGAAAGCCCTTGAACATGGCAATCCTGTGGTGGTAAAATTTTGAAGATTGAGCACGATAATGGGGTCGAAATTACCCATTGTACATCTTGTTTTTCTCTCCGACAGCTCTGTGCACAAAACTCCCATAGTGGAGGTTGTTGAAATCGTTTCTGAGCAACCCCGCTTACTTGAGCGTTTTTCTATCAAGGAGTGTGCAAGTCGCCCTAAACCTTTGAAAAATGGATGCAGGGACATGCCAGGATGACTAAGGTACAAACTGCACCTCTCTGGCATTTTTAGTTCCAGAGATATTCCAGAGCATTGCTGAAAGTTTTTAATTGTCCGGGCTTATTTTTTGAATGACTATTATTTTTGGTTGGGTTCCCTGACTGCGCCTTGTGTTTGTGTACGTTGTGTACACGCACAGTGTACGTCATTTTCTAATGGGTGCCTGCTCACGCCGTCGAATCTAGCCCCGCCTTAAAAATCGTCAGAGCATTAAGTTTCATACGAGAGGAAAGCCCTTGAACATGGCAATCCTGTGGTGGTAAAATTTTGAAGATTGAGCACGATACTGGGATCGAAATTACCCATTGTACATCTTGTTTTTCTCTCCGACAGCTCTGTGCACAAAACTCCCATAGTGGAGGTTGTTGAAATCGTTTCTGAGCAACCCCGCTTACTTGAGCTTTTTTCTATCAAGAAGTGTGCAAGTCGCCCTAAACCTTTAAAAAATGGATGCCGGGACATGCCAGGATGACTAAGGTACAAACTGCATCTCTCTAGCATTTTTAGTTCCAGAGTTATTCCAAAGCATTGCTGAAAGTTTTTAATTGTCCGGGCTTATTTTTTGAATGACTATTATTTTTGGTTGGGTTCCCTGACTGCGCCGTGTGTTTGTGTACATTGTACACACGCACAGTGTACGTCAATTTCTAATGGGTGACTGCTCACGCCGTCGCATCTAGCCCCGCCTTTAAAATCGTCAGAGCTCAAAGTTTTATACGAGAGGAAAGCCCTTGAACATGGCAATCCTGTGGTGGTAAAATTTTGAAGATTGAGCACGATACTGGGATCAAAATTACCCATTGTACATCTTGTTTTTCTCTCCGACAGATCTGTGCACAAAACTCCCATAGTGGAGGTTGTTGAAATCGTTTCTGAGCAACCCCGCTAACTTGAGCTTTTTCCTATCAAGAAGTGTGCAAGTCGCCCGAAACTTTTAAAAAATCAATACCGGGACATGCCAGGATGACTAAGGTACAAACTGCATCTCTCTGGCATTTTTAGTTCCTGAGTTATTCCAAAGCATTGCTGAAAGTTTTTAATTGTCCGGGCTTATTTTTTGAATGACTATTATTTTTGGTTGGGTTCCCTGACTGCGCCGTGTGTTTGTGTACATTGTATACACGCACAGTGTACGTTAATTGCTAATGGGTGCCTGCTCACGCCGTTGCATCTAGCCCCGCCTTAAAAATCGTCAGAGCATTAAGTTTTATACGAGAGGAAAGCCCTTGAACATGGCAATCCTGTGGTGGTAAAATGTTGAAGATTCAGCATGATACTGGGATCGAAATTACCCGGTTTACATTTTGTTTTTTTCTCCGACAGCTCTGTGCACAAAACTCCCATAGCGAAAGTTGTTGAAATCGTTTGTGAGCAAACCCGCTTACTTGAGCTTTTTTCTATCAAGAAGTGTGCAAGTCGCCCTAAACCTTTAAAAAATGGATGCCGGGACATGCCAGGATGACTAAGGTACAAACTGCATCTCTCTAGCATTTTTAGTTCCAGAGTTATTCCAAAGCATTGCTGAAAGTTTTTAATTGTACGGGCTTATTTTTTGAATGACTATTATCTTTGGTTGGGTTCCCTGACTGCGCCGTGTGTTTGTGCACATTGTATACACGCGCAGTGTACGTCAATTTCTAATGGGTGCCTGCTCACGCCGTCGCATCTAGCCCCGCCTAAAAAATCGTCAGAGCATTAAGTTTTATACGAGAGGAAAGCCCTTGAACATGGCAATCCTGTGGTGGTAAAATTTTGAAGATTGAGAATAATACTGGGATCGAAATTACCCGGTTTGCATTTTATTTTTTTCTCCGACAGCTCTGTGCACAAAACTCCCGTAGTGGAAGTTGTTAAAATCGTTTCTGAGCAACCCCGCTTACTTGAGCTTTTTTCTATCAAGAAGTGTGCAAGTCGCCCTAAACTTTTAAAAAATGGATGCCGGGACATGCCACGATGACTAAGGTACAAACTGCATCTCTCTGGCATTTTTAGTTCCAGAGTTATTTCAGAGCATTGCTGAAAGTTTTTAATTGTCCGGGCCTATTTTTTGAATGACTATTAGTTTTGGTTGGGTTACCTGACTGCGCCGTTTGTTTGTGCACATTGTATACACGCACAGTGTACGTCAATTTCTAATGGGTGCCTGCTCACGCCGTCGCATCTAGCCCCGCCTTACAAATCGTCAGAGCATTAAGTTTTATACGACAGGAAAGCCCTTGAATATGGCATTCCTGTGGTGGTAAAATTTTGAAGATTGAGCACGATACTGGGATCGAAAATACCCATTGTACATTTTGTTTTTCTCTCCGACAGCTCTGTGCACAAAACTCCCATAGTGGAGGTTGTTGAAATCGTTTCTGAGCAACCGCGCTTACTTGAGCTTTTTTCTATCAAGAAGTGTGCAAGTCGCCCTAAACTTTAAAAAAATGGATGCAGGGACATGCCACGATGACTAAGGTACAAACTGCATCTCTCTAGCATTTTTAGTTCCAGAGTTATTCCAAAGCATTGCTGAAAGTTTTTAATTGTCCGGGCTTATTTTTTGAATGACTATTATTTTTGGTTGGGTTCCCTGACTGCGCCGTGTGTTTGTGTACATTGTATACACGCACAGTGTACGTTAATTGCTAATGGGTGCCTGCTCACGCCGTTGCATCTAGCCCCGCCTTAAAAATCGTCAGAGCATTAAGTTTTATACGAGAGGAAAGCCCTTGAACATGGCAATCCTGTGGTGGTAAAATGTTGAAGATTGAGAATGATACTGGGATCGAAATTACCCGGTTTGCATTTTATTTTTTTCTCCGACAGCTCTGTGCACAAAACTCCCATAGTGGAAGTTGTTGAAATCGTTTCTGAGCAACCCCGCTTACTTGAGCTTTTTTCTATCAAGAAGTGTGCAAGTCGCCCTAAACTTTTAAAAAATGGATGCCGGGACATGCCACGATGACTAAGGTACAAACTGCATCTCTCTGGCATTTTTAGTTCCAGAGTTATTCCAGAGCATTGCTGAAAGTTTTTAACTGTCCGGGCCTATTTTTTGAATGACTATTAGTTTTGGTTGGGTTACCTGACTGCGCCGTTTGTTTGTGTACATTGTATACATGCACAGTGTACGTCATTTTCTAATGGGTGCCTGCTCACGCCGTCGCATCTAGCCCCGCCTTAAAAATCGTCAGAGCATTTAGTTTTATACGAGAGGAAAGCCCTTGAACATGGCAATCCTGTGGTGGTAAAATTTTGAAGATTGAGCACGATACTGGGATCAAAATTACCCATTGTACATCTTGTTTTTCTCTCCGACAGATCTGTGCACAAAACTCCCATAGAGGAGGTTGTTGAAATCGTTTCTGAGCAACCCCGCTTACTTGAGCTTTTTGCTATCAAGAAGTGTGCAAGTCGCCCTAAACTTTAAAAAATGGATGCAGGGAAATGCCAGGATGACTAAGGTACAAACTGCATCTCTCTAACAATTTTAGTTCCAGAGTTATTCCAAAGCATTGCTGAAAGTTTTTAATTGTCCGGGCTTATTTTTTGAATGACTATTATTTTTGGTTGGGTTCCCTGACTGCGCCGTGTGTTTGTGTACATTGTATACACGCACAGTGTACGTCAATTTCTAATGGGTGCCTGCTCACGCCGTCGCATCTAGCCCCGCCTTAAAAATCGTCAGAGCATTAAGTTTTATACGAGAGGAAAGTCCTTGAACATGGCAATCCTGTGGTGGTAAAATTTTAAAGATTGAGCATGATACTGGGATCGAAATTACCCATTGTACATCTTGTTTTTTTCTCCGACAGCTCTGTGCACAAAACTCCCATAGTGGAGGTTGTTGAAATCGTTTCTGAGCAACCCCGCTTACTTGAGCTTTTTTCTATCAAGAAATGTGCAAGTCGCCCTAAAGTTTTAAAAAATGAATGCCGGGACATGCCAGGATGACTTAGGTACAAACTGCATCTCTCTGGCATTTTTAGTTCCAGAGTTATTCCAGAGCATTGCTGAAAGTTTTTAATTGTCCGGGCCTATTTATTGAATGACTATTATTTTTGGTTGGGTTCCCTGACTGCGCCGTGTGTTTGTGTACATTGTACACACGCACAGTGTACGTCATTTTCTAATGGGTGCCTGCTCACGCCTTCGCATCTAGCCCCGCCTTAAAAATCGTCAGAGCATTAAGTTTTATACGAGAGGAAAGCCCTTGAACATGGCAATCCTGTGGTGGTAAAATTTTGAAGATTGAGAACGATACTGGGATCGAAATTACCCATTGTACATTTTGTTTTTTTCTCCGACAGCACTGTGTACAAAACTCCCATAGTGGAGGTTGTTGAAATCGTTTCTGAGCAACCCCTCTTACTTGAGCTTTTTCCTATCAAGAAGTGTGCAAGTCGCCCTAAACCTTTACAAAATGGGTTCAGGGACATGCCACGATGACTAAGGTTCAAACTGCACCTCTCTGGCAATTTAAGTTCCAGAGTTATTCCAGACGTTGCTGAAAGTTTTTAATTGTCCGGGCCTTTTTTTTGAATGACTATTATTTTTGGTTGGGTTCCCTGACTGCGATTGTATACACGCACAGTGTACGTCATTTTCTAATGGGTGCCTGCTCACGCCGTCGCATCTAGCCCCGCCTTAAAAATCGTCAGAGCATTAAGTTTTATACGAGAGGAAAGCCCTTGAACATGGCAATCCTGTGGTGGTAAAATTTTGAAGATTGAGAACGATACTGGGATCGAAATTACCCATTGTACATTTTGTTATTTTCTCCGACAGCTCTGTGTACAAAACTCCCATAGTGGAGGTTGTTGAAATCGTTTCTGAGCAACCCCTCTTACTTGAGCTTTTTCCTATCAAGAAGTGTGTAAGTCGCCCTAAACCTTTACAAAATGGGTTCAGGGACATGCCACGATGACTAAGGTTCAAACTGCACCTCTCTGGCAATTTAAGTTCCAGAGTTATTCCAGACGTTGCTGAAAGTTTTTAATTGTCCGGGCCTTTTTTTTGAATGACTATTATTTTTGGTTGGGTTCCCTGACTGCGATTGTATACACGCACAGTGTACGTCATTTTCTAATGGGTGCCTGCTCACGCCGTCGCATCTAGCCCCGCCTTAAAAATCGTCAGAGCATTAAGTTTTATACGAGAGGAAAGCATTTGAACATGGCAATCCTGTGGTGGTAAAATTTTGAAGATTGAGAATGATACTGGGATCGAAATTACCCGGTTTGCATTTTATTTTTTTCTCCGACAGCTCTGTGCACAAAACTCCCATAGTGGAGGTTGTTGAAATCGTTTCTGAGCAACCCCGCTTACTTGAGCTTTTTTCTATCAAGAAGTGGACAAGTCGCACTAAACCTTTAAAAAATGGATGCCGGGACATGCCAGGATGACTAAGGTACAAACTGCACCTCTCTAGCATTTTTAGTTCCAGAGTTATTCAAAAGCATTGCTGAAAGTTTTTAATTGTCCGGGTCTATTTTTTGAATGACTATTATTTTTGGTGTGGTTGCCTGACTGCGTCGTGTGTTTGTGTACATTGTATACACGCACAGTGTACGTCAATTTCTAATGGGTGCTTGCTCACGCCGTCGCATCTAGCCCCGCCTTAAATATCGTCAGAGCTCAAAGTTTTATACGAGAGGAAAGCCCTTGAACATGGCAATCCAGTGGTGGTAAAAATTTGAAGATTGAGCACGATACTGGGATCGAAATTACCCGGTTTACATTTTGTTTTTTTCGCCGACAGCTCTGTGCACAAAACTCCCATAGTGGAGGTTGTTGAAATCGTTTCTGAGCAACCCCGCTTACTTGAGCTTTTTCCTATCAAGAAATGTGCAAGTCGCCCTTAACCTTTAAAAAATGGATGCAGGGACATGCCACGATGACTAAGGTACAAACTGCACCTCTCTGGCATTTTTAGTTCCAGAGTTATTCCAGACCATTGCTGAAAGTTTTTAATTGTCCGGGCTTATTTTTTGAATGACTATTATTTTTGGTTGGGTTCCCTGACTGCGTCGTGTGTTTGTGTACGTTGTGCCCACGCACAGTGTACGTCATTTTCTAATGGGTGCCTGCTCACGCCGTCGCATCTAGCCCCGCCTTAAAAATCGTCAGAGCATTTAGTTTCATACGAGAGGAAAGCCCTTGAACATGGCAATCCTGTGGTGGTAAAATTTTGAAGATTGAGAATGATACTGGGATCGAAACTACCCGGTTTGCATTTTATTTTTTTCTCCGACAGCTCTGTGCACAAAACTCCCATAGTGGAGGTTGTTGAAATCGTTTCTGAGCAACCCCGCTTACTTGAGTTTTTTTCTATCAAGAAGTGGACAAGTCGCACTAAACCTTTAAAAAATGGATGCCGGGACATACCAGGATGACTAAGGTACAAACTGCACCTCTCTAGCATTTTTAGTTCCAGAGTTATTCAAAAGCATTGCTGAAAGTTTTTAATTGTCCGGGTCTATTTTTTGAATGACTATTATTTTTGGTGTGGTTGCCTGACTGCGTCGTGTGTTTGTGTACATTGTATACACGCACAGTGTACGTCAATTTCTAATGGGTGCTTGCTCACGCCGTCGCATCTAGCCCCGCCTTAAATATCGTCAGAGCTCAAAGTTTTATACGAGAGGAAAGCCCTTGAACATGGCAATCCAGTGGTGGTAAAAATTTGAAGATTGAGCACGATACTGGGATCGAAATTACCCATTGTACATTTTGTTTTTTTCTCCGACAGCTCTGTGCACAAAACTCCCATAGTGGAGGTTGTTGAAATCGTTTCTGAGCGACCCCGCTTACTTGAGCTATTTTCTATCAAGGAGTTTGCAAGTCGCCCTAAACCTTTAAAAAAATGGATGCCGGGACATGCCACGATGACTAAGGTACAAACTGCATCTCTCTGGCATTTTTAGTTCCAGAGTTATTCCAGAGCATTGCTGAAAGTTTTTAATTGTCCAGGCCTATTTTTTGAATGACTATTATTTTTGGTTGGGTTCCCTGACTTCGTCGTGTGTTTGTGTACATTGTATACACGCACAGTGTACGTCAATTTCTAATGGGTGCCTGCTCACGCCGTCGCATCTAGCCCCGCCTTAAAAATCGTCAGAGCATTAAGTTTTATACGAGAGGAAAGCCCTTCAATATGGCAATCCTGTGGTGGTAAAATTTTGAAGATTGAGCACGATACTGGAATCGAAATTACCCATTGTACATCTTGTTTTTCTCTCCGACAGCTCTGTGCACAAAACTCCCATAGTGGAGGTTGTTGAAATCGTTTCTGAGCAACCCCGCTTACTTGAGCGTTTTTCTATCAAGAAGTGTGCAAGTCGCCCTAAACCTTTAAAAAATGGATGCAGGGACATGCCACGATGACTAAGGTACAAACTGCACCTCTCTGGCAATTTTAGTTCCAGAGTTATTCCAGAGCATTGCTGAAAGTTTTTAATTGTCCGGGCTTTTTTTTTTGAATGACTATTAATTATTTTTGGTTGGGTTCCCTGACTGCGCCGTGTGTTTGTGTACATTGTATACACGCACAGTGTACGTCAATTTCTAATGGGTGCCTGCTCACGCCGTCGCATCTAGCCCCGCCTTAAAAATCGTCGGAGCATTAAGTTTTATACGAGAGGAAAGCCCTTGAACATGGCAATCCTGTGGTGGTAAAATTTTGAAGATTGAGAACGATACTGGGATCGAAATTACCCATTGTACATTTTGTTTTTTTCTCTGACAGCTCTGTGCACAAAACTCCCATAGTGGAGGTTGTTGAAATCGTTTCTGAGCGACCCCGCTTACTTGAACTTTTTTCTACCAAGGAGTGTGCAAGTCGCCCTAAACTTTTAAAAAATGGATGCCGGGACATGCCAGGATGACTAAGGTACGAACTGCATCTCTCTGGCATTTTTAGTTCCAGAGTTATTCCAGAGCATTGCTGAAAGTTTTTAATTGTCCGGGCCTATTTTTTGAATGACTATTATTTTTGGTTGGGTTCCCTGACTGCGCCGTGTGTTTGTGTACATTGTATACACGCATTGTGTACGTCATTTTCTAATGGGTGGCTGCTCACGCCGTCGTATCTAGCCCCGCCTTAAAAATCGTCAGAGCATTAAGTTTTATACGAGAGGAAAGCCCTTGAGTATGGCAATCCTGTGGTGGTAAAATTTTGAAGATTGACCACGATACTGGGATCGAAATTACCCATTGTACATTTTGTTCTTCTCTCCGACAGCTTTGTGCACAAAACTCCCATAGTGGAGGTTGTTGAAATCGTTTCTGAGCAACCCCGCTTACTTGAGCCTTTTTCTATCAAGAAGTGTCCAAGTCGCCCGAAACCTTTAAAAAATGGATGCCGGGACATGCCAGTATTACTTAGGTACAAACTGCATCTCTCTGGCATTTTTAGTTCCAGAGTTATTCCAGAGTATTGCTGATAGTTTTTAATTGTCCGGGCCTATTTTTTGAATGACTATTATTTTTGGTTGGGTTCCCTGACTGCGCCGTGTGTTTGTGTACATTGTATACACGCACAGTGTACGTCATTTTCTAATGGGTGCCTGCTCACGCCGTCGCATCTAGCCCCGCCTTTAAAATCGTCAGAGCTCAAAGTTTTATACGAGAGGAAAGCCCTTGAACATGGCAATCCTGTGGTGGTGAAATTTTGAAGATTGAGCACGATACTGGAATCGAAATTACCCATTGTACATCTTGTTTTTCTCTCCGACAGCTCTGTGCTCAAAACTCCCATAGTGGATGTTGTTGAAATCGTTTCTGAGCAACCCAGCTTACTTGAGCTTTTTTCTATCAAGAAGTGTGCAGGTCGCCCTAAACTTTTAAAATATGGATGCCGGGACATGCCACGATGACTGAGGTACAAACTGCATCTCTCTGGCATTTTTAGTTCCAGAATTATTCCAGAGCATTGCTGAAAGTTTTTAATTGTCCGGGCCTATTTTTTGAATGACTTTTATTTTTGGTTGGGTTCCCTGACTGCGCCGTGTGTTTGTGTACATTGTATACACGTACAGTGTACGTCAATTTCTTATGGGTGCCTGCTCACGCCGTCGCATCTAGGCCCGCCTTAAAAATCGTCAGAGCATTAAGTTTTGTACGAGAGGAAAGCCCTTGAACATGGCAATCCTGTGGTGGTAAAATTTTGAAGATTGAGCATGATACTTGGATCGAAATTACCCGGTTTACATTTTGTTTTTCTCTCCGACAGCTCTGTGCACAAAACTCCCATAGTGGAGGTTGTTGAAATCGTTTCTGAGCAACCCCGCTTACTTGAGCTTTTTCCTATCACGAAGTGTGCAAGTCGCCCTAAACCTTTAAAAAATGGATGCAGGGACATTCCACGATGACTAAGGTACAAACTGCACCTCTCTGGCATTTTTGGTTCCAGAGTTATTCCAGACCATTGCTGAAAGTTTTTAATTGTCCGGGCCTATTTTTTGAATGACTATCATTTTTGGTTGGGTTCCCTGACTGCGCCGTGTGTTTGTGTACATTGTATACACGCACAGTGTACGTCAATTTCTAATGGGTGCCTGCTCACGCCGTCGCATCTAGCCCCGCCTTAAAAATCGTCAGAGCATTAAATTTTATACGAGAGGAAAGCATTTGAACATGGCAATCCTGTGGTGGTAAAATTTTGAAGATTGAGAATGATACTGGGATCGAAATTACCCGGTTTGCATTTTATTTTTTTCTCCGACAGCTCTGTGCACAAAACTCCCATAGTGGAGGTTGTTGAAATCGTTTCTGAGCAACCCCGCTTACTTGAGCTTTTTTCTACCAAGAAGTGGGCAAGTCGCACTAAACCTTTAAAAAATGGATGCCGGGACATGCCAGGATGACTAAGGTACAAACTGCACCTCTCTAGCATTTTTAGTTCCAGAGTTATTCAAAAGCATTGCTGAAAGTTTTTAATTGTCCGGGTCTATTTTTTGAATGACTATTATTTTTGGTTGGGTTCCCTGACTGCGTCGTGTGTTTGTGTACATTGTATACACGCACAGTGTACGTCAATTTCTAATGGGTGCCTGCTCAGGCCGTCGTATCTAGCCCCGCCTTAAAAATCGTCAGAGCATTAAGTTTTATTCGAGAGGAAAGCCCTTGAACATGGAAATCCTGTGGTGGTAAAAGTTTTAAGATTGAGCACGATACTGGGATCGAAATTACACATTGTACATCTTGTTTTTTTCTCCGACAGCTCTGTGCACAAAACTCCCATAGTGGAGGTTGTTGAAATCGTTTCTGAGCAACCCCGCTTTCTTGAGCTTTTTCCTATCAAGAAGTGTGCAAGTCGCCCTAAACCTTTAAAAATGGATGCCGGGACATGCCAGGATGTCTAAGGTACAAACTGCATCTCTCTGGCATTTTTAGTTCCAGAGTTATTCCAGAGCATTGCCGAAAGTTTTTAATTGTCCGGGCCTATTTTTTGAATGACTATTATTTTTGGTTGGGTTCCCTGACTGCGCCGTGTGTTTGTGTACATTGTATACACGCACAGTGTACGTCAATTTCTAATGGGTGCCTGCTCACGCCGTCGCATCTAGCCCCGCCTTAAAAATCGTCAGAGCATTAAGTTTTGTACGAGAGGAAAGCCCTTGAACATGGCAATCCTGTGGTGGTAAAATTTTGAAGATTGAGCATGATACTTGGATCGAAATTACCCGGTTTACATTTTGTTTTTCTCTCCGACAGCTCTGTGCACAAAACTCCCATAGTGGAGGTTGTTGAAATCGTTTCTGAGCAACCCAGCTTACTTGAGCTTTTTCCTATCACGAAGTGTGCAAGTCGCCCTAAACTTTTAAAAAATGGATGCAGGGACATTCCACGATGACTAAGGTACAAACTGCACCTCTCTGGCATTTTTAATTCCAGAGTTATTCCAGACCATTGCTGAAAGTTTTTAATTGTCCGGGCCTATTTTTTGAATGACTATCATTTTTGGTTGGGTTCCCTGACTGCGCCGTGTGTTTGTGTACATTGTATACACGCACAGTGTACGTCAATTTCTAATGGGTGCCTGCTCACGCCGTCGCATCTAGCCCCGCCTTAAAAATCGTCAGAGCATTAAATTTTATACGAGAGGAAAGCATTTGAACATGGCAATCCTGTGGTGGTAAAATTTTGAAGATTGAGAATGATACTGGGATCGAAATTACCCGGTTTGCATTTTATTTTTTTCTCCGACAGCTCTGTGCACAAAACTCCCATAGTGGAGGTTGTTGAAATCGTTTCTGAGCAACCCCGCTTACTTGAGCTTTTTTCTATCAAGAAGTGGACAAGTCGCACTAAACCTTTAAAAAATGGATGCCGGGACATGCCAGGATGACTAAGGTACAAACTGCACCTCTCTAGCATTTTTAGTTCCAGAGTTATTCAAAAGCATTGCTGAAAGTTTTTAATTGTCCGGGTCTATTTTTTGAATGACTATTATTTTTGGTGTGGTTGCCTGACTGCGTCGTGTGTTTGTGTACATTGTATACACGCACAGTGTACGTCAATTTCTAATGGGTGCTTGCTCACGCCGTCGCATCTAGCCCCGCCTTAAATGTCGTCAGAGCTCAAAGTTTTATACGAGAGGAAAGCCCTTGAACATGGCAATCCAGTGGTGGTAAAAATTTGAAGATTGAGCACGATACTGGGATCGAAATTACCCGGTTTACATTTTGTTTTTTTCGCCGACAGCTCTGTGCACAAAACTCCCATAGTGGAGGTTGTTGAAATCGTTTCTGAGCAACCCCGCTTACTTGAGCTTTTTCCTATCAAGAAATGTGCAAGTCGCCCTTAACCTTTAAAAAATGGATGCAGGGACATGCCACGATGACTAAGGTACAAACTGCACCTCTCTGGCATTTTTAGTTCCAGAGTTATTCCAGACCATTGCTGAAAGTTTTTAATTGTCCGGGCTTATTTTTTGAATGACTATTATTTTTGGTTGGGTTCCCTGACTGCGTCGTGTGTTTGTGTACGTTGTGCCCACGCACAGTGTACGTCATTTTCTAATGGGTGCCTGCTCACGCCGTCGCATCTAGCCCCGCCTTAAAAATCGTCAGAGCATTTAGTTTCATACGAGAGGAAAGCCCTTGAACATGGCAATCCTGTGGTGGTAAAATTTTGAAGATTGAGAATGATACTGGGATCGAAATTACCCGGTTTGCATTTTATTTTTTTCTCCGACAGCTCTGTGCACAAAACTCCCATAGTGGAGGTTGTTGAAATCGTTTCTGAGCAACCCCGCTTACTTGAGTTTTTTTCTATCAAGAAGTGGACAAGTCGCACTAAACCTTTAAAAAATGGATGCCGGGACATACCAGGATGACTAAGGTACAAACTGCACCTCTCTAGCATTTTTAGTTCCAGAGTTATTCAAAAGCATTGCTGAAAGTTTTTAATTGTCCGGGTCTATTTTTTGAATGACTATTATTTTTGGTGTGGTTGCCTGACTGCGTCGTGTGTTTGTGTACATTGTATACACGCACAGTGTACGTCAATTTCTAATGGGTGCTTGCTCACGCCGTCGCATCTAGCCCCGCCTTAAATATCGTCAGAGCTCAAAGTTTTATACGAGAGGAAAGCCCTTGAACATGGCAATCCAGTGGTGGTAAAAATTTGAAGATTGAGCACGATACTGGGATCGAAATTACCCATTGTACATTTTGTTTTTTTCTCCGACAGCTCTGTGCACAAAACTCCCATAGTGGAGGTTGTTGAAATCGTTTCTGAGCGACCCCGCTTACTTGAGCTATTTTCTATCAAGGAGTTTGCAAGTCGCCCTAAACTTTAAAAAAATGGATGCCGGGACATGCCACGATGACTAAGGTACAAACTGCATCTCTCTGGCATTTTTAGTTCCAGAGTTATTCCAGAGCATTGCTGAAAGTTTTTAATTGTCCAGGCCTATTTTTTGAATGACTATTATTTTTGGTTGGGTTCCCTGACTGCGTCGTGTGTTTGTGTACATTGTATACACGCACAGTGTACGTCAATTTCTAATGGGTGCCTGCTCACGCCGTCGCATCTAGCCCCGCCTTAAAAATCGTCAGAGCATTAAGTTTTATACGAGAGGAAAGCCCTTCAATATGGCAATCCTGTGGTGGTAAAATTTTGAAGATTGAGCACGATACTGGAATCGAAATTACCCATTGTACATCTTGTTTTTCTCTCCGACAGCTCTGTGCACAAAACTCCCATAGTGGAGGTTGTTGAAATCGTTTCTGAGCAACCCCGCTTACTTGAGCGTTTTTCTATCAAGAAGTGTGCAAGTCGCCCTAAACCTTTAAAAAATGGATGCAGGGACATGCCACGATGACTAAGGTACAAACTGCACCTCTCTGGCAATTTTAGTTCCAGAGTTATTCCAGAGCATTGCTGAAAGTTTTTAATTGTCCGGGCTTTTTTTTTTGAATGACTATTAATTATTTTTGGTTGGGTTCCCTGACTGCGCCGTGTGTTTGTGTACATTGTATACACGCACAGTGTACGTCAATTTCTAATGGGTGCCTGCTCACGCCGTCGCATCTAGCCCCGCCTTAAAAATCGTCGGAGCATTAAGTTTTATACGAGAGGAAAGCCCTTGAACATGGCAATCCTGTGGTGGTAAAATTTTGAAGATTGAGAACGATACTGGGATCGAAATTACCCATTGTACATTTTGTTTTTTTCTCTGACAGCTCTGTGCACAAAACTCCCATAGTGGAGGTTGTTGAAATCGTTTCTGAGCGACCCCGCTTACTTGAACTTTTTTCTACCAAGGAGTGTGCAAGTCGCCCTAAACTTTTAAAAAATGGATGCCGGGACATGCCAGGATGACTAAGGTACGAACTGCATCTCTCTGGCATTTTTAGTTCCAGAGTTATTCCAGAGCATTGCTGAAAGTTTTTAATTGTCCGGGCCTATTTTTTGAATGACTATTATTTTTGGTTGGGTTCCCTGACTGCGCCGTGTGTTTGTGTACATTGTATACACGCATTGTGTACGTCATTTTCTAATGGGTGGCTGCTCACGCCGTCGTATCTAGCCCCGCCTTAAAAATCGTCAGAGCATTAAGTTTTATACGAGAGGAAAGCCCTTGAGTATGGCAATCCTGTGGTGGTAAAATTTTGAAGATTGACCACGATACTGGGATCGAAATTACCCATTGTACATTTTGTTCTTCTCTCCGACAGCTTTGTGCACAAAACTCCCATAGTGGAGGTTGTTGAAATCGTTTCTGAGCAACCCCGCTTACTTGAGCCTTTTTCTATCAAGAAGTGTCCAAGTCGCCCGAAACCTTTAAAAAATGGATGCCGGGACATGCCAGTATTACTTAGGTACAAACTGCATCTCTCTGGCATTTTTAGTTCCAGAGTTATTCCAGAGTATTGCTGATAGTTTTTAATTGTCCGGGCCTATTTTTTGAATGACTATTATTTTTGGTTGGGTTCCCTGACTGCGCCGTGTGTTTGTGTACATTGTATACACGCACAGTGTACGTCATTTTCTAATGGGTGCCTGCTCACGCCGTCGCATCTAGCCCCGCCTTTAAAATCGTCAGAGCTCAAAGTTTTATACGAGAGGAAAGCCCTTGAACATGGCAATCCTGTGGTGGTGAAATTTTGAAGATTGAGCACGATACTGGAATCGAAATTACCCATTGTACATCTTGTTTTTCTCTCCGACAGCTCTGTGCACAAAACTCCCATAGTGGATGTTGTTGAAATCGTTTCTGAGCAACCCAGCTTACTTGAGCTTTTTTCTATCAAGAAGTGTGCAGGTCGCCCTAAACTTTTAAAATATGGATGCCGGGACATGCCACGATGACTGAGGTACAAACTGCATCTCTCTGGCATTTTTAGTTCCAGAATTATTCCAGAGCATTGCTGAAAGTTTTTAATTGTCCGGGCCTATTTTTTGAATGACTTTTATTTTTGGTTGGGTTCCCTGACTGCGCCGTGTGTTTGTGTACATTGTATACACGTACAGTGTACGTCAATTTCTTATGGGTGCCTGCTCACGCCGTCGCATCTAGGCCCGCCTTAAAAATCGTCAGAGCATTAAGTTTTGTACGAGAGGAAAGCCCTTGAACATGGCAATCCTGTGGTGGTAAAATTTTGAAGATTGAGCATGATACTTGGATCGAAATTACCCGGTTTACATTTTGTTTTTCTCTCCGACAGCTCTGTGCACAAAACTCCCATAGTGGAGGTTGTTGAAATCGTTTCTGAGCAACCCCGCTTACTTGAGCTTTTTCCTATCACGAAGTGTGCAAGTCGCCCTAAACCTTTAAAAAATGGATGCAGGGACATTCCAGGATGACTAAGGTACAAACTGCACCTCTCTGGCATTTTTGGTTCCAGAGTTATTCCAGACCATTGCTGAAAGTTTTTAATTGTCCGGGCCTATTTTTTGAATGACTATCATTTTTGGTTGGGTTCCCTGACTGCGCCGTGTGTTTGTGTACATTGTATACACGCACAGTGTACGTCAATTTCTAATGGGTGCCTGCTCACGCCGTCGCATCTAGCCCCGCCTTAAAAATCGTCAGAGCATTAAATTTTATACGAGAGGAAAGCATTTGAACATGGCAATCCTGTGGTGGTAAAATTTTGAAGATTGAGAATGATACTGGGATCGAAATTACCCGGTTTGCATTTTATTTTTTTCTCCGACAGCTCTGTGCACAAAACTCCCATAGTGGAGGTTGTTGAAATCGTTTCTGAGCAACCCCGCTTACTTGAGCTTTTTTCTACCAAGAAGTGGGCAAGTCGCACTAAACCTTTAAAAAATGGATGCCGGGACATGCCAGGATGACTAAGGTACAAACTGCACCTCTCTAGCATTTTTAGTTCCAGAGTTATTCAAAAGCATTGCTGAAAGTTTTTAATTGTCCGGGCCTATTTTTTGAATGACTATTATTTTTGGTTGGGTTCCCTGACTGCGCCGTGTGTTTGTGTACATTGTATACACGCACAGTGTACGTCATTTTCTAATGGGTGCCTGCTCACGCCGTCGGATCTAGCCCCGCCTTAAAAATCGTCAGAGCATTAAGTTTTATACGAGAGGAAAGCCCTTGAACATGGCAATCCTGTGGTGGTGAAATTTTGAAGATTGAGCACGGTACTGGGATCAAAATTACCCATTGTACATCTTGTTTTTCTCTCCGACAGATCTGTGCACAAAACTCCCATAGTGGAGGTTGTTGAAATCGTTTCTGAGCAACCCCGCTTTGTTGAGCTTTTTCCTATCAAGAAGTGTGCAAGTCGCCCTAAACCTTTAAAAATGGATGCCGGGACATGCCAGGATGTCTAAGGTACAAACTGCATCTCTCTGGCATTTTTAGTTCCAGAGTTATTCCAGAGCATTGCTGAAAGTTTTTAATTGTCCAGGCTTATTTTTTGAATGACTATTATTTTTGGTTGGGTTCCCTGACTGCGCCGTGTGTTTGTGTACATTGTATACACGCACAGTGTACGTTAATTTCTAATGGGTGCCTGCTCACGCGGTTGCATCTAGCCCCGCCTTAAAAATCGTCAGAGCATTAAGTTTTATACGAGAGGAAAGCCCTTGAACATGGCAATCCTGTGGTGGTAAAATGTTGAAGATTGAGCATGATACTGGGATCGAAATTACCCGGTTTACATTTTGTTTTTTTCTCCGACAGCTCTGTGCACAAAACTCCCATAGGGAAGGTTGTTGAAATCGTTTGTGAGCAAACCCGCTTACTTGAGCTTTTTTCTATCAAGAAGTGTGCAAGTCGCCCTAAACCTTTAAAAAATGGATGCCGGGACATGCCAGGATGACTAAGGTACAAACTGCATCTCTCTAGCATTTTTAGTTCCAGAGTTATTCCAAAGCATTGCTGAAAGTTTTTAATTGTATGGGCTTATTTTTTGAATGACTATTATTTTTGGTTGGGTTCCCTGACTGCCCCGTGTGTTTGTGCACATTGTATACACGCACAGTGTACGTCAATTTCTAATGGGTGCCTGCTCACGCCGTCGCATCTAGCCCCGCCTAAAAAATCGTCAGAGCATTAAGTTTTATACGAGAGGAAAGCCCTTGAACATGGCAATCCTGTGGTGGTAAAATTTGGAAGATTGAGAATGATACTGGGATCAAAATTACCCGGTTTGCATTTTATTTTTTTCTCCGACAGCTCTGTGCACAAAACTCCCATAGTGGAAGTTGTTGAAATCGTTTCTGAGCAACCCTGCTTACTTGAGCTTTTTTCTATCAAGAAGTGTGCAAGTCGCCCTAAACCTTTAAAAAATGGATGCCGGGACATGCCAGGATGACTAAGGTACAAACTGCATCTCTCTAGCATTTTTAGTTCCAGAGTTATTCCAAAGCATTGCTGAAAGTTTTTAATTGTCCGGGCTTATTTTTTGAATGACTATTATTTTTGGTTGGGTTCCCTGACTGCGCCGTGTGTTTGTGTACATTGTACACACGCACAGTGTACGTCAATTTCTAATGGGTGACTGCTCACGCCGTCGCATCTAGCCCCGCCATAAAAATCGTCAGAGCATTAAATTTTATACGACAGGAAAGCCCTTGAATATGGCTATCCTGTGGTGGTAAAATTTTGAAGATTGAGCACGATACTGGGATCGAAAATACCCAGTGTACATTTTGTTTTTCTCTCCGACAGCACTGTGCACAAAACTCCCATAGTGGAGGTTGTTGAAATCGTTTCTGAGCAACCGCGCTTACTTGAGCTTTTTCCTATCAAGAAGTGTGCAAGTCGCCCTAAACTTTTAAAAACTGGATGCAGGGACATGCCACGATGACTAAGGTACAAACTGCATCTCTCTGGCATTTTTAGTTCCAGAGTTATTCCAGAGCATTGCTGAAAGTTTTTAATTGTCCGGGCTTATTTTTTGAATGACTATTATTTTTGGTTGGGTTCCCTGACTGCGCCGTGTGTTTGTGTACATTGTATACACGCACAGTGTACGTTAATTTCTAATGGGTGCCTGCTCACGCGGTTGCATCTAGCCCCGCCTTAAAAATCGTCAGAGCATTAAGTTTTATACGAGAGGAAAGCCCTTGAACATGGCAATCCTGTGGTGGTAAAATGTTGAAGATTGAGCATGATACTGGGATCGAAATTACCCGGTTTACATTTTGTTTTTTTCTCCGACAGCTCTGTGCACAAAACTCCCATAGGGAAGGTTGTTGAAATCGTTTGTGAGCAAACCCGCTTACTTGAGCTTTTTTCTATCAAGAAGTGTGCAAGTCGCCCTAAACCTTTAAAAAATGGATAACGGGACATGCCAGGATGACTAAGGTACAAACTGCATCTCTCTAGCATTTTTAGTTCCAGAGTTATTCCAAAGCATTGCTGAAAGTTTTTAATTGTATGGGCTTATTTTTTGAATGACTATTATTTTTGGTTGGGTTCCCTGACTGCGCCGTGTGTTTGTGCACATTGTATACACGCACAGTGTACGTCAATTTCTAATGGGTGCCTGCTCACGCCGTCGCATCTAGCCCCGCCTAAAAAATCGTCAGAGCATTAAGTTTTATACGAGAGGAAAGCCCTTGAACATGGCAATCCTGTGGTGGTAAAATTTTGAAGATTGAGAATGATACTGGGATCAAAATTACCCGGTTTGCATTTTATTTTTTTCTCCGACAGCTCTGTGCACAAAACTCCCATAGTGGAAGTTGTTGAAATCGTTTCTGAGCAACCCTGCTTACTTGAGCTTTTTGCTATCAAGAAGTGTGCAAGTCGCCCTAAACCTTTAAAAAATGGATGCAGGGAAATGCCACGATGACTAAGGTACAAACTGCATCTCTCTAGCATTTTTAGTTCCAGAGTTATTCCAAAGCATTGCTGAAAGTTTTTAATTGTCCGGGCTTATTTTTTGAATGACTATTATTTTTGGTTGGGTTCCCTGACTGCGCCGTGTGTTTGTGTACATTGTATACACGCACAGTGTACGTCAATTTCTAATGGGTGCCTGCTCACGCCGTCGCATCTAGCCCCGCCTTAAAAATAGTCAGAGCATTAAGTTTTATACGACAGGAAAGCCCTTGAACATGGCAATCCTGTGGTGGTAAAATTTTGAAGATTGAGCACGATACTGGGATCGAAATTACCCATTGTACATTTTGTTTTTCTCTCCGACAGCTCTGTGCACAAAACTCCCATAGTGGAGGTTGTTGAAATCGTTTCTGAGCAACCGCGCTTACTTGAGCTTTTTCCTATCAAGAAGTGTGCAAGTCGCCCTAAACTTTAAAAAAATGGATGCAGGGACATGCCACGATGACTAATGTACAAACTGCATCTCTCTGGCATTTTTGGTTCCTGAGTTATTCCAGAGCATTGCTGAAAGTTTTTAATTGTCCGGGCTTATTTTTTGAATGACTATTATTTTTGGTTGGGTTCCCTGACTGCGCCGTGTGTTTGTGTACATTGTATACACGCACAGTGTACGTTAATTTCTAATGGGTGCCTGCTCACGCCGTCGCATCTAGCCCCGCTTTAAAAATCGTCAGAGCATTAAGTTTTATACGAGAGGAAAGCCCTTGAACATGGCAATCCTGTGGTGGTAAAATGTTGATGATTGAGCATGATACTGGGATCGAAATTACCCGGTTTACATTTTGTTTTTTCTCCGACAGCTCTGTGCACAAAACTCCATTAGGGAAGGTTGTTGAAATCGTTTCTGAGCAAACCCGCTTACTTGAGCTTTTTTCTATCAAGAAGTGTGCAAGTCGCCCTAAACCTTTAAAAATGGATGCCGGGACATGCCAGGATGACTAAGGTACAAACTGCATCTCTCTGGCATTTTTAGTTCCAGAGTTATTCCAAAGCATTGCTGAAAGTTTTTAATTGTCCGGGCTTATTTTTTGAATGACTATTATTTTTGGTTGGGTTCCCTGACTGCGCCGTGTGTTTTTGTACATTGTACACACGCACAGTGTACGTCAATTTCTAATGGGTGACTGCTCACGCCGTCGCATCTAGCCCCGCCTTAAAAATCGTCAGAGCTCAAAGTTTTATACGAGAGGAAAGCCCTTGAACATGGCAATGCTGTGGTGGTAAAATTTTGAAGATTGAGCACGATACTGGGATCAAAATTACCCATTGTACATCTTGTTTTTCTCTCCGACAGATCTGTGCACAAAACTCCCATAGTGGAGGTTGTTGAAATCGTTTCTGAGCAACCCCGCTTACTTGAGCTTTTTCCTATCAAGAAGTGTGCAAGTCGCCCTAAACTTTAAAAAAATGGATGCCGGGACATGCCAGGATGACTAAGGTACAAACTGCATCTCTCTGGCATTTTTAGTTCCGGAGTTATTCCAAAGCATTGCTGAAAGTTTTTAATTGTCCGGGCTTATTTTTTGAATGACTATTATTTTTGGTTGGGTTCCCTGACTGTGCCGTGTGTTTGTGTACATTGTATACACGCACAGTGTACGTTAATTGCTAATGGGTGCCTGCTCACGCCGTTGCATCTAGCCCCGCCTTAAAAATCGTCAGAGCATTAAGTTTTATACGAGAGGAAAGCCCTTGAACATGGCAATCCTGTGGTGGTAAAATGTTGAATATTGAGCATGATACTGGGATCGAAATTACCCGGTTTACATTTTGTTTTTTTCTCCGACAGCTCTGTGCACAAAACTCCCATAGGGAAGGTTGTTGAAATCGTTTGTGAGCAAACCCGCTTACTTGAGCTTTTTTCTATCAAGAAGTGTGCAAGTCGCCCTAAACCTTTAAAAAATGGATGCCGGGACATGCCAGGATGACTAAGGTACAAACTGCATCTCTCTAGCATTTTTAGTTCCAGAGTTATTCCAAAGCATTGCTGAAAGTTTTTAATTGTACGGGCTTATTTTTTGAATGACTATTATTTTTGGTTGGGTTACCTGACTGCGCCGTGTGTTTGTGCACATTGTATACACGCACAGTGTACGTCAATTTCTAATGGGTGCCTGCTCACGCCGTCGCATCTAGCCCCGCCTAAAAAATCGTCAGAGCATTAAGTTTTAAACGACAGGAAAGCCCTTGAACATGGCAATCCTGTGGTGGTAAAATTTTGAAGATTGAGCACGATACTGGGATCGAAATTACCCGGTTTGCATTTTATTTTTTTCTGCGACAGCTCTGTGCACAAAACTCCCATAGTGGAAGTTGTTGAAATCGTTTCTGAGCAACCCCGCTTACTTGAGCTTTTTTCTATCAAGAAGTGTGCAAGTCGCCCTAAACTTTTAACAAATGGATGCCGGGACATGCCACGATGACTAAGGTACAAACTGCATCTCTCTGGCATTTTTAGTTTCAGAGTTATTCCAGAGCATTGCTGGGAGTTTTTAATTGTCCGGGCCTATTTTTTCAATTACTATTAGTTTTGGTTGGGTTACCTGACTGCGCCGTTTGTTTGTGTACATTGTATACATGCACAGTGTACGTCAATTTCTAATGGGTGCCTGCTCACGCCGTCGCATCTAGCCCCGCCTTAAAAATCGTCAGAGCTCAAAGTTTTATACGAGAGGAAAGCCCTTGAACATGGCAATCCTGTGGTGGTAAAATTTTGAAGATTGAGCACGATACTGGGTTCAAAATTACCCATTGTACATCTTGTTTTTCTCTCCGACAGATCTGTGCACAAAACTCCCATAGTGGAGGTTGTTGAAATCGTTTCTGAGCAACCGCGCTTACTTGAGCTTTTTTCTATCAAGAAGTGTGCAAGTCGCCCTAAACTTTTAAAAAATGGATGCAGGGACATGCCACGATGACTAAGGTACAAACTGCATCTCTCTAGCATTTTTAGTTCCAGAGTTATTCCAAAGCATTGCTGAAAGTTTTTAATTGTCCGGGCTTATTTTTTGAATGACTATTATTTTTGGTTGGGTTCCCTGACTGCGCCGTGTGTTTGTGCACATTGTATACACGCACAGTGTACGTCAATTTCTAATGGGTGCCTGCTCACGCCGTCGCATCTAGCCCCGCCTAAAAAATCGTCAGAGCATTAAGTTTTATACGAGAGGAAAGCCCTTGAACATGGCAATCCTGTGGTGGTAAAATTTTGAAGATTGAGAATGATACTGGGATCGAAATTACCCGGTTTGCATTTTATTTTTTTCTCCGACAGCTCTGTGCACAAAACTCCCATAGTGGAAGTTGTTGAAATCGTTTCTGAGCAACCGCGCTTACTTGAGCTTTTTTCTATCAAGAAGTGTGCAAGTCGCCCTAAACTTTTAAAAAAAGGATGCAGGGACATGCCACGATGACTAAGGTACAAACTGCATCTCTCTGGCATGTTTAGTTCCAGAGTTATTCCAGAGCATTGCTGAAAGTTTTTAATTGTCCGGGCCTATTTTTTGAATAACTATTAGTTTTGGTTGGGTTACCTGACTGCGCCGTTTGTTTGTGTACATTGTATACATGCACAGTGTACGTCAATTTCTAATGGGTGCCTGCTCACGCCGTCGCATCTAGCCCCGCCTTAAAAATCGTCAGAGCTTTAAGTTTTATACGAGATGAAAGCCCTTGAATATGGCAATCCTGTGGTGGTAAAATTTTGAAGATTGAGCACGATAATGGGGTCGAAATTACCCATTGTACATCTTGTTTTTCTCTCCGACAGTTCTGTGCACAAAACCCCATAGTGGAGGTTGTTGAAATCGTTTCTGAGCAACCCCGCTTACTTGAGCGTTTTTCTATCAAGGAGTGTGCAAGTCGCCCTAAACCTTTGAAAATGGATGCAGGGACATGCCAGGATGACTAAGGTACAAACTGCACCTCTCTGGCATTTTTAGTTCCAGAGATATTCCAGAGCATTGCTGAAAGTTTTTAATTGTCCGGGCTTATTTTTTGAATGACTATTATTTTTGGTTGGGTTCCCTGACTGCGCCTTGTGTTTGTGTACGTTGTATACACGCACAGTGTACGTCATTTTGTAATGGGTGCCTGCTCACGCCGTCGAATCTAGCCCCGCCTTAAAAATCGTCAGAGCATTCAGTTTTTTTACGAGAGGAAAGCCCTTGAACAAGGCAATCCAGTGGTGGTAAAAATTTGAAGATTGAGCACGATACTGGGATCGAAATTACCCGGTTTACATTTTGTTTTTTTCGCCTACAGCTTTGTGCACAAAACTCCCATTGTGGAGGTTGTTGAAATCGTTTCTGAGCAACCCCGCTTACTTGAGCTTTTTTCTATCAAGAAGTGTGCAAGTCGCCCTAAACTTTAAAAAAATGGATGCAGGGACATGCCACGATGACTAAGGTACAAACTGCATCTCTCTGGCATGTTTAGTTCCAGAGTTATTCCAGAGCATTGCTGAAAGTTTTTAATTGTCCGGGCCTATTTTTTGAATAACTATTAGTTTTGGTTGGGTTACCTGACTGCGCCGTTTGTTTGTGTACATTGTATACATGCACAGTGTACGTCAATTTCTAATGGGTGCCTGCTCACGCCGTCGCATCTAGCCCCGCCTTAAAAATCGTCAGAGCATTAAGTTTTATACGAGATGAAAGCCCTTGAATATGGCAATCCTGTGGTGGTAAAATTTTGAAGATTGAGCACGATAATGGGGTCGAAATTACCCATTGTACATCTTGTTTTTCTCTCCGACAGCTCTGTGCACAAAACTCCCATTGTTGAGGTTGTTGAAATCGTTTCTGAGCAACCCCGCTTACTTGAGCTTTTTCCTATCAAGAAGTGTGCAAGTCGCCCTAAACCTTTAAAAAATGGATGCAGAGACATGCCACGATGACTAAGGTACAAACTGCACCTCTCTGGCATTTTTAGTTCCAGAGTTATTCCAGAGCATTGCTGAAAGTTTTTAACTGTCCGGGCTTATGTTTTGAATGACTATTATTTTTGGTTGGGTTCCCTGACTGCGCCTTGTGTTTGTGTACGTTGTGTACACGCACAGTGTACGTCATTTTCTAATGGGTGCCTGCTCACGCCGTCGCATCTAGCCCCGCCTTAAAAATCGTCAGAGCATTAAGTTTTGTACGAGAGGAAAGCCCTTGAACATGGCAATCCAGTGGTGGTAAAAATTTGAAGATTGAGCACGATACTGGGATATAAATTACCCGGTTTACATTTTGTTTTTTTCGCCGACAGCTCTGTGCACAAAACTCCCATAGTGGAGGTTGTTGAAATCGTTTCTGAGCAACCCCGCTTACTTGAACTTTTTCCTATCAAGAAGTGTGCAAGTCGCCCTAAACCTTTAAAAAATGGATGCAGGGACATGCCACGATGACTAAGGCACAAACTGCACCTCTCTGGCAATTTTAGTTCCAGAGTTATTCTATAGCAATGCTGAAAGTTTTTAATTGTCCGGGCTTATTTTTTGAATGACTATTATTTTTGGTTGGGTTCCCTGACTGCGCCTTGTGTTTGTGTACATTGTATACACGCACAGTGTATGTCAATTTCTAATGGGTGCCTGCTCACGCCGTCGCATCTAGCCCCTCCTTAAAAATCGTCAGAGCATTAAGTTTTGTACGAGAGGAAAGCCCTTGAACATGGCAATCCTGTGGTGGTAAAATTTTGAAGATTGAGCACGATACTGGGATAGAAATTACCCGGTTTACATTTGTTTTTTTCGCCGACAGCTCTGTGCACAAAACTCCCATAGTGGAGGTTGTTGAAATCGTTTCTGAGCAACCCCGCTTACTTGAGCTTTTTTCTATCAAGAAGTGTGCAAGTCGCCCTAAACCTTTAAAAAATGTTTGCCGGGACATGCCACGATGACTAAGGTACAAACCGCATCTCTCTTGCATTTTTAGTTCCAGAGTTATTTTAGAGCATTGCTGAAAATGTTTAATTGTCCGGGCCTATTTTTTGAATGACTATTATTTTTGGTTGGGTTCCCTGACTGCGCCGTGTGTTTGTGTACATTGTATACACGCACAGTGTATGTCAATTTCTAATGGGTGCCTGCTCACGCCGTCGCATCTAGCCCCTCCTTAAAAATCGTCAGAGCATTAAGTTTTGTACGAGAGGAAAGCCCTTGAACATGGCAATCCTGTGGTGGTAAAATTTTGAAGATTGAGCACGATACTGGGATCGAAATTACCCATTGTACGCCTTGTTTTTCTCTCCGACAGATCTTTGCACAAAACTCCCATAGTGGAGGTTGTTGAAATCGTTTCTGAGCAACCCCGCTTACTTGAGCTTTTTTCTATCAAGAAGTGTGCAAGTCGCCCTAAACTTTTAAAAAATTGATGCAGGGACATGCCACGATGACTGAGGTACAAACTGCATCTCTCTGGCATTTTTAGTTCCAGAGTTATTCCAGAGCATTGCTGAAAGTTTTTAATTGTCCGGGCCTATTTTTTGAATGACTATTTTTTTTGGTTGGGTTCCCTGACTGCGCCGTGTGTTTGTGTACATTGTATACACGCACAGTGTACGTCAATTTCTAATGGGTGCCTGCTCAGGCCGTCGTATCTAGCCCCGCCTTAAAAATCGTCAGAGCATTAAGTTTTATACGAGAGGAAAGCCCTTGAACATGGAAATCCTGTGGTGGTAAAATTTTGAAGATTGAGCATGATACTGGGATCGAAATTACCCGGTATACATTTTGTTTTTCTCTCCGACAGCTCTGTGCACAAAACTCCCATAGTGGAGGTTGTTGAAATCGTTTCTGAGCAACCCAGCTTACTTGAGCTTTTTTCTATCAAGAAGTGTGCAAGTCGCCCTAAACCTTTAAAATATGGATGCCGGGACATGCCACGATGACTGAGGTACAAACTGCATCTCTCTGGCATTTTTAGTTCCAGAATTATTCCAGAGCATTGCTGAAAGTTTTTAATTGTCCGGGCCTATTTTTTGAATGACTATTATTTTTGGTTGGGTTCACTGACTGCGCCGTGTGTTTGTGTACATTGTATACACGCACAGTGTACGTCAATTTCTAATGGGTGCCTGCTCACGCCGTCGCATCTAGCCCCGCCTTAAAAATCGTCAGAGCATTAAGTTTTATACGAGAGGAAAGCCCTTGAACATGGAAATCCTGTGGTGGTAAAATTTTGAAGATTGAGCATGATACTGGGATCGAAATTACCCTTTGTACATCTTGTTTTTTTCTCCGACAGCTCTGTGCACAAAACTCCCATAGTGGATGTTGTTGAAATCGTTTCTGAGCAACCCCGCTTACTTGAGCTTTTTTCTATCAAGAAATGTGCAAGTCGCCCTAAACTTTTAAAAAATGAATGCCGGGACATGCCAGGATGACTTAGGTACAAACTGCATCTCTCTGGCATTTTTAGTTCCAGAGTTATTCCAGAGCATTGCTGAAAGTTTTTAATTGTCCGGGCCTATTTTTTGAATGACTATTATTTTTGGTTGGGTTCCCTGACTGCGCCGTGTGTTTGTGTACATTGTATACACGCACAGTGTATGTCAATTTCTAATGGGTGCCTGCTCACGCCGTCGCATCTAGCCCCGCCTTAAAAATCGTCAGAGCATTAAGTTTTATACGAGAGGAAAGCATTTGAACATGGCAATCCTGTGGTGGTAAAATTTTGAAGATTGAGAATGATACTGGGATCGAAATTACCCGGTTTGCATTTTATTTTTTTCTCCGACAGCTCTGTGCACAAAACTCCCATAGTGGAGGTTGTTGAAATCGTTTCTGAGCAACCCCGCTTACTTGAGCTTTTTTCTACCAAGAAGTGGGCAAGTCGCACTAAACCTTTAAAAAATGGATGCCGGGACATGCCAGGATGACTAAGGTACAAACTGCACCTCTCTAGCATTTTTAGTTCCAGAGTTATTCAAAAGCATTGCTGAAAGTTTTTAATTGTCCGGGTCTATTTTTTGAATGACTATTATTTTTGGTTGGGTTACCTGACTGCGCCGTGTGTTTGTGCACATTGTATACACGCACAGTGTACGTCAGTTTCTAATGGGTGCCTGGTCACGCCGTTGCATCTAGCCCCGCCTTAAAAATCGTCAGAGCATTAAGTTTTATACGAGAGGAAAGCCCTTGAACATGGAAATCCTGTGGTGGTAAAATTGTGAAGATTGAGCATGACACTGGGATCGAAATTACCCGGTATACATTTTGTTTTTCTCTCCGACAGCTCTGTGCACAAAACTCCCATAGTGGAGGTTGTTGAAATCGTTTCTGAGCAACCCCGCTTACTTGAGCTTTTTTCTACCAAGAAGTGGGCAAGTCGCACTAAACCTTTAAAAAATGGATGCCGGGACATGCCAGGATGACTAAGGTACAAACTGCACCTCTCTAGCATTTTTAGTTCCAGAGTTATTCAAAAGCATTGCTGAAAGTTTTTAATTGTCCGGGTCTATTTTTTGAATGACTATTATTTTTGGTTGGGTTCCCTGACTGCGCCGTGTGTTTGTGCACATTGTATACACGCACAGTGTACGTCAGTTTCTAATGGGTGCCTGCTCACGCCGTTGCATCTAGCCCCGCCTTTAAAATTGTCAGAGCATTAAGTTTTATACGAGAGGAAAGCCCTTGAACATGGAAATCCTGTGGTGGTAAAATTTTGAAGATTGAGCATGATACTGGGATCGAAATTACCCGGTTTACATTTTGTTTTTCTCTCCGACAGCTCTGTGCACAAAACTCCCATAGTGGAGGTTTTTGAAATCGTTTCTGAGCAACCCAGCTTACTTGAGCTTTTTTCTATCAAGAAATGTGCAAGTCGCCCTAAACCTTTAAAAAATGGATGCCGGGACATGCCACGATGACTAAGGTACAAAATGCATCTCTCTGGCATTTTTAGTTCCAGAGTTATTCCAGAGCATTGCTGGAAGTTTTTAATGGTCCGGGCTTATTTTATGAATGACTATTATTTTTGGTTGGGTTCCCTGACTGCGCCGTGTGTTTGTGTACATTGTATACACGCACAGTGTACGTCAATTTCTAATGGGTGCCTGCTCACGCCGTCGCATTTAGCCCCGCCTTAAAAATCGTCAGAGTATTAAGTTTTATACGAGAGGAAAGCCCTTGCACAAGGCAATTCTGTGGTGGTACAAATTTGAAGATTGAGCACGATACTGGGATCGAAATTACCCATTGTACATTTTGTTTTTCTCTCCGACAGCTCTGTGCACAAAACTCCCATAGTGGAGGTTGTTGAAATCGTTTCTGAGCAACCCCGCTTACTTGAGCTTTTTTCTATCAAGAAGTGTGCAAGTCGCCCTAAACTTTCAAAAAATGGATGCCGGGACATGCCACGATGACTAAGGTACAAACTGCATCTCTCTGGCATTTTTAGTTCCAGAGTTATTCCAGAGCATTGCTGAAAGTTTTTAATTGTCCGGGCCTATTTTTTGAATGACTATTATTTTTGGTTGGGTTCCCTTACTGCGCATTGTGTTTGTGTACATTGTATACACGCACAGTGTACGTCAATTTCTAATGAGTGCCTGCTCACGCCTTCGCATCTAGCCCCGCCTTAAAAATCGTCAGAGCATTACGTTTTATACGAGAGGAAAGCCCTTGAACATGGCAATTATGTGGTGGTACGATTTTGAAGAT
This sequence comes from Asterias amurensis, assembly GCF_032118995.1. Taxonomy (NCBI): domain Eukaryota; kingdom Metazoa; phylum Echinodermata; class Asteroidea; order Forcipulatida; family Asteriidae; genus Asterias; species Asterias amurensis. The sequence continues at coordinate 2,304,532 of NC_092657.1, read as the reverse complement.
TGAGCACGATACTGGGTTCGAAATTACCCATTGTACATCTTGTTTTTTTCTCCGACAGCTCTGTGCACAAAACTCCCATAGTGGAGGTTGTTGAAATCGTTTCTGAGCAACCCCGCTTACTTGAGCTTTTTTCTATCAAGAAATGTGCAAGTCGCCCTAAACTTTTAAGAAATGGATGCCGGGACATGCCACGATGACTAAGGTACAAACTGCATCTCTCTGGCATTTTTAGTTCCAGAATTATTCCAGAGCATTGCTGAAAGTTTTTAATTGTCCGGGCTTATTTTTTGAATGACTATTATTTTTGGTTGGGTTCCCTGACTGCGCCGTGTGTTTGTGTACATTGTATACACGCACAGTGTACGTCAATTTCTAATGGGTGCCTGCTCACGCCGTCGCATCTAGCCCCGCCTTAAAAATCGTCAGAGCATTAAGTTTTATACGAGAGGAAAGCCCTTGAACATGGAAATCCTGTGGTGGTAAAATTTTGAAGATTGAGCATGATACTGGGATCGAAATTACCCTTTGTACATCTTGTTTTTTTCTCCGACAGCTCTGTGCACAAAACTCCCATAGTGGAGGTTGTTGAAATCGTTTCTGAGCAACCCCGCTTACTTGAGCTTTTTTCTATCAAGAAATGTGCAAGTCGCCCTAAACTTTTAAAAAATGAATGCCGGGACATGCCAGGATGACTTAGGTACAAACTGCATCTCTCTGGCATTTTTAGTTCCAGAGTTATTCCAGAGCATTGCTGAAAGTTTTTAATTGTCCGGGCCTATTTTTTGAATGACTATTATTTTTGGTTGGGTTCCCTGACTGCGCCGTGTGTTTGTGTACATTGTATACACGCACAGTGTATGTCAATTTCTAATGGGTGCCTGCTCACGCCGTCGCATCTAGCCCCGCCTTAAAAATCGTCAGAGCATTAAGTTTTATACGAGAGGAAAGCATTTGAACATGGCAATCCTGTGGTGGTAAAATTTTGAAGATTGAGAATGATACTGGGATCGAAATTACCCGGTTTGCATTTTATTTTTTTCTCCGACAGCTCTGTGCACAAAACTCCCATAGTGGAGGTTGTTGAAATCGTTTCTGAGCAACCCCGCTTACTTGAGCTTTTTTCTACCAAGAAGTGGGCAAGTCGCACTAAACCTTTAAAAAATGGATGCCGGGACATGCCAGGATGACTAAGGTACAAACTGCACCTCTCTAGCATTTTTAGTTCCAGAGTTATTCAAAAGCATTGCTGAAAGTTTTTAATTGTCCGGGTCTATTTTTTGAATGACTATTATTTTTGGTTGGGTTACCTGACTGCGCCGTGTGTTTGTGCACATTGTATACACGCACAGTGTACGTCAGTTTCTAATGGGTGCCTGGTCACGCCGTTGCATCTAGCCCCGCCTTAAAAATCGTCAGAGCATTAAGTTTTATACGAGAGGAAAGCCCTTGAACATGGAAATCCTGTGGTGGTAAAATTTTGAAGATTGAGCATGATACTGGGATCGAAATTACCCGGTATACATTTTGTTTTTCTCTCCGACAGCTCTGTGCACAAAACTCCCATAGTGGAGGTTGTTGAAATCGTTTCTGAGCAACCCCGCTTACTTGAGCTTTTTTCTACCAAGAAGTGGGCAAGTCGCACTAAACCTTTTAAAAATGGATGCCGGGACATGCCAGGATGACTAAGGTACAAACTGCACCTCTCTAGCATTTTAAGTTCCAGAGTTATTCAAAAGCATTGCTGAAAGTTTTTAATTGTCCGGGTCTATTTTTTGAATGACTATTATTTTTGGTTGGGTTCCCTGACTGCGCCGTGTGTTTGTGCACATTGTATACACGCACAGTGTACGTCAGTTTCTAATGGGTGCCTGCTCACGCCGTTGCATCTAGCCCCGCCTTTAAAATTGTCAGAGCATTAAGTTTTATACGAGAGGAAAGCCCTTGAACATGGAAATCCTGTGGTGGTAAAATTTTGAAGATTGAGCATGATACTGGGATCGAAATTACCCGGTTTACATTTTGTTTTTCTCTCCGACAGCTCTGTGCACAAAACTCCCATAGTGGAGGTTGTTGAAATCGTTTCTGAGCAACCCAGCTTACTTGAGCTTTTTTCTATCAAGAAATGTGCAAGTCGCCCTAAACCTTTAAAAAATGGATGCCGGGACATGCCACGATGACTAAGGTACAAAATGCATCTCTCTGGCATTTTTAGTTCCAGAGTTATTCCAGAGCATTGCTGGAAGTTTTTAATGGTCCGGGCTTATTTTATGAATGACTATTATTTTTGGTTGGGTTCCCTGACTGCGCCGTGTGTTTGTGTACATTGTATACACGCACAGTGTACGTCAATTTCTAATGGGTGCCTGCTCACGCCGTCGCATCTAGCCCCGCCTTAAAAATCGTCAGAGTATTAAGTTTTATACGAGAGGAAAGCCCTTGCACAAGGCAATTCTGTGGTGGTACAAATTTGAAGATTGAGCACGATACTGGGATCGAAATTACCCATTGTACATTTTGTTTTTCTCTCCGACAGCTCTGTGAACAAAACTCCCATAGTGGAGGTTGTTGAAATCGTTTCTGAGCAACCCCGCTTACTTGAGCTTTTTTCTATCAAGAAGTGTGCAAGTCGCCCTAAACTTTCAAAAAATGGATGCCGGGACATGCCACGATGACTAAGGTACAAACTGCATCTCTCTGGCATTTTTAGTTCCAGAGTTATTCCAGAGCATTGCTGAAAGTTTTTAATTGTCCGGGCCTATTTTTTGAATGACTATTATTTTTGGTTGGGTTCCCTTACTGCGCATTGTGTTTGTGTACATTGTATACACGCACAGTGTACGTCAATTTCTAATGAGTGCCTGCTCACGCCGTCGCATCTAGCCCCGCCTTAAAAATCGTCAGAGCATTACGTTTTATACGAGAGGAAAGCCCTTGAACATGGCAATTATGTGGTGGTACGATTTTGAAGATTGAGCACGATACTGGGTTCGAAATTACCCATTGTACATCTTGTTTTTTTCTCCGACAGCTCTGTGCACAAAACTCCCATAGTGGAGGTTGTTGAAATCGTTTCTGAGCAACCCCGCTTACTTGAGCTTTTTTCTATCAAGAAATGTGCAAGTCGCCCTAAACTTTTAAGAAATGGATGCCGGGACATGCCACGATGACTAAGGTACAAACTGCATCTCTCTGGCATTTTTAGTTCCAGAGTTATTCCAGAGCATTGCTGAAAGTTTTTAATTGTCCGGGCTTATTTTTTGAATGACTATTATTTTTGGTTGGGTTCCCTGACTGCGCCGTGTGTTTGTGTACATTGTATACACGCACAGTGTACGTCAATTTCTAATGGGTGGCTGCTCACGCCGTCGCATCTAGCCCCGCCTTAAAAATCGTCAGAGCATTAAGTTTTGTACGAGAGGAAAGCCCTTGAACATGGCAATCCTGTGGTGGTAAAACTTTGAAGATTGAGCACGATACTGGGATCGAAATTACCCATTGTACATCTTGTTTTTTTCTCCGACAGCTCTGTGCACAAAACTCCCATAGTGGAAGTTGTTGAAATCGTTTCTGAGCAACCCTGCTTACTTGAGCTTTTTTCTATCAAGAAGTGTGCAAGTCGCCCTAAACTTTTAAGAAATGGATGCAGGGACATGCCACGATGACTAAGGTACAAACTGCACCTCTCTGGCAATTTTAGTTCCAGAGTTATTCCAGAGCATTGCTGAAAGTTTTTAATTGTCCGGGCTTATTTTTTGAATGACTATTATTTTTGGTTGGGTTCCCTGACTGCGCCGTGTGTTTGTGTACATTGTATACACGCACAGTGTACGTCAATTTCTAATGGGTGCCTGCTCACGCCGTCGCATCTAGCCCCGCCTTAATAATCGTCACAGCATTAAGTTTTATACGAGAGGAAAGCCCTTGAACATGGCAATCCTGTGGTGGTAAAATTTTGAAGATTGAGCACGATACTGGGATCGAAATTACCCATTGTACATCTTGTTTTTCTCTCCGACAGCTCTGTGCACAAAACTCTAGTAGTAGAGGTTGTTGAAATCGTTTCTGAGCAACCCCGCTAACTTGAGCTTTTTCCTATCAACAAGTGTGCAAGTCACCCTAAACTTTTAAAAAATTGGATGCAGGGACATGCCACGATGACTAAGGTACAAACTGCACCTCTCTGGCATTTTTAGTTCCAGAGTTATTCCAGAGCATTGCTGAAAGTTTTTATTTGTCCGGGCCTATTTTTTGAATGACTATTATTTTTGGTTGGGTTACCTGACTGCGCCGTGTGTTTGTGCACATTGTATACACGCACAGTGTACGTCAATTTCTAATGGGTGCCTGTCACGCCGTCGCATCTAGCCCCGCCTTAAAAATCGTCAGAGCATTAAGTTTTATACGAGAGGAAAGCCCTTGAACATGGCAATCCTGTGGTGGTACAAATTTGAAGATTGAGCACGATACTGGGATCGAAATTACCCATTGTACATCTTGTTTTTCTCTCCGACAGCTCTGTGCACAAAACTCCCATAGTGGAGGTTGTTGAAATCGTTTCTGAGCAACCCCGCTTACTTGAGCTTTTTTCTATCAAGAAGTGTGCAAGTCGCCACAACTTTTACAAAATGGATGCAGGGACATGCCACGATGACTAAGGTACAAACTGCACCTCTCTGGCATTTTTAGTTGCAGAGTTATTCCAGAGCATTGCTGAAAGTTTTTAATTGTCCGGGCCTATTTTTTGAATGACTATTTTTTTTGGTTGGGTTCCCTGACTGCGCCGTGTGTTTGTGTACATTGTATACACGCACAGTGTACGTTAATTTCTAATGGGTGCCTGCTCACGCCGTTGCATCTAGCCCCGCCTTAAAAATCGTCAGAGCATTAAGTTTTATACGAGAGGAAAGCCCTTGAACATGGCAATCCTGTGGTGGTAAAATGTTGAAGATTGAGCATGGTACTGGGATCGAAATTACCCGGTTTACATTTTGTTTTTTCTCCGACAGCTCTGTGCACAAAACTCCCATAGTGGAGGTTGTTGAAATCGTTTCTGAGCAACCCCGCTTACTTGAGCTTTTTCCTATCAAGAAGTGTGCAAGTCGCCCTAAACTTTTAAAAAATGGATGCAGGGACATGCCAGGATGACTAAGGTACAAACTGCATCTCTCTGGCATTTTTAGTTCCTGAGTTGTTCCAGACCATTGCTGAAAGTTTTTAATTGTCCGGGATTATATTTTGAATGACTATTATTTTTGGTTGGGTTCCCTGACTGCGCCGTGTGTTTGTGCACATTGTATACATGCACAGTGTACGTCATTTTCTAATGGGTGCCTGCTCACGCCGTCGCATCTAGCCCCGCCTTAATAATCGTCAGAGCATTTAGTTTTATACGAGAGGAAAGCCCTTGAACATGGCAATCCTGTGGTGGTAAAATTTTGAAGATTGAGAATGATACTGGGATCGAAATTACCCGGTTTGCATTTTATTTTTAGCTCCGACAGCTCTGTGCACAAAACTCCCATAGTGGAGGTTGTTGAAATCGTTTCTGAGCAACCCCGCTTACTTGAGCTTTTTTCTATCAAGAAGTGTGCAAGTCGCCCTAAACTTTTAAAAAATGGATGCCGGGACATGCCAGGATGACTAAGGTACAAACTGCATCTTTCTAGCATTTTTAGTTCCAGAATTATTCCAGAGCATTGCTGGGAGTTTTTAATTGTCCGGGCCTATTTTTTGAATGACTATTATTTTTGGTTGGGTTCCCTGACTGCGCCGTGTGTTTGTGTACATTGTATACACGCACAGTGTACGTCAATTTCTAATGGGTGCCTGCTCACGCCGTCGCATCTAGCCCCGCCTTATAAATCGTCAGAGCATTAAGTTTTATACGACAGGAAAGCCCTTGAACATGGCAATCCTGTGGTGGTAAAATTTTGAAGATTGAGCACGATACTGGGATCGAAATTACCCATTGTACATCTTGTTTTTTTCTCCGACAGCTCTGTGCACAAAACTCCCATAGTGGAGGTTGTTGAAATCGTTTCTGAGCAACCGCGCTTACTTGAGCTTTTTCCTATCAAGAAGTGTGCAAGTCGCCCTAAACTTTAAAAAAATGGATGCCGGGACATGCCACGATGACTAAAGTACAAACTGCATCTCTCTGGCATTTTTAGTTCCTGAGTTATTCCAGAGCATTGCTGAAAGTTTTTAATTGTCCGGGCTTATTTTTTGAGTGACTATTATTTTTGGTTGGGTTCCCTGACTGCGCCGTGTGTTTGTGTACATTGTATACACGCACAGTGTACGTTAATTTCTAATGGGTGCCTGCTCACGCCGTTGCATCTAGCCCCGCCTTAAAAATCGTCAGAGCATTAAGTTTTATACGAGAGGAAAGCCCTTGAACATGGCAATCCTGTGGTGGTAAAATGTTGAAGATTGAGCATGATACTGGGATCGAAATTACCCGGTTTACATTTTGTTTTTTCTCCGACAGCTCTGTGCACAAAACTCCCATAGGGAAGGTTGTTGAAATCGTTTCTGAGCAAACCCGCTTACTTGAGCTTTTTTCTATCAAGAAGTGTGCAAGTCGCCCTAAACCTTTAAAAAATGGAAGCCGGGACATGCCAGGATGACTAAGGTACAAACTGCATCTCTCTAGCATTTTTAGTTCCAGAGTTATTCCAAAGCATTGCTGAAAGTTTTTAATTGTCCGGGCTTATTTTTTGAATGACTATTATTTTTGGTTGGGTTCCCTGACTGCGCCGTGTGTTTGTGTACATTGTACACACGCACAGTGTACGTCAATTTCTAATGGGTGACTGCTCACGCCGTCGCATCTAGCCCCGCCTTTAAAATCGTCAGAGCTCAAAGTTTTATACGAGAGGAAAGCCCTTGAACATGGCAATCCTATGGTGGTAAAATTTTGAAGATTGAGCACGATACTGGGATCAAAATTACCCATTGTACATCTTGTTTTTCTCTCCGACAGATCTGTGCACAAAACTCCCATAGTGGAGGTTGTTGAGATCGTTTCTGAGCAACCCCGCTAACTTGAGCTTTTTCCTATCAAGAAGTGTGCAAGTCGCCCTAAACTTTTAAAAAATGGATGCCGGGACATGCCAGGATGACTAAGGTACAAACTGCATCTCTCTGGCAATTTTAGTTCCAGAGTTATTCCAAAGCATTGCTGAAAGTTTTTAATTGTACGGGCTTATTTTTTGAATGACTATTATCTTTGGTTGGGTTCCCTGACTGCGCCGTGTGTTTGTGCACATTGTATACACCCACAGTGTACGTCAATTTCTAATGGGTGCCTGCTCACGCCGTCGCATCTAGCCCCGCCTAAAAAATCGTCAGAGCATTAAGTTTTATACGACAGGAAAGCCCTTGAACATGGCAATCCTGTGGTGGTAAAATTTTGAAGATTGAGAATGATACTGGGATCGAAATTACCCGGTTTGCATTCTATTTTTTTCTCCGACAGCTCTGTGCACAAAACTCCCATAGTGGAAGTTGTTGAAACCGTTTCTGAGCAACCCCGCTTACTTGAGCTTTTTTCTATCAAGAAGTGTGCAAGTCGCCCTAAACTTTTAAAAAATGGATGCAGGGAAATGCCACGATGACTAAGGTACAAACTGCATCTCTCTGGCATTTTTAGTTCCAGAGTTATTCCAAAGCATTGCTGGGAGTTTTTAATTGTCCGGGCCTATTTTTTGAATGACTATTATTTATGATTGGGTTCCCTGACTGCGCCGTGTGTTTGTGTACATTGTATACACGCACAGTGTACGTCAATTTCTAATGGGTGCCTGCTCACGCCGTCGCATCTAGCCCCGCCTTAAAAATCGTTAGAGCATTAAGTTTTATACGACAGGAAAGCCCTTGAATATGACAATCCTTGGGTGGTAAAATGTTGAAGATTGAGCACGATACTGGGATCGAAATTACCCGGTTTGCATTTTATTTTTTTCTCCGACAGCTCTGTGCACAAAACTCCCATAGTGGAAGTTGTTGAAACCGTTTCTGAGCAACCGCGCTTACTTGAGCTTTTTTCTATCAAGAAGTGTGCAAGTCGCCCTAAACTTTTAAAAAATGGATGCAGGGACATGCCACGATGACTAAGGTACAAACTGCATCTCTCTAGCATTTTTAGTTCCAGAGTTATTCCAAAGCATTGCTGAAAGTTTTTAATTGTCCGGGCTTATTTTTTGAATGACTAATATATTTGGTTGGGTTCCCTGACTGCGCCGTGTGTTTGTGCACATTGTATACACGCACAGTGTACGTCAATTTCTAATGGGTGCCTGCTCACGCCGTCGCATCTAGCCCCGCCTTAAAAATCGTTAGAGCATTAAGTTTTATACGACAGGAAAGCCCTTGAATATGACAATCCTTGGGTGGTAAAATTTTGAAGATTGAGCACGATACTGGGATCGAAATTACCCGGTTTGCATTTTATTTTTTTCTCCGACAGCTCTGTGCACAAAACTCCCATAGTGGAAGTTGTTGAAACCGTTTCTGAGCAACCGCGCTTACTTGAGCTTTTTTCTATCAAGAAGTGTGCAAGTCGCCCTAAACTTTTAAAAAATGGATGCAGGGACATGCCACGATGACTAAGGTACAAACTGCATCTCTCTAGCATTTTTAGTTCCAGAGTTATTCCAAAGCATTGCTGAAAGTTTTTAATTGTCCGGGCTTATTTTTTGAATGACTAATATATTTGGTTGGGTTCCCTGACTGCGCCGTGTGTTTGTGCACATTGTATACACGCACAGTGTACGTCAATTTCTAATGGGTGCCTGCTCACGCCGTCGCATCTAGCCCCGCCTAAAAAATCGTCAGAGCATTAAGTTTTATACGAGAGGAAAGCCCTTGAACATGGCAATCCTGTGGTGGTAAAATTTTGAAGATTGAGAATGATACTGGGATCGAAATTACCCGGTTTGCATTTTATTTTTTTCTCCGACAGCTCTGTGCACAAAACTCCCATAGTGGAAGTTGTTGAAACCGTTTCTGAGCAACCCCGCTTACTTGAGCTTTTTTCTATCAAGAAGTGTGCAAGTCGCCCTAAACTTTTAAAAAATGGATGCCGGGACATGCCACGATGACTAAGGTACAAACTGCATCTCTCTGGCATTTTTAGTTCCAGAGTTATTCCAGAGCATTGCTGAAAGTTTTTAATTGTCCGGGCCTATTTTTTGAATGACTATTAGTTTTGGTTGGGTTACCTGACTGCGCCGTTTGTTTGTGTACATTGTATACATGCACAGTGTACGTCATATTCTAATGGGTGCCTGCTCACGCCGTCGCATCTAGCCCCGCCTTAAAAATTGTCAGAGCTCAAAGTTTTATACGAGAGGAAAGCCCGTGAACATGGCAATCCTGTGGTGGTAAAATTTTGAAGATTGAGCACGATACTGGGATCAAAATTACCCATTGTACATCTTGTTTTTCTCTCCGACAGATCTGTGCACAAAACTCCCATAGAGGAGGTTGTTGAAATCGTTTCTGAGCAACCCCGCTTACTTGAGCTTTTTGCTATCAAGAAGTGTGCAAGTCGCCCTAAACTTTAAAAAATGGATGCAGGGAAATGCCAGGATGACTAAAGTACAAACTGCATCTCTCTAACAATTTTAGTTCCAGAGTTATTCCAAAGCATTGCTGAAAGTTTTTAATTGTCCGGGCTTATTTTTTGAGTGACTATTTTTTTTGGTTGGGTTCCCTGACTGCGCCGTGTGTTTGTGTACATTGTATACACGCACAGTGTACGTTAATTTCTAATGGGTGCCTGCTCACGCCGTTGCATCTAGCCCCGCCTTAAAAATCGTCAGAGCATTAAGTTTTATACGAGAGGAAAGCCCTTGAACATGGCAATCCTGTGGTGGTAAAATGTTGAAGATTGAGCATGATACTGGGATCGAAATTACCCGGTTTACATTTTGTTTTTTCTCCGACAGCTCTGTGCACAAAACTCCCATAGGGAAGGTTGTTGAAATCGTTTCTGAGCAAACCCGCTTACTTGAGCTTTTTTCTATCAAGAAGTGTGCAAGTCGCCCTAAACCTTTAAAAAATGGATGCCGGGACATGCCAGGATGACTAAGGTACAAACTGCATCTCTCTAGCATTTTTAGTTCCAGAGTTATTCCAAAGCATTGCTGAAAGTTTTTAATTGTCCGGGCTTATTTTTTGAATGACTATTATTTTTGGTTGGGTTCCCTGACTGCGCCGTGTGTTTGTGTACATTGTACACACGCACAGTGTACGTCAATTTCTAATGGGTGACTGCTCACGCCGTCGCATCTAGCCCCGCCTTAAAAATCGTCAGAGCTCAAAGTTTTATACGAGAGGAAAGCCCTTGAACATGGCAATCCTGTGGTGGTAAAATGTTGAAGATTGAGCATGATACTGGGATCGAAATTACCCGGTTTACATTTTGTTTTTTTCTCCGACAGCTCTGTGCACAAAACTCCCATAGCGAAGGTTGTTAAAATCGTTTGTGAGCAAACCCGCTTACTTGAGCTTTTTTCTATCAAGAAGTGTGCAAGTCGCCCTAAACCTTTAAAAAATGGATGCCGGGACATGCCAGGATGACTAAGGTACAAACTGCATCTCTCTAGCATTTTTAGTTCCAGAGTTATTCCAAAGCATTGCTGAAAGTTTTTAATTGTACGGGCTTATTTTTTGAATGACTATTATCTTTGGTTGGGTTCCCTGACTGCGCCGTGTGTTTGTGCACATTGTATACACGCACAGTGTACGTCAATTTCTAATGGGTGCCTGCTCACGCCGTCGCATCTAGCCCCGCCTAAAAAATCGTCAGAGCATTAAGTTTTATACGAGAGGAAAGCCCTTGAACATGGCAATCCTGTGGTGGTAAAATTTTGAAGATTGAGAATGATACTGGGATCGAAATTACCCGGTTTGCATTTTATTTTTTTCTCCGACAGCTCTGTGCACAAAACTCCCATAGTGGAAGTTGTTGAAACCGTTTCTGAGCAACCCCGCTTACTTGAGCTTTTTTCTATCAAGAAGTGTGCAAGTCGCCCTAAACTTTTAAAAAATGGATGCAGGGAAATGCCACGATGACTAAGGTACAAACTGCATCTCTCTGGCATTTTTAGTTCCAGAGTTATTCCAAAGCATTGCTGGGAGTTTTTAATTGTCCGGGCCTATTTTTTGAATGACTATTATTTATGATTGGGTTCCCTGACTGCGCCGTGTGTTTGTGTACATTGTATACACGCACAGTGTACGTCAATTTCTAATGGGTGCCTGCTCACGCCGTCGCATCTAGCCCCGCCTTAAAAATCGTTAGAGCATTAAGTTTTATACGACAGGAAAGCCCTTGAATATGACAATCCTGTGGTGGTAAAATTTTGAAGATTGAGCACGATACTGGGATCGAAAATACCCATTGTACATTTTGTTTTTCTCTCCGACAGCTCTGTGCACAAAACTCCCATAGTGGAGGTTGTTGAAATCGTTTCTGAGCAACCGCGCTTACTTGAGCTTTTTTCTATCAAGATGTGTGCAAGTCGCCCTAAACTTTTAAAAAATGGATGCAGGGACATGCCACGATGACTAAGGTACAAACTGCATCTCTCTAGCATTTTTAGTTCCAGAGTTATTCCAAAGCATTGCTGAAAGTTTTTAATTGTCCGGGCTTATTTTTTGAATGACTATTATATTTGGTTGGGTTTCCTGACTGCGCCGTGTGTTTGTGCACATTGTATACACGCACAGTGTACGTCAATTTCTAATGGGTGCCTGCTCACGCCGTCGCATCTAGCCCCGCCTAAAAAATCGTCAGAGCATTAAGTTTTATACGAGAGGAAAGCCCTTGAACATGGCAATCCTGTGGTGGTAAAATTTTGAAGATTGAGAATGATACTGGGATCGAAATTACCCGGTTTGCATTTTATTTTTTTCTCCGACAGCTCTGTGCACAAAACTCCCATAGTGGAAGTTGTTGAAACCGTTTCTGAGCAACCCCGCTTACTTGAGCTTTTTTCTATCAAGAAGTGTGCATGTCGCCCTAAACTTTTAAAAAATGGATGCCGGGACATGCCACGATGACTAAGGTACAAACTGCATCTCTCTGGCATTTTTAGTTCCAGAGTTATTCCAGAGCATTGCTGAAAGTTTTTAATTGTCCGGGCCTATTTTTTGAATGACTATTAGTTTTGGTTGGGTTACCTGACTGCGCCGTTTGTTTGTGTATATTGTATACATGCACAGTGTACGTCAATTTCTAATGGATGCCTGCTCACGCCGTCGCATCTAGCCCCGCCTTAAAAATCGTCAGAGCTCAAAGTTTTATACGAGAGGAAAGCCCTTGCACATGGCAATCCTGTGGTGGTAAAATTTAGAAGATTGAGCACGATACTGGGATCAAAATTACCCATTGTACATCTTGTTTTTCTCTCCGACAGATCTGTGCACAAAACTCCCATAGTGGAGGTTGTTGAAATCGTTTCTGAGCAACCCCGCTTACTTGAGCTTTTTGCTATCAAGAAGTGTGCAAGTCGCCCTAAACTTTTAAAAAATTAATGCAGGGAAATGTCACGATGACTAAGGTACAAACTGCATCTCTCTAGCATTTTTAGTTCCAGAGTTATTCCAAAGCATTGCTGAAAGTTTTTAATTGTCCGGGCTTATTTTTTGAATGACTATTATTTTTGGTTGGGTTCCCTGACTGCGCCGTGTGTTTGTGCACATTGTATACACGCACAGTGTACGTCAATTTCTAATGGGTGCCTGCTCACGCCGTCGCATCTAGCCCCGCCTTAAAAATCGTCAGAGCATTAAGTTTTATACGACAGGAAAGCCCTTGAATATGGCATTCCTGTGGTGGTAAAATTTTGAAGATTGAGCACGATACTGGGATCGAAAATACCCATTGTACATTTTGTTTTTCTCTCCGACAGCTCTGTGCACAAAACTCCCATAGTGGAGGTTGTTGAAATCGTTTCTGAGCAACCGCGCTTACTTGAGCTTTTTTCTATCAAGAAGTGTGCAAGTCGCCCTAAACTTTTAACAAATGTATGCAGGGACATGCCACGATGACTAAGGTTCAAACTGCATCTCTCTAGCATTTTTAGTTCCAGAGTTATTCCAAAGCATTGCTGAAAGTTTTAATTGTACGGGCTTATTTTTTGAATGACTATTATCTTTGGTTGGGTTCCCTGACTGCGCCGTGTGTTTGTGCACATTGTATACACGCACAGTGTACGTCAATTTCTAATGGTTGCCTGCTCACGCCGTCGCATCTAGCCCCGCCTAAAAAATCGTCAGAGCATTAAGTTTTATACGACAGGAAAGCCCTTGAACATGGCAATCCTGTGGTGGTAAAATTTTGAAGATTGAGAATGATACTGGGATCGAAATTACCCGGTTTGCATTTTATTTTTTTCTCTGACAGCTCTGTGCACAAAACTCCCATAGTGGAAGTTGTTGAAATCGTTTCTGAGCAACCCCGCTTACTTGAGCTTTTTTCTATCAAGAAGTGTGCAAGTCGTCCTAAACTTTTAAAAAATGGATGCCGGGACATGCCACGATGACTAAGGTACAAACTGCATCTCTCTGGCATTTTTAGTTCCAGAGTTATTCGAGAGCATTGCTGAAAGTTTTTAACTGTCCGGGCCTATTTTTTGAATGACTATTAGTTTTGGTTGGGTTACCTGACTGCGCCGTTTGTTTGTGTACATTGTATACATGCACCGTGTACGTCATATTCTAATGGGTGCCTGCTCACGCCGTCGCATCTAGCCCCGCCTTAAAAATCGTCAGAGCTCAAAGTTTTATACGAGAGGAAAGCCCTTGAACATGGCAATCCTGTGGTGGTAAAATTTAGAAGATTGAGCACGATACTGGGATCAAAATTACCCATTGTACATCTTGTTTTTCTCTCCGACAGATCTGTGCACAAAACTCCCATAGTGGAGGTTGTTGAAATCGTTTCTGAGCAACTCCGCTTACTTGAGCTTTTTTCTATCAAGAAGTGTGCAAGTCGCCCTCAACTTTTAAAAAATTAATGCAGGGAAATGTCACGATGACTAAGGTACAAACTGCATCTCTCTAGCATTTTTAGTTCCAGAGTTATTCCAAAGCATTGCTGAAAGTTTTTAATTGTCCGGGCCTATTTTTTGAATGACTATTATTTTTGGTTGGGTTCCCTGACTGCGCCGTGTGTTTGTGCACATTGTATACACGCACAGTGTACGTCAATTTCTAATGGGTGCCTGCTCACGCCGTCGCATCTAGCCCCGCCTTAAAAATCGTCAGAGCTCAAAGTTTTATACGAGAGGAAAGCCCTTGAACATGGCAATCCTGTGGTGGTAAAATTTTGAAGATTGAGCACGATACTGGGATCAAAATTACCCATTGTACATCTTGTTTTTCTCTCCGACAGATCTGTGCACAAAACTCCCATAGTGGAGGTTGTTGAAATCGTTTCTGAGCAACCGCGCTTACTTGAGCTTTTTTCTATCAAGAAGTGTGCAAGTCGCCCTAAACTTTTAAAAAATGGATGCAGGGACATGCCACGATGACTAAGGTTCAAACTGCATCTCTCTAGCATTTTTAGTTCCAGAGTTATTCCAAAGCATTGCTGTAAGTTTTTAATTGTACGGGCTTGTTTTTTGAATGACTATTATCTTTGGTTGGGTTCCCTGACTGCGCCGTGTGTTTGTGCACATTGTATACACGCACAGTGTACGTCAATTTCTAATGGTTGCCTGCTCACGCCGTCGCATCTAGCTCCGCCTAAAAAATCGTCAGAGCATTAAGTTTTATACGACAGGAAAGCCCTTGAACATGGCAATCCTGTGGTGGTAAAATTTTGAAGATTGAGAATGATACTGGGATCGAAATTACCCGGTTTGCATTTTATTTTTTTCTCCGACAGCTCTGTGCACAAAACTCCCATAGTGGAAGTTGTTGAAATCGTTTCTGAGCAACCCCGCTTACTTGAGCTTTTTTCTATCAAGAAGTGTGCAAGTCGTCCTAAACTTTTAAAAAATGGATGCCGGGACATGCCACGATGACTAAGGTACAAACTGCATCTCTCTGGCATTTTTAGTTCCAGAGTTATTCCAGAGCATTGCTGAAAGTTTTTAACTGTCCGGGCCTATTTTTTGAATGACTATTAGTTTTGGTTGGGTTACCTGACTGCGCCGTTTGTTTGTGTACATTGTATACATGCACAGTGTACGTCATATTCTAATGGGTGCCTGCTCACGCCGTCGCATCTAGCCCCGCCTTAAAAATCGTCAGAGCTCAAAGTTTTATACGAGAGGAAAGCCCTTGAACATGGCAATCCTGTGGTGGTAAAATTTTGAAGATTGAGCACGATACTGGGATCAAAATTACCCATTGTACATCTTGTTTTTCTCTCCGACAGATCTGTGCACAAAACTCCCATAGAGGAGGTTGTTGAAATCGTTTCTGAGCAACCCCGCTTACTTGAGCTTTTTGCTATCAAGAAGTGTGCAAGTCGCCCTAAACTTTAAAAAATGGATGCAGGGAAATGCCAGGATGACTAAGGTACAAACTGCATCTCTCTAACAATTTTAGTTCCAGAGTTATTCCAAAGCATTGCTGAAAGTTTTTAATTGTCCGGGCTTATTTTTTGAATGACTATTATTTTTGGTTGGGTTCCCTGACTGCGCCGTGTGTTTGTGCACATTGTATACACGCACAGTGTACGTCAATTTCTAATGGGTGCCTGCTCACGCCGTCGCATCTAGCCCCGCCTAAAAAATCGTCAGAGCATTAAGTTTTATACGAGAGGAAAGCCCTTGAACATGGCAATCCTGTGGTGGTAAAATGTTGAAGATTGAGCATGATACTGGGATCGAAATTACCCGGTTTACATTTTGTTTTTTCTCCGACAGCTCTGTGCACAAAACTCCCATAGGGAAGGTTGTTGAAATCGTTTCTGAGCAAACCCGCTTACTTGAGCTTTTTTCTATCAAGAAGTGTGCAAGTCGCCCTAAACTTTAAAAAATGGATGCCGGGACATGCTAGGATGACTAAGGTACAAACTGCATCTCTCTAGCATTTTTAGTTCCAGAGTTATTCCAAAGCATTGCTGAAAGTTTTTAATTGTCCGGGCTTATTTTTTGAATGACTATTATTTTTGGTTAGGTTCCCTGACTGCGCAGTGTGTTTGTGTACATTGTACACACGCACAGTGTACGTCAATTTCTAATGGGTGACTGCTCACGCCGTCGCATCTAGCCCCGCCTTTAAAATCGTCAGAGCTCAAAGTTTTATACGAGAGGAAAGCCCTTGAACATGGCAATCCTGTGGTGGTAAAACTTTGAAGATTGAGCACGATACTGGGATCAATATTACCCATTGTACATCTTGTTTTTCTCTCCGACAGATCTGTGCACAAAACTCCCATAGCGAAGGTTGTTGAAATCGTTTGTGAGCAAACCCGCTTACTTGAGCTTTTTTCTATCAAGAAGTGTGCAAGTCGCCCTAAACCTTTAAAAAATGGATGCCGGGACATGCCAGGATGACTAAGGTACAAACTGCATCTCTCTAGCATTTTTAGTTCCAGAGTTATTCTAAAGCATTGCTGAAAGTTTTTAATTGTACGGGCTTATTTTTTGAATGACTATTATCTTTGGTTGGGTTCCCTGACTGCGCCGTGTGTTTGTGCACATTGTATACACGCACAGTGTACGTCAATTTCTAATGGGTGCCTGCTCACGCCGTCGCATCTAGCCCCGCCTAAAAAATCGTCAGAGCATTAAGTTTTATACGAGAGGAAAGCACTTGAACATGGCAATCCTGTGGTGGTAAAATTTTGAAGATTGAGAATGATACTGGGATCGAAATTACCCGGTTTGCATTTTATTTTTTTCTCCGACAGCTCTGTGCACAAAACTCCCATAGTGGAAGTTGTTGAAACCGTTTCTGAGCAACCCCGCTTACTTGAGCTTTTTTCTATCAAGAAGTGTGCAAGTCGCCCTAAACTTTTAAAAAATGGATGCAGGGAAATGCCACGATGACTAAGGTACAAACTGCATCTCTCTGGCATTTTTAGTTCCAGAGTTATTCCAAAGCATTGCTGGGAATTTTTAATTGTCCGGGCCTATTTTTTGAATGACTATTATTTATGATTGGGTTCCCTGACTGCGCCGTGTGTTTGTGTACATTGTATACACGCACAGTGTACGTCAATTTCTAATGGGTGCCTGCTCACGCCGTCGCATCTAGCCCCGCCTTAAAAATCGTCAGAGCTCAAAGTTTTATACGAGAGGAAAGCCCTTGAACATGGCAATCCTGTGGTGGTAAAATTTAGAAGATTGAGCACGATACTGGGATCAAAATTACCCATTGTACATCTTGTTTTTCTCTCCGACAGATCTGTGCACAAAACTCCCATAGTGGAGGTTGTTGAAATCGTTTCTGAGCAACCCCGCTTACTTGAGCTTTTTGCTATCAAGAAGTGTGCAAGTCGCCCTAAACTTTTAAAAAATGGATGCAGGGAAATGTCACGATGACTAAGGTACCAACTGCATCTCTCGAACAATTTTAGTTCCAGAGTTATTCCAAAGCATTGCTGAAAGTTTTTAATTGTCCGGGCTTATTTTTTGAATGACTATTATTTTTGGTTGGGTTCCCTGACTGCGCCGTGTGTTTGTGTACATTGTATACACGCACAGTGTACGTTAATTTCTAATGGGTGCCTGCTCACGCCGTTGCATCTAGCCCCGCCTTAAAAATCGTCAGAGCATTAAGTTTTATACGAGAGGAAAGCCCTTGAACATGGCAATCCTGTGGTGGTAAAATGTTGAAGATTGAGCATGATACTGGGATCGAAATTACCCGGTTTACATTTTGTTTTTTCTCCGACAGCTCTGTGCACAAAACTCCCATAGGGAAGGTTGTTGAAATCGTTTCTGAGCAAACCCGCTTACTTGAGCTTTTTTCTATCAAGAACTGTGCAAGTCGCCCTAAACCTTTAAAAAATGGATGCCGGGACATGCTAGGATGACTAAGGTACAAACTGCATCTCTCTAGCATTTTTAGTTCCAGAGTTATTCCAAAGCATTGCTGAAAGTTTTTAATTGTCCGGGCTTATTTTTTGAATGACTATTATTTTTGGTTAGGTTCCCTGACTGCGCAGTGTGTTTGTGTACATTGTACACACGCACAGTGTACGTCAATTTCTAATGGGTGACTGCTCACGCCGTCGCATCTAGCCCCGCCTTTAAAATCGTCAGAGCTCAAAGTTTTATACGAGAGGAAAGCCCTTGAACATGGCAATCCTGTGGTGGTAAAATTTTGAAGATTGAGCACGATACTGGGATCAATATTACCCATTGTACATCTTGTTTTTCTCTCCGACAGATCTGTGCACAAAACTCCCATAGAGGAGGTTGTTGAAATCGTTTCTGAGCAACCCCGCTTACTTGAGCTTTTTTCTATCAAGAAGTGTGCAAATCGCCCTAAACTTTTAAAAAATGGATGCCGGGACATGCCAGGATGACTAAGGTACAAACTGCATCTCTCTGGCATTTTTAGTTCCTGAGTTATTCCAAAGCATTGCTGAAAGTTTTTAATTGTCCGGGCTTATTTTTTGAATGACTATTATTTTTGGTTGGGTTCCCTGACTGCGCCGTGTGTTTGTGTACATTGTATACACGCACAGTGTACGTTAATTGCTAATGGGTGCCTGCTCACGCCGTTGCATCTAGCCCCGCCTTAAAAATCGTCAGAGCATTAAGTTTTATACGAGAGGAAAGCCCTTGAACATGGCAATCCTGTGGTGGTAAAATGTTGAAGATTGAGCATGATACTGGGATCGAAATTACCCGGTTTACATCTTGTTTTTCTCTCCGACAGATCTGTGCACAAAACTCCCATAGTGGAGGTTGTTGAAATCGTTTCTGAGCAACCCCGCTTACTTGAGCTTTTTTCTATCAAGAAGTGTGCAAGTCGCCCTAAACCTTTAAAAAATGGATGCCGGGACATGCCAGGATGACTAAGGTACAAACTGCATCTCTCTAGCATTTTTAGTTCCAGAGTTATTCCAAAGCATTGCTGAAAGTTTTTAATTGTACGTGCTTATTTTTTGAATGACTATTATCTTTGGTTGGGTTCCCTGACTGCGCCGTGTGTTTGTGCACATTGTATACACGCACAGTGTACGTCAATTTCTAATGGGTGCCTGCTCACGCCGTCGCATCTAGCCCCGCCTAAAAAATCGTCAGAGCATTAAGTTTTATACGAGAGGAAAGCCCTTGAACATGGCAATCCTGTGGTGGTAAAATTTTGAAGATTGAGAATGATACTGGGATCGAAATTACCCGGTTTGCATTTTATTTTTTTCTCCGACAGCTCTGTGCACAAAACTCCCATAGTGGAAGTTGTTGAAACCTTTTCTGAGCAACCCCGCTTACTTGAGCTTTTTTCTATCAAGAAGTGTGCAAGTCGCCCTAAACTTTTAAAAAATGGATGCCGGGACATGCCACGATGACTAAGGTACAAACTGCATCTCTCTGGCATTTTTAGTTCCAGAGTTATTTCAGAGCATTGCTGAAAGTTTTTAATTGTCCGGGCCTATTTTTTGAATGACTATTAGTTTTGGTTGGGTTACCTGACTGCGCCGTTTGTTTGTGTATATTGTATACATGCACAGTGTACGTCAATTTCTAATGGGTGCCTGCTCACGCCGTCGCATCTAGCCCCGCCTTAAAAATCGTCAGAGCTCAAAGTTTTATACGAGAGGAAAGCCCTTGAACATGGCAATCCTGTGGTGGTAAAATTTAGAAGATTGAGCACGATACTGGGATCAAAATTACCCATTGTACATCTTGTTTTTCTCTCCGACAGATCTGTGCACAAAACTCCCATAGTGGAGGTTGTTGAAATCGTTTCTGAGCAACCCCGCTTACTTGAGCTTTTTGCTATCAAGAAGTGTGCAAGTCGCCCTAAACTTTTAAAAAATTGATGCAGGGAAATGTCACGATGACTAAGGTACAAACTGCATCTCTCTAGCATTTTTAGTTCCAGAGTTATTCCAAAGCATTGCTGAAAGTTTTTAATTGTCCGGGCTTATTTTTTGAATGACTATTATTTTTGGTTGGGTTCCCTGACTGCGCCGTGTGTTTGTGCACATTGTATACACGCACAGTGTACGTCAATTTCTAATGGGTGCCTGCTCACGCCGTCGCATCTAGCCCCGCCTTAAAAATCGTCAGAGCATTAAGTTTTATACGACAGGAAAGCCCTTGAATATGGCATTCCTGTGGTGGTAATATTTTGAAGATTGAGCACGATACTGGGATCGAAAATACCCATTGTACATTTTGTTTTTCTCTCCGACAGCTCTGTGCACAAAACTCCCATAGTGGAGGTTGTTGAAATCGTTTCTGAGCAACCGCGCTTACTTGAGCTTTTTTCTATCAAGAAGTGTGCAAGTCGCCCTAAACTTTTAAAAAATGGATGCAGGGACATGCCACGATGACTAAGGTTCAAACTGCATCTCTCTAGCATTTTTAGTTCCAGTGTTATTCCAAAGCATTGCTGAAAGTTTTTAATTGTCCGGGCTTATTTTTTGAATGACTATTATTTTTGGTTGGGTTCCCTGACTGCGCCGTGTGTTTGTGCATATTGTATACACGCACAGTGTACGTCAATTTCTAATGGTTGCCTGCTCACGCCGTCGCATCTAGCCCCGCCTAAAAAATCGTCAGAGCATTAAGTTTTATACGACAGGAAAGCCCTTGAACATGGCAATCCTGTGGTGGTAAAATTTTGAAGATTGAGAATGATACTGGGATCGAAATTACCCGGTTTGCATTTTATTTTTTTCTCCGACAGCTCTGTGCACAAAACTCCCATAGTGGAAGTTGTTGAAATCGTTTCTGAGCAACCCCGCTTACTTGAGCTTTTTGCTATCAAGAAGTGTGCAAGTCGCCCTAAACTTTTAAAAAATGGATGCCGGGACATGCCACGATGACTAAGGTACAAACTGCATCTCTCTGGCATTTTTAGTTCCAGAGTTATTCCAGAGCATTGCTGAAAGTTTTTAACTGTCCGGGCCTAATTTTTGAATGACTATTAGTTTTGGTTGGGTTACCTGACTGCGCCGTTTGTTTGTGTACATTGTATACATGCACAGTGTACGTCATATTCTAATGGGTGCCTGCTCACGCCGTCGCATCTAGCCCCGCCTTAAAAATCGTCAGAGCTCAAAGTTTTATACGAGAGGAAAGCCCTTGAACATGGCAATCCTGTGGTGGTAAAATTTTGAAGATTGAGCACGATACTGGGATCAAAATTACCCATTGTACATCTTGTTTTTCTCTCCGACAGATCTGTACACAAAACTCCCATAGTGGAGGTTGTTGAAATCGTTTCTGAGCAACCCCGCTTACTTGAGCTTTTTTCTATCAAGAAGTGTGCAAGTCGCCCTAAACTTTAAAAAATGGATGCAGGGAAATGCCACGATGACTAAGGTACAAACTGCATCTCTCTGGCATTTTTAGATCCAGAGTTATTCCAAAGCATTGCTGGGAGTTTTTAATTGTCCGGGCCTATTTTTTGAATGACTATTATTTTTGGTTGGGTTCCCTGACTGCGCCGTGTGTTTGTGTACATTGTATACACGCACAGTGTACGTCAATTTCTAATGGGTGCCTGCTCACGCCGTCGCATCTAGCCCCGCCTTAAAAATTGTCAGAGCTCAAAGTTTTATACGAGAGGAAAGCCCTTGAACATGGCAATCCTGTGGTGGTAAAATTTTGAAGATTGAGCACGATACTGGGATCACAATTAACCATTGTACATCTTGTTTTTCTCTCCGACAGATCTGTGCACAAAACTCCCATAGTGGAGGTTGTTGAAATCGTTTCTGAGCAACCGCGCTTACTTGAGCTTTTTTCTATCAAGAAGTGTGCAAGTCGCCCTAAACTTTTAAAAAATGGATGCAGGGACATGCCACGATGACTAAGGTACAAACTGCATCTCTCTGGCATGTTTAGTTCCAGAGTTATTCCAGAGCATTGCTGAAAGTTTTTGATTGTCCGGGCCTATTTTTTGAATGACTATTAGTTTTGGTTGGGTTACCTGACTGCGCCGTTTGTTTGTGTACATTGTATACATGCACAGTGTACGTCAATTTCTAATGGGTGCCTGCTCACGCCGTCGCATCTAGCCCCGCCTTAAAAATCGTCAGAGCTCAAAGTTTTATTCGAGAGGAAAGCCCTTGAACATGGCAATGCTGTGGTGGTAAAATTTTGAAGATTGAGCACGATACTGGGATCAAAATTAACCATTGTACATCTTGTTTTTCTCTCCGACAGATCTGTGCACAAAACTCCCATAGTGGAGGTTGTTGAAATCGTTTCTGAGCAACCCCGCTTACTTGAGCTTTTTTCTATCAAGAAGTGTGCAAGTCGCCCTAAACCTTTAAAAAATGGATGCCGGGACATGCCAGGATGACTAAGGTACGAACTGCATCTCTCTGGCATTTTTAGTTCCAGAGTTATTCCAGAGCATTGCTGAAAGTTTTTAATTGTCCGGGCTTATTTTTTGAATGACTATTATTTTTGGTTGGGTTGCCTGACTGCGTCGTGTGTTTGTGTACGTTGTGTACACGCACAGTGTACGTCATTTTCTAATGTGTGCCTGCTCACGCCGTCGCATCTAGCCCCGCCTTAAAAATCGTCAGAGCATTAAGTTTCATACGAGAGGAAAGCCCTTGAACATGGCAATCCTGTGGTGGTACAATTTTGAAGATTGAGCACGATACTGGGTTCGAAATTACCCGGTTTACATTTTGTTTTTTTTCGCCGACAGCTATGTGCACAAAACTCCCATAGTGGAGGTTGTTGAAATCGTTTCTGAGCAACCCCGCTTACTTGAGCTTTTTCCTATCAAGAAGTGTGCAAGTCGCCCTAAAACTTTAAAAAATGAATGCAGAGACATGCCACGATGACTAAGGTACAAACTGCATCTCTCTGGCATGTTTAGTTCCAGAGTTATTCCAGAGCATTGCTGAAAGTTTTTAATTGTCCGGGCCTATTTTTTGAATGACTATTAGTTTTGGTTGGGTTCCCTGACTGCGCCGTGTGTTTGTGTACATTGTATACACGCACAGTGTACGTTAATTGCTAATGGGTGCCTGCTCACGCCGTTGCATCTAGCCCCGCCTTAAAAATCGTCAGAGCATTAAGTTTTATACGAGAGGAAAGCCCTTGAACATGGCAATCCTGTGGTGGTAAAATGTTGAAGATTGAGCATGATACTGGGATCGAAATTACCCGGTTTACATTTTGTTTTTTTCTCCGACAGCTCTGTGCACAAAACTCCCATAGCGAAGGTTGTTGAAATCGTTTGTGAGCAAACCCGCTTACTTGAGCTTTTTTCTATCAAGAAGTGTGCAAGTCGCCCTAAACCTTTAAAAAATGGATGCCGGGACATGCCAGGATGACTAAGGTACAAACTGCATCTCTCTAGCATTTTTAGTTCCAGAGTTATTCCAAAGCATTGCTGAAAGTTTTTAATTGTACGGGCTTATTTTTTGAATGACTATTATCTTTGGTTGGGTTCCCTGACTGCGCCGTGTGTTTGTGCACATTGTATACACGCACAGTGTACGTCAATTTCTAATGGGTGCCTGCTCACGCCGTCGCATCTAGCCCCGCCTAAAAAATCGTCAGAGCATTAAGTTTTATACGAGAGGAAAGCCCTTGAACATGGCAATCCTGTGGTGGTAAAATTTTGAAGATTGAGAATGATACTGGGATCGAAATTACCCGGTTTGCATTTTATTTTTTTCTCCGACAGCTCTGTGCACAAAACTCCCATAGTGGAAGTTGTTGAAACCGTTTCTGAGCAACCCCGCTTACTTGAGCTTTTTTCTATCAAGAAGTGTGCAAGTCGCCCTAAACTTTTAAAAAATGGATGCCGGGACATGCCACGATGACTAAGGTACAAACTGCATCTATCTGGCATTTTTAGTTCCAGAGTTATTTCAGAGCATTGCTGAAAGTTTTTAATTGTCCGGGCCTATTTTTTGAATGACTATTAGTTTTGGTTGGGTTACCTGACTGCGCCGTTTGTTTGTGTATATTGTATACATGCACAGTGTACGTCAATTTCTAATGGGTGCCTGCTCACGCCGTCGCATCTAGCCCCGCCTTAAAAATCGTCAGAGCTCAAAGTTTTATACGAGAGGAAAGCCCTTGAACATGGCAATCCTGTGGTGGTAAAATTTAGAAGATTGAGCACGATACTGGGATCAAAATTACCCATTGTACATCTTGTTTTTCTCTCCGACAGATCTGTGCACAAAACTCCCATAGTGGAGGTTGTTGAAATCGTTTCTGAGCAACCCCGCTTACTTGAGCTTTTTGCTATCAAGAAGTGTGCAAGTCGCCCTAAACTTTTAAAAAATTGATGCAGGGAAATGTCACGATGACTAAGGTACAAACTGCATCTCTCTAGCATTTTTAGTTCCAGAGTTATTTCAAAGCATTGCTGAAAGTTTTTAATTGTCCGGGCTTATTTTTTGAATGACTATTATTTTTGGTTGGGTTCCCTGACTGCGCCGTGTGTTTGTGCACATTGTATACACGCACAGTGTACGTCAATTTCTAATGGGTGCCTGCTCACGCCGTCGCATCTAGCCCCGCCTTAAAAATCGTCAGAGCATTAAGTTTTATACGAGAGGAAAGCCCTTGAACATGGCAATCCTGTGGTGGTAAAATGTTGAAGATTGAGCATGATACTGGGATCGAAATTACCCGGTTTACATTTTGTTTTTTTCTCCGACAGCTCTGTGCACAAAACTCCCATAGCGAAGGTTGTTGAAATCGTTTGTGAGCAAACCCGCTTACTTGAGCTTTTTTCTATCAAGAAGTGTGCAAGTCGCCCTAAACCTTTAAAAAATGGATGCCGGGACATGCCAGGATGACTAAGGTACAAACTGCATCTCTCTAGCATTTTTAGTTCCAGAGTTATTCCAAAGCATTGCTGAAAGTTTTTAATTGTACGGGCTTATTTTTTGAATGACTATTATCTTTGGTTGGGTTCCCTGACTGCGCCGTGTGTTTGTGCACATTGTATACACGCACAGTGTACGTCAATTTCTAATGGGTGCCTGCTCACGCCGTCGCATCTAGCCCCGCCTAAAAAATCGTCAGAGCATTAAGTTTTATACGAGAGGAAAGCCCTTGAACATGGCAATCCTGTGGTGGTAAAATTTTGAAGATTGAGAATGATACTGGGATCGAAATTACCCGGTTTGCATTTTATTTTTTTCTCCGACAGCTCTGTGCACAAAACTCCCATAGTGGAAGTTGTTGAAACCGTTTCTGAGCAACCCCGCTTACTTGAGCTTTTTTCTATCAAGAAGTGTGCAAGTCGCCCTAAACTTTTAAAAAATGGATGCCGGGACATGCCACGATGACTAAGGTACAAACTGCATCTATCTGGCATTTTTAGTTCCAGAGTTATTTCAGAGCATTGCTGAAAGTTTTTAATTGTCCGGGCCTATTTTTTGAATGACTATTAGTTTTGGTTGGGTTACCTGACTGCGCCGTTTGTTTGTGTATATTGTATACATGCACAGTGTACGTCAATTTCTAATGGGTGCCTGCTCACGCCGTCGCATCTAGCCCCGCCTTAAAAATCGTCAGAGCTCAAAGTTTTATACGAGAGGAAAGCCCTTGAACATGGCAATCCTGTGGTGGTAAAATTTAGAAGATTGAGCACGATACTGGGATCAAAATTACCCATTGTACATCTTGTTTTTCTCTCCGACAGATCTGTGCACAAAACTCCCATAGTGGAGGTTGTTGAAATCGTTTCTGAGCAACCCCGCTTACTTGAGCTTTTTGCTATCAAGAAGTGTGCAAGTCGCCCTAAACTTTTAAAAAATTGATGCAGGGAAATGTCACGATGACTAAGGTACAAACTGCATCTCTCTAGCATTTTTAGTTCCAGAGTTATTTCAAAGCATTGCTGAAAGTTTTTAATTGTCCGGGCTTATTTTTTGAATGACTATTATTTTTGGTTGGGTTCCCTGACTGCGCCGTGTGTTTGTGCACATTGTATA
Organism: Asterias amurensis; assembly: GCF_032118995.1. NCBI lineage: Eukaryota > Metazoa > Echinodermata > Asteroidea > Forcipulatida > Asteriidae > Asterias > Asterias amurensis. The sequence goes on along the minus strand of NC_092657.1, from coordinate 2,278,452 downwards.
CACGCACAGTGTACGTCAATTTCTAATGGGTGCCTGCTCACGCCGTCGCATCTAGCCCCGCCTTAAAAATCGTCAGAGCATTAAGTTTTATACGACAGGAAAGCCCTTGAATATGGCATTCCTGTGGTGGTAAAATTTTGAAGATTGAGAATGATACTGGGATCGAAATTACCCGGTTTGCATTTTATTTTTTTCTCCGACAGCTCTGTGCACAAAACTCCCATAGTGGAAGTTGTTGAAATCGTTTCTGAGCAACCGCGCTTACTTGAGCTTTTTTCTATCAAGAAGTGTGCAAGTCGCCCTAAACTTTTAAAAAATGGATGCAGGGACATGCCACGATGACTAAGGTACAAACTGCATCTCTCTAGCATTTTTAGTTCCAGAGTTATTCCAAAGCATTGCTGAAAGTGTTTAATTGTCCGGGCTTATTTTTTGAATGACTATTATTTTTGGTTGGGTTCCCTGACTGCGCCGTGTGTTTGTGCACATTGTATACACGCACAGTGTACGTCAATTTCTAATGGGTGCCTGCTCACGCCGTGGCATCTAGCCCCGCCTTAAAAATTGTCAGAGCTCAAAGTTTTATACGAGAGGAAAGCCCTTGAACATGGCAATCCTGTGGTGGTAAAATTTTGAAGATTGAGCACGATACTGGGATCACAATTAACCATTGTACATCTTGTTTTTCTCTCTGACAGATCTGTGCACAAAACTCCTATAGTGGAGGTTGTTGAAATCGTTTCTGAGCAACCGCGCTTACTTGAGCTTTTTTCTATCAAGAAGTGTGCAAGTCGCCCTAAACTTTTAAAAAATGGATGCAGGGACATGCCACGATGACTAAGGTACAAACTGCATCTCTCTGGCATGTTTAGTTCCAGAGTTATTCCAGAGCATTGCTGAAAGTGTTTAATTGTCCGGGCCTATTTTTTGAATGACTATTAGTTTTGGTTGGGTTACCTGACTGCGCCGTTTGTTTGTGTACATTGTATACATGCACAGTGTACGTCAATTTCTAATGGGTGCCTGCTCACGCCGTCGCATCTAGCCCCGCCTTAAAAATCGTCAGAGCTCAAAGTTTTATTCGAGAGGAAAGCCCTTGAACATGGCAATGCTGTGGTGGTAAAATTTTGAAGATTGAGCACGATACTGGGATCAAAATTAACCATTGTACATCTTGTTTTTCTCTCCGACAGATCTGTGCACAAAACTCCCATAGTGGAGGTTGTTGAAATCGTTTCTGAGCAAACCCGCTTACTTGAGCTTTTTTCTATCAAGAAGTGTGCAAGTCGCCCTAAACCTTTAAAAAATGGATGCCGGGACATGCCAGGATGACTAAGGTACAAACTGCATCTCTCTAGCATTTTTAGTTCCAGAGTTATTCCAAAGCATTGCTGAAAGTTTTTAATTGTCCGGGCTTATTTTTTGAATGACTATTATTTTTGGTTGGGTTCCCTGACTGCGCCGTGTGTTTGTGTACATTGTACACACGCACAGTGTACGTCAATTTCTAATGGGTGACTGCTCACGCCGTCGCATCTAGCCCCGCCTTTAAAATCGTCAGAGCTCAAAGTTTTATACGAGAGGAAAGCCCTTGAACATGGCAATCCTGTGGTGGTAAAATTTTGAAGATTGAGCACGATACTGGGATCAAAATTACCCATTGTACATCTTGTTTTTCTCTCCGACAGATCTGTGCACAAAACTCCCTTAGTGGAGGTTGTTGAAATCTTTTCTGAGCAACCGCGCTTACTTGAGCTTTTTCCTATCAAGAAGTTTGCAAGTCGCCCTAAACTTTTAAAAAATGGATGCCGGGACATGCCAGGATGACTAAGGTACAAACTGCATCTCTCTGGCATTTTTAGTTCCTGAGTTATTCCAAAGCATTGCTGAAAGTTTTTAATTGTCCGGGCTTATTTTTTGAATGACTATTATTTTTGGTTGGGTTCCCTGACTGCGCCGTGTGTTTGTGTACATTGTATACACGCACAGTGTACGTCAATTTCTAATGGGTGCCTGCTCACGCCGTCGCATCTAGCCCCGCCTAAAAAATCGTCAGAGCATTAAGTTTTATACGAGAGGAAAGCCCTTGAACATGGCAATCCTGTGGTGGTAAAATTTTGAAGATTGAGAATGATACTGGGATCGAAATTACCCGGTTTGCATTTTATTTTTTTCTCCGACAGCTCTGTGCACAAAACTCCCATAGTGGAAGTTGTTGAAACCGTTTCTGAGCAACCCCGCTTACTTGAGCTTTTTTCTATCAAGAAGTGTGCAAGTCGCCCTAAACTTTTAAAAAATGGATGCAGGGAAATGCCACGATGACTAAGGTACAAACTGCATCTCTCTGGCATTTTTAGTTCCAGAGTTATTCCAAAGCATTGCTGGGAGTTTTTAATTGTCCGGGCCTATTTTTTGAATGACTATTATTTATGATTGGGTTCCCTGACTGCGCCGTGTGTTTGTGTACATTGTATACACGCACAGTGTACGTCAATTTCTAATGGGTGCCTGCTCACGCCGTCGCATCTAGCCCCGCCTTAAAAATCGTTAGAGCATTAAGTTTTATACGACAGGAAAGCCCTTGAATATGACAATCCTGTGGTGGTAAAATTTTGAAGATTGAGCACGATACTGGGATCGAAAATACCCATTGTACATTTTATTTTTCTCTCCGACAGCTCTGTGCACAAAACTCCCATAGTGGAGGTTGTTGAAATCGTTTCTGAGCAACCGCGCTTACTTGAGCTTTTTTCTATCAAGATGTGTGCAAGTCGCCCTAAACTTTTAAAAAATGGATGCAGGGACATGCCACGATGACTAAGGTACAAACTGCATCTCTCTAGCATTTTTAGTTCCAGAGTTATTCCAAAGCATTGCTGAAAGTTTTTAATTGTCCGGGCTTATTTTTTGAATGACTATTATATTTGGTTGGGTTCCCTGACTGCGCCGTGTGTTTGTGCACATTGTATACACGCACAGTGTACGTCAATTTCTAATGGGTGCCTGCTCACGCCGTCGCATCTAGCCCCGCCTAAAAAATCGTCAGAGCATTAAGTTTTATACGAGAGGAAAGCCCTTGAACATGGCAATCCTGTGGTGGTAAAATTTTGAAGATTGAGAATGATACTGGGATCGAAATTACCCGGTTTGCATTTTATTTTTTTCTCCGACAGCTCTGTGCACAAAACTCCCATAGTGGAAGTTGTTGAAACCGTTTCTGAGCAACCCCGCTTACTTGAGCTTTTTTCTATCAAGAAGTGTGCATGTCGCCCTAAACTTTTAAAAAATGGATGCCGGGACATGCCACGATGACTAAGGTACAAACTGCATCTCTCTGGCATTTTTAGTTCCAGAGTTATTCCAGAGCATTGCTGAAAGTTTTTAATTGTCCGGGCCTATTTTTTGAATGACTATTAGTTTTGGTTGGGTTACCTGACTGCGCCGTTTGTTTGTGTATATTGTATACATGCACAGTGTACGTCAATTTCTAATGGGTGCCTGCTCACGCCGTCGCATCTAGCCCCGCCTTAAAAATCGTCAGAGCTCAAAGTTTTATACGAGAGGAAAGCCCTTGAACATGGCAATCCTGTGGTGGTAAAATTTAGAAGATTGAGCACGATACTGGGATCAAAATTACCCATTGTACATCTTGTTTTTCTCTCCGACAGATCTGTGCACAAAACTCCCATAGTGGAGGTTGTTGAAATCGTTTCTGAGCAACCCCGCTTACTTGAGCTTTTTGCTATCAAGAAGTGTGCAAGTCGCCCTAAACTTTTAAAAAATTAATGCAGGGAAATGTCACGATGACTAAGGTACAAACTGCATCTCTCTAGCATTTTTAGTTCCAGAGTTATTCCAAAGCTTTGCTGAAAGTTTTTAATTGTCCGGGCTTATTTTTTGAATGACTATTATTTTTGGTTGGGTTCCCTGACTGCGCCGTGTGTTTGTGCACATTGTATACACGCACAGTGTACGTCAATTTCTAATGGGTGCCTGCTCACGCCGTCGCATCTAGCCCCGCCTTAAAAATCGTCAGAGCATTAAGTTTTATACGACAGGAAAGCCCTTGAATATGGCATTCCTGTGGTGGTAAAATTTTGAAGATTGAGCGCGATACTGGGATCGAAAATACCCATTGTACATTTTGTTTTTTTCTCCGACAGCTCTGTGCACAAAACTCCCATAGTGGAGGTTGTTGAAATCGTTTCTGAGCAACCGCGCTTACTTGAGCTTTTTTCTATCAAGAAGTGTGCAAGTCGTCCTAAACCTTTAAAAAATGGATGCCGGGACATGCCACGATGACTAAGGTACAAACTGCATCTCTCTGGCATTTTTAGTTCCAGAGTTATTCCAAAGCTTTGCTGAAAGTTTTTAATTGTCCGGGCTTATTTTTTGAATGACTATTATTTTTGGTTGGGTTACCTGACTGCGCCGTTTGTTTGTGCACATTGTATACACGCACAGTGTACGTCAATTTCTAATGGTTGCCTGCTCACGCCGTCGCATCTAGCTCCGCCTAAAAAATCGTCAGAGCATTAAGTTTTATACGACAGGAAAGCCCTTGAACATGGCAATCCTGTGGTGGTAAAATTTTGAAGATTGAGAATGATACTGGGATCGAAATTACCCGGTTTGCATTTTATTTTTTTCTCCGACAGCTCTGTGCACAAAACTCCCATAGTGGAAGTTGTTGAAATCGTTTCTGAGCTACCCCGCTTACTTGAGCTTTTTTCTATCAAGAAGTGTGCAAGTCGTCCTAAACCTTTAAAAAATGGATGCCGGGACATGCCACGATGACTAAGGTACAAACTGCATCTCTCTGGCATTTTTAGTTCCAGAGTTATTCCAGAGCATTGCTGAAAGTTTTTAACTGTCCGGGCCTATTTTTTGAATGACTATTAGTTTTGGTTGGGTTACCTGACTGCGCCGTTTGTTTGTGTACATTGTATACATGCACAGTGTACGTCATATTCTAATGGGTGCCTGCTCACGCCGTCGCATCTAGCCCCGCCTTAAAAATCGTCAGAGCTCAAAGTTTTATACGAGAGGAAAGCCCTTGAACATGGCAATCCTGTGGTGGTAAAATTTTGAAGATTGAGCACGATACTGGGATCAAAATTACCCATTGTACATCTTGTTTTTCTCTCCGACAGATCTGTGCACAAAACTCCCATAGAAGAGGTTGTTGAAATCGTTTCTGAGCAACCCCGCTTACTTGAGCTTTTTGCTATCAAGAAGTGTGCAAGTCGCCCTAAACTTTAAAAAATGGATGCAGGGAAATGCCAGGATGACTAAGGTACAAACTGCATCTCTCTAACAATTTTAGTTCCAGAGTTATTCCAAAGCATTGCTGAAAGTTTTTAATTGTCCGGGCTTATTTTTTGAATGACTATTATTTTTGGTTGGGTTCCCTGACTGCGCCGTGTGTTTGTGCACATTGTATACACGCACAGTGTACGTCAATTTCTAATGGGTGCCTGCTCACGCCGTCGCATCTAGCCCCGCCTAAAAAATCGTCAGAGCATTAAGTTTTATACGAGAGGAAAGCCCTTGAATATGGCAATCCTGTGGTGGTAAAATTTTGAAGATTGAGAATGATACTGGGATCGAAATTACCCGGTTCACATTTTGTTTTTTTCTCCGACAGCTCTGTGCACAAAACTCCCAGAGGGAAGGTTGTTGAAATCGTTTGTGAGCAAACCCGCTTACTTGAGCTTTTTTCTATCAAGAAGTGTGCAAGTCGCCCTAAACCTTTAAAAAATGGATGCCGGGACATGCTAGGATGACTAAGGTACAAACTGCATCTCTCTAGCATTTTTAGTTCCAGAGTTATTCCAAAGCATTGCTGAAAGTTTTTAATTGTCCGGGCTTATTTTTTGAATGACTATTATTTTTTGGTTAGGTTCCCTGACTGCGCAGTGTGTTTGTGTACATTGTACACACGCACAGTGTACGTCAATTTCTAATGGGTGACTGCTCACGCCGTCGCATCTAGCCCCGCCTTTAAAATCGTCAGAGCTCAAAGTTTTATACGAGAGGAAAGCCCTTGAACATGGCAATCCTGTGGTGGTAAAATTTTGAAGATTGAGCACGATACTGGGATCAATATTACCCATTGTACATCTTGTTTTTCTCTCCGACAGATCTGTGCACAAAACTCCCATAGTGGAGGTTGTTGAAATCGTTTCTGAGCAACCCCGCTTACTTGAGCTTTTTCCTATCAGGAAGTGTGCAAGTCGCCCTAAACTTTTAAAAAATGGATGCCGGGACATGCCAGGATGACTAAGGTACAAACTGCATCTCTCTGGCATTTTTAGTTCCTGAGTTATTCCAAAGCATTGCTGAAAGTTTTTAATTGTCCGGGCTTATTTTTTGAATGACTATTATTTTTGGTTGGGTTCCCTGACTGCGCCGTGTGTTTGTGTACATTGTATACACGCACAGTGTACGTTAATTGCTAATGGGTGCCTGCTCGTGCCGTTGCATCTAGCCCCGCCTTAAAAATCGTCAGAGCATTAAGTTTTATACGAGAGGAAAGCCCTTGAACATGGCAATCCTGTGGTGGTAAAATGTTGAAGATTGAGCATGATACTGGGATCGAAATTACCCGGTTTACATTTTGTTTTTTTCTCCGACAGCTCTGTGCACAAAACTCCCATAGCGAAGGTTGTTGAAATCGTTTGTGAGCAAACCCGCTTACTTGAGCTTTTTTCTATCAAGAAGTGTGCAAGTCGCCCTAAACCTTTAAAAAATGGATGCCGGGACATGCCAGGATGACTAAGGTACAAACTGCATCTCTCTAGCATTTTTAGTTCCAGAGTTATTCCAAAGCATTGCTGAAAGTTTTTAATTGTACGGGCTTATTTTTTGAATGACTATTATCTTTGGTTGGGTTCCCTGACTGCGCCGTGTGTTTGTGCACATTGTATACACGCACAGTGTACGTCAATTTCTAATGGGTGCCTGCTCACGCCGTCGCATCTAGCCCCGCCTAAAAAATCGTCAGAGCATTAAGTTTTATACGAGAGGAAAGCCCTTGAACATGGCAATCCTGTGGTGGTAAAATTTTGAAGATTGAGAATGATACTGGGATCGAAATTACCCGGTTTGCATTTTATTTTTTTCTCCGACAGCTCTGTGCACAAAACTCCCATAGTGGAAGTTGTTGAAACCGTTTCTGAGCAACCCCGCTTACTTGAGCTTTTTTCTATCAAGAAGTGTGCAAGTCGCCCTAAACTTTTAAAAAATGGATGCCGGGACATGCCACGATGACTAAGGTACAAACTGCATCTCTCTGGCATTTTTAGTTCCAGAGTTATTTCAGAGCATTGCTGAAAGTTTTTAATTGTCCGGGCCTATTTTTTGAATGACTATTAGTTTTGGTTGGGTTACCTGACTGCGCCGTTTGTTTGTGTATATTGTATACATGCACAGTGTACGTCAATTTCTAATGGGTGCCTGCTCACGCCGTCGCATCTAGCCCCGCCTAAAAAATCGTCAGAGCATTAAGTTTTATACGAGAGGAAAGCCCTTGAATATGGCAATCCTGTGGTGGTAAAATTTTGAAGATTGAGAATGATACTGGGATCGAAATTACCCGGTTTACATTTTGTTTTTTTCTCCGACAGCTCTGTGCACAAAACTCCCAGAGGGAAGGTTGTTGAAATCGTTTGTGAGCAAACCCGCTTACTTGAGCTTTTTTCTATCAAGAAGTGTGCAAGTCGCCCTAAACCTTTAAAAAATGGATGCCGGGACATGCTAGGATGACTAAGGTACAAACTGCATCTCTCTAGCATTTTTAGTTCCAGAGTTATTCCAAAGCATTGCTGAAAGTTTTTAATTGTCCGGGCTTATTTTTTGAATGACTATTATTTTTGGTTAGGTTCCCTGACTGCGCAGTGTGTTTGTGTACATTGTACACACGCACAGTGTACGTCAATTTCTAATGGGTGACTGCTCACGCCGTCGCATCTAGCCCCGCCTTTAAAATCGTCAGAGCTCAAAGTTTTATACGAGAGGAAAGCCCTTGAACATGGCAATCCTGTGGTGGTAAAATTTTGAAGATTGAGCACGATACTGGGATCAATATTACCCATTGTACATCTTGTTTTTCTCTCCGACAGATCTGTGCACAAAACTCCCATAGTGGAGGTTGTTGAAACCGTTTCTGAGCAACCCCGCTTACTTGAGCTTTTTGCTATCAAGAAGTGTGCAAGTCGCCCTAAACTTTTAAAAAATTGATGCAGGGAAATGTCACGATGACTAAGGTACAAACTGCATCTCTCTAGCATTTTTAGTTCCAGAGTTATTCCAAAGCATTGCTGAAAGTTTTTAATTGTCCGGGCTTATTTTTTGAATGACTATTATTTTTGGTTGGGTTCCCTGACTGCGCCGTGTGTTTGTGCACATTGTATACACGCACAGTGTACGTCAATTTCTAATGGGTGCCTGCTCACGCCGTCGCATCTAGCCCCGCCTTAAAAATCGTCAGAGCATTAAGTTTTATACGACAGGAAAGCCCTTGAATATGGCATTCCTGTGGTGGTAAAATTTTGAAGATTGAGCACGATACTGGGATCGAAAATACCCATTGTACATTTTGTTTTTCTCTCCGACAGCTCTGCGCACAAAACTCCCATAGTGGAGGTTGTTGAAATCGTTTCTGAGCAACCGCGCTTACTTGAGTTTTTTTCTATTGACTAAGGTTCAAACTGCATCTCTCTAGCATTTTTAGTTCCAGTGTTATTCCAAAGCATTGCTGAAAGTTTTTAATTGTCCGGGCTTATTTTTTGAATGACTATTATTTTTGGTTGGGTTCCCTGACTGCGCCGTGTGTTTGTGCACATTGTATACACGCACAGTGTACGTCAATTTCTAATGGTTGCCTGCTCACGCCGTCGCATCTAGCCCCGCCTAAAAAATCGTCAGAGCATTAAGTTTTATACGACAGGAAAGCCCTTGAACATGGCAATCCTGTGGTGGTAAAATTTTGAAGATTGAGAATGATACTGGGATCGAAATTACCCGGTTTGCATTTTATTTTTTTCTCCGACAGCTCTGTGCACAAAACTCCCATAGTGGAAGTTGTTGAAATCGTTTCTGAGCAACCCCGCTTACTTGAGCTTTTTGCTATCAAGAAGTGTGCAAGTCGCCCTAAACTTTTAAAAAATTGATGCAGGGAAATGTCACGATGACTAAGGTACAAACTGCATCTCTCTAGCATTTTTAGTTCCAGAGTTATTCCAAAGCATTGCTGAAAGTTTTTAATTGTCCGGGCTTATTTTTTGAATGACTATTATTTTTGGTTGGGTTCCCTGACTGCGCCGTGTGTTTGTGCACATTGTATACACGCACAGTGTACGTCAATTTCTAATGGGTGCCTGCTCACGCCGTCGCATCTAGCCCCGCCTTAAAAATCGTCAGAGCATTAAGTTTTATACGACAGGAAAGCCCTTGAATATGGCATTCCTGTGGTGGTAAAATTTTGAAGATTGAGCACGATACTGGGATCGAAAATACCCATTGTACATTTTGTTTTTCTCTCCGACAGCTCTGTGCACAAAACTCCCATAGTGGAGGTTGTTGAAATCGTTTCTGAGCAACCGCGCTTACTTGAGCTTTTTTCTATCAAGAAGTGTGCAAGTCGCCCTAAACTTTTAAAAAATGGATGCAGGGACATGCCACGATGACTAAGGTTCAAACTGCATCTCTCTAGCATTTTTAGTTCCAGTGTTATTCCAAAGCATTGCTGAAAGTTTTTAATTGTCCGGGCTTAATTTTTGAATGACTATTATTTTTGGTTGGGTTCCCTGACTGCGCCGTGTGTTTGTGCACATTGTATACACGCACAGTGTACGTCAATTTCTAATGGTTGCCTGCTCACGCCGTCGCATCTAGCCCCGCCTAAAAAATCGTCAGAGCATTAAGTTTTATACGACAGGAAAGCCCTTGAACATGGCAATCCTGTGGTGGTAAAATTTTGAAGATTGAGAATGATACTGGGATCGAAATTACCCGGTTTGTATTTTATTTTTTTCTCCGACAGCTCTGTGCACAAAACTCCCATAGTGGAAGTTGTTGAAATCGTTTCTGAGCAACCCCGCTTACTTGAGCTTTTTGCTATCAAGAAGTGTGCAAGTCGCCCTAAACTTTTAAAAAATGGATGCCGGGACATGCCACGATGACTAAGGTACAAACTGCATCTCTCTGGCATTTTTAGTTCCAGAGTTATTCCAGAGCATTGCTGAAAGTTTTTAACTGTCCGGGCCTATTTTTTGAATGACTATTAGTTTTGGTTGGGTTACCTGACTGCGCCGTTTGTTTGTGTACATTGTATACATGCACAGTGTACGTCATATTCTAATGGGTGCCTGCTCACGCCGTCGCATCTAGCCCCGCCTTAAAAATCGTCAGAGCTCAAAGTTTTATACGAGAGGAAAGCCCTTGAACATGGCAATCCTGTGGTGGTAAAATTTTGAAGATTGAGCACGATACTGGGATCAAAATTACCCATTGTACATCTTGTTTTTCTCTCCGACAGATCTGTGCACAAAACTCCCATAGAGGAGGTTGTTGAAATCGTTTCTGAGCAACCCCGCTTACTTGAGCTTTTTGCTATCAAGAAGTGTGCAAGTCGCCCTAAACTTTAAAAAATGGATGCAGGGAAATGCCAGGATGACTAAGGTACAAACTGCATCTCTCTAACAATTTTAGTTCCAGAGTTATTCCAAAGCATTGCTGAAAGTTTTTAATTGTCCGGGCTTATTTTTTGAATGACTATTATTTTTGGTTGGGTTCCCTGACTGCGCCGTGTGTTTGTGCACATTGTATACACGCACAGTGTACGTCAATTTCTAATGGGTGCCTGCTCACGCCGTCGCATCTAGCCCCGCCTAAAAAATCGTCAGAGCATTAAGTTTTATACGAGAGGAAAGCCCTTGAATATGGCAATCCTGTGGTGGCAAAATTTTGAAGATTGAGAATGATACTGGGATCGAAATTACCCGGTTTGCATTTTATTTTTTTCTCCGACAGCTCTGTGCACAAAACTCCCATAGTGGAAGTTGTTGAAATCGTTTCTGAGCAACCGCGCTTACTTGAGCTTTTTTCTATCAAGAAGTGTGCAAGTCGCCCTAAACTTTTAAAAAATGGATGCAGGGAAATGTCACGATGACTAAGGTACAAACTGCATCTCTCTAGCATTTTTAGTTCCAGAGTTATTCCAAAGCATTGCTGAAAGTTTTTAATTGTCCGGGCTTATTTTTTGAATGACTATTATTTTTGGTTGGGTTCCCTGACTGCGCCGTGTGTTTGTGCACATTGTATACACGCACAGTGTACGTCAATTTCTAATGGGTGCCTGCTCACGCCGTCGCATCTAGCCCCGCCTAAAAAATCGTCAGAGCTCAAAGTTTTATACGAGAGGAAAGCCCTTGAACATGGCAATCCTGTGGTGGTAAAATTTTGAAGATTGAGCACGATACTGGGATCAATATTACCCATTGTACATCTTGTTTTTCTCTCCGACAGATCTGTGCACAAAACTCCCATAGTGGAGGTTGTTGAAATCGTTTCTGAGCAACCCCGCTTACTTGAGCTTTTTGCTATCAAGAAGTGTGCAAGTCGCCCTAAACTTTTAAAAAATTGATGCAGGGAAATGTCACGATGACTAAGGTACAAACTGCATCTCTCTAGCATTTTTAGTTCCAGAGTTATTCCAAAGCATTGCTGAAAGTTTTTAATTGTCCGGGCTTATTTTTTGAATGACTATTATTTTTGGTTGGGTTCCCTGACTGCGCCGTGTGTTTGTGCACATTGTATACACGCACAGTGTACGTCAATTTCTAATGGGTGCCTGCTCACGCCGTCGCATCTAGCCCCGCCTTAAAAATCGTCAGAGCATTAAGTTTTATACGACAGGAAAGCCCTTGAATATGGCATTCCTGTGGTGGTAAAATTTTGAAGATTGAGCACGATACTGGGATCGAAAATACCCATTGTACATTTTGTTTTTCTCTCCGACAGCTCTGTGCACAAAACTCCCATAGTGGAGGTTGTTGAAATCGTTTCTGAGCAACCGCGCTTACTTGAGTTTTTTTCTATCAAGAAGTGTGCAAGTCGCCCTAAACTTTTAAAAAATGGATGCAGGGACATGCCACGATGACTAAGGTACAAACTGCATCTCTCTAGCATTTTTAGTTCCAGAGTTATTCCAAAGCATTGCTGAAAGTTTTTAATTGTCCGGGCTTATTTTTTGAATGACTATTATTTTTGGTTGGGTTCCCTGACTGCGCCGTGTGTTTGTGCACATTGTATACACGCACAGTGTACGTCAATTTCTAATGGGTGCCTGCTCACGCCGTCGCATCTAGCCCCGCCTAAAAAATCGTCAGAGCTCAAAGTTTTATACGAGAGGAAAGCCCTTGAACATGGCAATCCTGTGGTGGTAAAATTTTGAAGATTGAGCACGATACTGGGATCAATATTACCCATTGTACATCTTGTTTTTCTCTCCGACAGATCTGTGCACAAAACTCCCATAGTGGAGGTTGTTGAAATCGTTTCTGAGCAACCCCGCTTACTTGAGCTTTTTGCTATCAAGAAGTGTGCAAGTCGCCCTAAACTTTTAAAAAATTGATGCAGGGAAATGTCACGATGACTAAGGTACAAACTGCATCTCTCTAGCATTTTTAGTTCCAGAGTTATTCCAAAGCATTGCTGAAAGTTTTTAATTGTCCGGGCTTATTTTTTGAATGACTATTATTTTTGGTTGGGTTCCCTGACTGCGCCGTGTGTTTGTGCACATTGTATACACGCACAGTGTACGTCAATTTCTAATGGGTGCCTGCTCACGCCGTCGCATCTAGCCCCGCCTTAAAAATCGTCAGAGCATTAAGTTTTATACGACAGGAAAGCCCTTGAATATGGCATTCCTGTGGTGGTAAAATTTTGAAGATTGAGCACGATACTGGGATCGAAAATACCCATTGTACATTTTGTTTTTCTCTCCGACAGCTCTGTGCACAAAACTCCCATAGTGGAGGTTGTTGAAATCGTTTCTGAGCAACCGCGCTTACTTGAGTTTTTTTCTATCAAGAAGTGTGCAAGTCGCCCTAAACTTTTAAAAAATGGATGCAGGGACATGCCACGATGACTAAGGTTCAAACTGCATCTCTCTAGCATTTTTAGTTCCAGTGTTATTCCAAAGCATTGCTGAAAGTTTTTAATTGTCCGGGCTTATTTTTTGAATGACTATTATTTTTGGTTGGGTTCCCTGACTGCGCCGTGTGTTTGTGCACATTGTATACACGCACAGTGTACGTCAATTTCTAATGGTTGCCTGCTCACGCCGTCGCATCTAGCCCCGCCTAAAAAATCGTCAGAGCATTAAGTTTTATACGACAGGAAAGCCCTTGAACATGGCAATCCTGTGGTGGTAAAATTTTGAAGATTGAGAATGATACTGGGATCGAAATTACCCGGTTTGCATTTTATTTTTTTCTCCGACAGCTCTGTGCACAAAACTCCCATAGTGGAAGTTGTTGAAATCGTTTCTGAGCAACCCCGCTTACTTGAGCTTTTTGCTATCAAGAAGTGTGCAAGTCGACCTAAACTTTTAAAAAATTGATGCAGGGAAATGTCACGATGACTAAGGTACAAACTGCATCTCTCTAGCATTTTTAGTTCCAGAGTTATTCCAAAGCATTGCTGAAAGTTTTTAATTGTCCGGGCTTATTTTTTGAATGACTATTATTTTTGGTTGGGTTCCCTGACTGCGCCGTGTGTTTGTGCACATTGTATACACGCACAGTGTACGTCAATTTCTAATGGGTGCCTGCTCACGCCGTCGCATCTAGCCCCGCCTTAAAAATCGTCAGAGCATTAAGTTTTATACGACAGGAAAGCCCTTGAATATGGCATTCCTGTGGTGGTAAAATTTTGAAGATTGAGCACGATACTGGGATCGAAAATACCCATTGTACATTTTGTTTTTCTCTCCGACAGCTCTGTGCACAAAACTCCCATAGTGGAGGTTGTTGAAATCGTTTCTGAGCAACCGCGCTTACTTGAGCTTTTTTCTATCAAGAAGTGTGCAAGTCGCCCTAAACTTTTAAAAAATGGATGCAGGGACATGCCACGATGACTAAGGTTCAAACTGCATCTCTCTAGCATTTTTAGTTCCAGTGTTATTCCAAAGCATTGCTGAAAGTTTTTAATTGTCCGGGCTTAATTTTTGAATGACTATTATTTTTGGTTGGGTTCCCTGACTGCGCCGTGTGTTTGTGCACATTGTATACACGCACAGTGTACGTCAATTTCTAATGGTTGCCTGCTCACGCCGTCGCATCTAGCCCCGCCTAAAAAATCGTCAGAGCATTAAGTTTTATACGACAGGAAAGCCCTTGAACATGGCAATCCTGTGGTGGTAAAATTTTGAAGATTGAGAATGATACTGGGATCGAAATTACCCGGTTTGTATTTTATTTTTTTCTCCGACAGCTCTGTGCACAAAACTCCCATAGTGGAAGTTGTTGAAATCGTTTCTGAGCAACCCCGCTTACTTGAGCTTTTTGCTATCAAGAAGTGTGCAAGTCGCCCTAAACTTTTAAAAAATGGATGCCGGGACATGCCACGATGACTAAGGTACAAACTGCATCTCTCTGGCATTTTTAGTTCCAGAGTTATTCCAGAGCATTGCTGAAAGTTTTTAACTGTCCGGGCCTATTTTTTGAATGACTATTAGTTTTGGTTGGGTTACCTGACTGCGCCGTTTGTTTGTGTACATTGTATACATGCACAGTGTACGTCATATTCTAATGGGTGCCTGCTCACGCCGTCGCATCTAGCCCCGCCTTAAAAATCGTCAGAGCTCAAAGTTTTATACGAGAGGAAAGCCCTTGAACATGGCAATCCTGTGGTGGTAAAATTTTGAAGATTGAGCACGATACTGGGATCAAAATTACCCATTGTACATCTTGTTTTTCTCTCCGACAGATCTGTGCACAAAACTCCCATAGAGGAGGTTGTTGAAATCGTTTCTGAGCAACCCCGCTTACTTGAGCTTTTTGCTATCAAGAAGTGTGCAAGTCGCCCTAAACTTTAAAAAATGGATGCAGGGAAATGCCAGGATGACTAAGGTACAAACTGCATCTCTCTAACAATTTTAGTTCCAGAGTTATTCCAAAGCATTGCTGAAAGTTTTTAATTGTCCGGGCTTATTTTTTGAATGACTATTATTTTTGGTTGGGTTCCCTGACTGCGCCGTGTGTTTGTGCACATTGTATACACGCACAGTGTACGTCAATTTCTAATGGGTGCCTGCTCACGCCGTCGCATCTAGCCCCGCCTAAAAAATCGTCAGAGCATTAAGTTTTATACGAGAGGAAAGCCCTTGAATATGGCAATCCTGTGGTGGCAAAATTTTGAAGATTGAGAATGATACTGGGATCGAAATTACCCGGTTTGCATTTTATTTTTTTCTCCGACAGCTCTGTGCACAAAACTCCCATAGTGGAAGTTGTTGAAATCGTTTCTGAGCAACCGCGCTTACTTGAGCTTTTTTCTATCAAGAAGTGTGCAAGTCGCCCTAAACTTTTAAAAAATGGATGCAGGGACATGCCACGATGACTAAGGTACAAACTGCATCTCTCTAGCATTTTTAGTTCCAGAGTTATTCCAAAGCATTGCTGAAAGTTTTTAATTGTCCGGGCCTATTTTTTGAATGACTATTAGTTTTGTTTGGGTTACCTGACTGCGCCGTTTGTTTGTGTACATTGTATACATGCACAGTGTACGTCAATTTCTAATGGGTGCCTGCTCACGCCGTCGCATCTAGCCCCGCCTTTAAAATCGTCAGAGCTCAAAGTTTTATACGAGAGGAAAGCCCTTGAACATGGCAATCCTGTGGTGGTAAAATTTTGAAGATTGAGCACGATACTGGGATCAAAATTACCCATTGTACATCTTGTTTTTCTCTCCGACAGATCTGTACACAAAACTCCCATAGTGGAGGTTGTTGAAATCGTTTCTGAGCAACCCCGCTTACTTGAGCTTTTTTCTATCAAGAAGTGTGCAAGTCGCCCTAAACTTTAAAAAATGGATGCAGGGAAATGCCACGATGACTAAGGTACAAACTGCATCTCTCTGGCATTTTTAGATCCAGAGTTATTCCAAAGCATTGCTGGGAGTTTTTAATTGTCCGGGCCTATTTTTTGAATGACTATTAGTTTTGATTGGGTTACCTGACTGCGCCGTTTGTTTGTGTACATTGTATACACGCACAGTGTACGTCAATTTCTAATGGGTGCCTGCTCACGCCGTCGCATCTAGCCCCGCCTTAAAAATTGTCAGAGCTCAAAGTTTTATACGAGAGGAAAGCCCTTGAACATGGCAATGCTGTGGTGGTAAAATTTTGAAGATTGAGCACGATACTGGGATCAAAATTAACCATTGTACATCTTGTTTTTCTCTCCGACAGATCTGTGCACAAAACTCCCATAGTGGAGGTTGTTGAAATCGTTTCTGAGCAACCCCGCTTACTTGAGCTTTTTTCTATCAAGAAGTGTGCAAGTCGCCCTAAACCTTTAAAAAATGGATGCCGGGACATGCCAGGATGACTAAGGTACGAACTGCATCTCTCTGGCATTTTTAGTTCCAGAGTTATTCCAGAGCATTGCTGAAAGTTTTTAATTGTCCGGGCTTATTTTTTGAATGACTATTATTTTTGGTTGGGTTGCCTGACTGCGTCGTGTGTTTGTGTACGTTGTGTACACGCACAGTGTACGTCATTTTCTAATGTGTGCCTGCTCACGCCGTCGCATCTAGCCCCGCCTTAAAAATCGTCAGAGCATTAAGTTTCATACGAGAGGAAAGCCCTTGAACATGGCAATCCTGTGGTGGTACGATTTTGAAGATTGAGCACGATACTGGGTTCGAAATTACCCGGTTTTTTTTTTTTTTTTTCGCCGACAGCTCTGTGCACAAAACTCCCATAGTGGAGGTTGTTGAAATCGTTTCTGAGCAACCCCGCTTACTTGAGCTATTTCCTATCAAGAAGTGTGCAAGTCGCCCTAAAACTTTAAAAAATGAATGCAGAGACATGCCAGGATGACTAAGGTACAAACTGCACCTCTCTGGCAATTTTAGTTCCAGAGTTATTCCAGAGCATTGCTGAAAGTTTTTAATTGTCCGGGCCTATTTTTTGAATGACTATTAGTTTTGGTTGGGTTCCCTGACTGCGCCGTGTGTTTGTGTACATTGTATACACGCACAGTGTACGTTAATTGCTAATGGGTGCCTGCTCACGCCGTTGCATCTAGCCCCGCCTTAAAAATCGTCAGAGCATTAAGTTTTATACGAGAGGAAAGCCCTTGAACATGGCAATCCTGTGGTGGTAAAATGTTGAAGATTGAGCATGATACTGGGATCGAAATTACCCGGTTTACATTTTGTTTTTTTCTCCGACAGCTCTGTGCACAAAACTCCCATAGCGAAGGTTGTTGAAATCGTTTGTGAGCAAACCCGCTTACTTGAGCTTTTTTCTATCAAGAAGTGTGCAAGTCGCCCTAAACCTTTAAAAAATGGATGCCGGGACATGCCAGGATGACTAAGGTACAAACTGCATCTCTCTAGCTCTTTTAGTTCCAGAGTTATTCCAAAGCATTGCTGAAAGTTTTTAATTGTACGGGCTTATTTTTTGAATGACTATTATCTTTGGTTGGGTTCCCTGACTGCGCCGTGTGTTTGTGCACATTGTATACACGCACAGTGTACGTCAATTTCTAATGGGTGCCTGCTCACGCCGTCGCATCTAGCCCCGCCTAAAAAATCGTCAGAGCATTAAGTTTTATACGAGAGGAAAGCCCTTGAACATGGCAATCCTGTGCTGGTAAAATTTTGAAGATTGAGAATGATACTGGGATCGAAATTACCCGGTTTGCATTTTATTTTTTTCTCCGACAGCTCTGTGCACAAAACTCCCATAGTGGAAGTTGTTGAAACCGTTTCTGAGCAACCCCGCTTACTTGAGCTTTTTTCTATCAAGAAGTGTGCAAGTCGCCCTAAACTTTTAAAAAATGGATGCCGGGACATGCCACGATGACTAAGGTACAAACTGCATCTATCTGGCATTTTTAGTTCCAGAGTTATTTCAGAGCATTGCTGAAAGTTTTTAATTGTCCGGGCCTATTTTTTGAATGACTATTAGTTTTGGTTGGGTTACCTGACTGCGCCGTTTGTTTGTGTATATTGTATACATGCACAGTGTACGTCAATTTCTAATGGGTGCCTGCTCACGCCGTCGCATCTAGCCCCGCCTTAAAAATCGTCAGAGCTCAAAGTTTTATACGAGAGGAAAGCCCTTGAACATGGCAATCCTGTGGTGGTAAAATTTAGAAGATTGAGCACGATACTGGGATCAAAATTACCCATTGTACATCTTGTTTTTCTCTCCGACAGATCTGTGCACAAAACTCCCATAGTGGAGGTTGTTGAAATCGTTTCTGAGCAACCCCGCTTACTTGAGCTTTTTTCTATCAAGAAGTGTGCAAGTCGCCCTAAACTTTTAAAAAATGGATGCAGGGACATGCCACGATGACTAAGGTACAAACTGCATCTCTCTAGCATTTTTAGTTCCAGAGTTATTCCAAAGCATTGCTGAAAGTGTTTAATTGTCCGGGCTTATTTTTTGAATGACTATTATTTTTGGTTGGGTTCCCTGACTGCGCCGTGTGTTTGTGCACATTGTATACACGCACAGTGTACGTCAATTTCTAATGGGTGCCTGCTCACGCCGTGGCATCTAGCCCCGCCTTAAAAATTGTCAGAGCTCAAAGTTTTATACGAGAGGAAAGCCCTTGAACATGGCAATCCTGTGGTGGTAAAATTTTGAAGATTGAGCACGATACTGGGATCACAATTAACCATTGTACATCTTGTTTTTCTCTCTGACAGATCTGTGCACAAAACTCCTATAGTGGAGGTTGTTGAAATCGTTTCTGAGCAACCGCGCTTACTTGAGCTTTTTTCTATCAAGAAGTGTGCAAGTCGCCCTAAACTTTTAAAAAATGGATGCAGGGACATGCCACGATGACTAAGGTACAAACTGCATCTCTCTGGCATGTTTAGTTCCAGAGTTATTCCAGAGCATTGCTGAAAGTTTTTAATTGTCCGGGCCTATTTTTTGAATGACTATTAGTTTTGGTTGGGTTCCCTGACTGCGCCGTTTGTTTGTGTACATTGTATACATGCACAGTGTACGTCAATTTCTAATGGGTGCCTGCTCACGCCGTCGCATCTAGCCCCGCCTTAAAAATCGTCAGAGCTCAAAGTTTTATTCGAGAGGAAAGCCCTTGAACATGGCATTGCTGTGGTGGTAAAATTTTGAAGATTGAGCACGATACTGGGATCAAAATTAACCATTGTACATCTTGTTTTTCTCTCCGACAGATCTGTGCAAAAAACTCCCATAGTGGAGGTTGTTGAAATCGTTTCTGAGCAACCCCGCTTACTTGAGCTTTTTTCTATCAAGAAGTGTGCAAGTCGCCCTAAACCTTTAAAAAATGGATGCCGGGACTTGCCAGGATGACTAAGGTACGAACTGCATCTCTCTGGCATTTTTAGTTCCAGAGTTATTCCAGAGCATTGCTGAAAGTTTTTAATTGTCCGGGCTTATTTTTTGAATGACTATTATTTTTGGTTGGGTTGCCTGACTGAGTCGTGTGTTTGTGTACGTTGTGTACACGCACAGTGTACGTCATTTTCTAATGTGTGCCTGCTCACGCCGTCGCATCTAGCCCCGCCTTAAAAATCGTCAGAGCATTAAGTTTCATACGAGAGGAAAGCCCTTGAACATGGCAATCCTGTGGTGGTACGATTTTGAAGATTGAGCACGATACTGGGTTCAAAATTACCCATTGTACATCTTGTTTTTTCTCCGACAGCTCTGTGCACAAAACTCCCATAGTGGAGGTTGTTGAAATCGTTTCTGAGCAACCGCGCTTACTTGAGCTTTTTTCTATCAAGAAGTGTGCAAGTCGCCCTAAATTTTTAAAAAATGGATGCCGGGACATGCCACGATGACTAAGGTACAAACTGCATCTCTCTGGCATTTTTTTAGTTCCAGAGTTATTGCAGAGCATTTCTGAAAGTTTGTAATTGTCCGGGCCTATTTTTTGAATGACTATTATTTTTGGTTGGGTTGCCTGACTGTGCCGTGTGTTTGTGTACATTCTACACGCACAGTGTACGTCAATTTCTAATGGGTGTCTGCTCACGCCGTCGCATCTAGCCCCGCTTTAAAAATCGTCAGAGCATTAAGTTTTATACGAGATGAAAGCCCTTGAATATGGCAATCCTGTGGTGGTAAAATTTTGAAGATTGAGCACGATAATGGGGTCGAAATTACCCATTGTACATCTCGTTTTTCTCTCCGACAGCTCTGTGCACAAAACTCCCATAGTGGAGGTTGTTGAAATCGTTTCTGAGCAACCCCGCTTACTTGAGCTTTTTTCTATCAAGAAGTGTGCAAGTCGCCCTAAACCTTTAAAAAATGGATGCCGGGACATGCCAGGATGACTAAGGTACGAACTGCATCTCTCTGGCATTTTTAGTTCCAGAGTTATTCCAGAGCATTGCTGAAAGTTTTTAATTGTCCGGGCTTATTTTTTGAATGACTATTATTTTTGGTTGGGTTGCCTGACTGAGTCGTGTGTTTGTGTACGTTGTGTACACGCACAGTGTACGTCATTTTCTAATGTGTGCCTGCTCACGCCGTCGCATCTAGCCCCGCCTTGAAAATCGTCAGAGCATTAAGTTTCATACGAGAGGAAAGCCCTTGAACATGGCAATCCTGTGGTGGTACGATTTTGAAGATTGAGCACGATACTGGGTTCGAAATTACCCGGTTTACATTTTGTTTTTTTCGCCGACAGCTCTGTGCACAAAACTCCCATAGTGGAGGTTGTTGAAATCGTTTCTGAGCAACCGCGCTTACTTGAGCTTTTTTCTATCAAGAAGTGTGCAAGTCGCCCTAAACTTTTAAAAAATGGATGCAGGGACATGCCACGATGACTAAGGTACAAACTGCATCTCTCTGGCATGTTTAGTTCCAGAGTTATTCCAGAGCATTGCTGAAAGTTTTTAATTGTCCGGGCCTATTTTTTGAATGACTATTAGTTTTGGTTGGGTTACCTGACTGCGCCGTTTGTTTGTGTACATTGTATACATGCACAGTGTACGTCAATTTCTAATGGGTGCCTGCTCACGCCGTCGCATCTAGCCCCGCCTTAAAAATCGTCAGAGCTCAAAGTTTTATTCGAGAGGAAAGCCCTTGAACATGGCAATGCTGTGGTGGTAAAATTTTGAAGATTGAGCACGATACTGGGATCAAAATTAACCATTGTACATCTTGTTTTTCTCTCCGACAGATCTGTGCACAAAACTCCCATAGTGGAGGTTGTTGAAATCGTTTCTGAGCAACCCCGCTTACTTGAGCTTTTTTCTATCAAGAAGTGTGCAAGTCGCCCTAAACCTTTAAAAAATGGATGCCGGGACTTGCCAGGATGACTAAGGTACGAACTGCATCTCTCTGGCATTTTTAGTTCCAGAGTTATTCCAGAGCATTGCTGAAAGTTTTTAATTGTCCGGGCTTATTTTTTGAATGACTATTATTTTTGGTTGGGTTGCCTGACTGCGTCGTGTGTTTGTGTACGTTGTGTACACGCACAGTGTACGTCATTTTCTAATGTGTGCCTGCTCACGCCGTCGCATCTAGCCCGCCTTAAAAATCGTCAGAGCATTAAGTTTCATACGAGAGGAAAGCCCTTGAACATGGCAATCCTGTGGTGGTACGATTTTGAAGATTGAGCACGATACTGGGTTCGAAATTACCCATTGTACATCTTGTTTTTTCTCCGACAGCTCTGTGCACAAAACTCCCATAGTGGAGGTTGTTGAAATCGTTTCTGAGCAACCGCGCTTACTTGAGCTTTTTTCTATCAAGAAGTGTGCAAGTCGCCCTAAATTTTTAAAAAATGGATGCCGGGACATGCCACGATGACTAAGGTACAAACTGCATCTCTCTGGCATTTTTAGTTCCAGAGTTATTGCAGAGCATTTCTGAAAGTTTGTAATTGTCCGGGCCTATTTTTTGAATGACTATTATTTTTGGTTGGGTTGCCTGACTGCGCCGTGTGTTTGTGTACATTCTACACGCACAGTGTACGTCAATTTCTAATGGGTGCCTGCTCACGCCGTCGAATCTAGCCCCGCCTTAAAAATCGTCAGAGCATTCAGTTTTTTACGAGAGGAAAGCCCTTGAACAAGGCAATCCAGTGGTGGTAAAAATTTGAAGATTGAGCACGATATTGGGATCGAAATTAACCATTGTACATCTTGTTTTTCTCTCCGACAGATCTGTGCACAAAACTCCCATAGTGGAGGTTGTTGAAATCGTTTCTGAGCAACCCCGCTTACTTGAGCTTTTTTCTATCAAGAAGTGTGCAAGTCGCCCTAAACCTTTAAAAAATGGATGCCGGGACTTGCCAGGATGACTAAG
The DNA here is from genome assembly GCF_032118995.1 of Asterias amurensis. Classification (NCBI taxonomy): domain Eukaryota; kingdom Metazoa; phylum Echinodermata; class Asteroidea; order Forcipulatida; family Asteriidae; genus Asterias; species Asterias amurensis. Next base: position 2,255,897 of record NC_092657.1, on the reverse strand, counting down.
GTACAAACTGCATCTCTCTAGCATTTTTAGTTCCAGAGTTATTCCAAAGCATTGCTGAAAGTTTTTAATTGTCCGGGCTTATTTTTTGAATGACTATTATTTTTGGTTGGGTTCCCTGACTGCGATTGTATACACGCACAGTGTACGACAATTTCTAATGGGTGCCTGCTCACGCCGTCGCATCTAGCCCCGCCTTAAAAATCGTCAGAGCATTAAGTTTTTTACGAGAGGAAAGCCACTGAACATGGCAATCCTGTGGTGGTAAAAATTTGAAGATTGAGCACGATACTGGGATCGAAATTACCCATTGTACATTTTGTTATTCTCTCCGACAGCTCTGTGCACAAAACTCCCATAGTGGAGGTTGTTGAAATCGTTTCTGAGCAACCCCGCTTACTTGAGCTTTTTCCTTTCAAGAAGTGTGTAAGTCGCCCTAAACCTTTACAAAATGGGTTCAGGGACATGCCGCGATGACTAAGGTTCAAACTGCACCTCTCTGGCAATTTAAGTTCCAGAGTTATTCCAGACGTTGCTGAAAGTTTTTAATTGTCCGGGCCTTTTTTTTGAATGACTATTATTTTTGGTTGGGTTCCCTGACTGCGATTGTATACACGCACAGTGTACGTCATTTTCTAATGGGTGCCTGCTCACGCCGTCGCATCTAGCCCCGCCTTAAAAATCGTCAGAGCATTAAGTTTTATACGACAGGAAAGCCCTTGAACATGGCAATCCTGTGGTAGTAAAATTTTGAAGATTGAGCACGATACTGGTATCGAAATTACCCATTGTACATTTTGTTTTTCTCTCCGACAGCTCTGTGCACAAAACTCCCATAGTGGAGCTTGTTGAAATCGTTTCTGAGCAACCGCGCTTACTTGAGCTTTTTCCTATCAAGAAGTGTGCAAGTCGCCCTAAACTTTAAAAAAATGGATGCAGGGACATGCCACGATGACTAATGTACAAACTGCATCTCTCTGGCATTTTTAGTTCCTGAGTTATTCCAGAGCATTGCTGAAAGTTTTTAATTGTCCAGGCTTATTTTTTGAATGACTATTATTTTTGGTTGGGTTCCCTGACTGCGCCGTGTGTTTGTGTACATTGTATACACGCACAGTGTACGTTAATTTCTAATGGGTGCCTGCTCACGCGGTTGCATCTAGCCCCGCCTTAAAAATCGTCAGAGCATTAAGTTTTATACGAGAGGAAAGCCCTTGAACATGGCAATCCTGTGGTGGTAAAATGTTGAAGATTGAGCATGATACTGGGATCGAAATTACCCGGTTTACATTTTGTTTTTTTCTCCGACAGCTCTGTGCACAAAACTCCCATAGGGAAGGTTGTTGAAATCGTTTGTGAGCAAACCCGCTTACTTGAGCTTTTTTCTATCAAGAAGTGTGCAAGTCGCCCTAAACCTTTTAAAAATGGATGCCGGGACATGCCGAGATGACTAAGGTACAAACTGCATCTCTCTAGCATTTTTAGTTCCAGAGTTATTCCAAAGCATTGCTGAAAGTTTTTAATTGTACGGGCTTATTTTTTGAATGACTATTATTTTTGGTTGGGTTCCCTGACTGCGCCGTGTGTTTGTGCACATTGTATACACGCACAGTGTACGTCAATTTCTAATGGGTGCCTGCTCACGCCGTCGCATCTAGCCCCGCCTAAAAAATCGTCAGAGCATTAAGTTTTATACGAGAGGAAAGCCCTTGAACATGGCAATCCTGTGGTGGTAAAATTTTGAAGATTGAGAATGATACTGGGATCAAAATTACCCGGTTTGCATTTTATTTTTTTCTCCGACAGCTCTGTGCACAAAACTCCCATAGTGGAAGTTGTTGAAATCGTTTCTGAGCAACCCTGCTTACTTGAGCTTTTTTCTATCAAGAAGTGTGCAAGTCGCCCTAAACTTTTAAAAAATGGATGCCGGGACATGCCACGATGACTAAGGTACAAACTGCATCTCTCTGGCATTTTTAGTTCCAGAGTTATTCCAGAGCATTGCTGAAAGTTTTTAATTGTCCGGGGCTATTTTTTGAATGACTATTAGTTTTGATTGGGTTACCTGACTGCGCCGTTTGTTTGTGTACATTGTATACATGCACAGTGTACGTCAATTTCTAATGGGTGCCTGCTCACGCCGTCGCATCTAGCCCCGCCTTTAAAATCGTCAGAGCTCAAAGTTTTATACGAGAGGAAAGCCCTTGAACATGGCAATCCTGTGGTGGTAAAATTTTGAAGATTGAGCACGATACGGGGATCAAAATTACCCATTGTACATCTTGTTTTTCTCTCCGACAGATCTGTACACAAAACTCCCATAGTGGAGGTTGTTGAAATCGTTTCTGAGCAACCCCGCTTACTTGAGCTTTTTTCTATCAAGAAGTGTGCAAGTCGCCCTAAACTTTAAAAAAATGGATGCAGGGAAATGCCACGATGACTAAGGTACAAACTGCATCTCTCTGGCATTTTTAGATCCAGAGTTATTCCAAAGCATTGCTGGGAGTTTTTAATTGTCCGGGCCTATTTTTTTGAATGACTATTATTTTTGGTTGGGTTCCCTGACTGCGCCGTGTGTTTGTGTACATTGTATACACGCACAGTGTACGTTAATTTCTAATGGGTGCCTGCTCACGCGGTTGCATCTAGCCCCGCCTTAAAAATCGTCAGAGCATTAAGTTTTATACGAGAGGAAAGCCCTTGAACATGGCAATCCTGTGGTGGTAAAATGTTGAAGATTGAGCATGATACTGGGATCGAAATTACCCGGTTTACATTTTGTTTTTTTCTCCGACAGCTCTGTGCACAAAACTCCCAGAGGGAAGGTTGTTGAAATCGTTTGTGAGCAAACCCGCTTACTTGAGCTTTTTTCTATCAAGAAGTGTGCAAGTCGCCCTAAACCTTTAAAAAATGGATGCCGGGACATGACAGGATGACTAAGGTACAAACTGCATCTCTCTAGCATTTTTAGTTCCAGAGTTATTCCAAAGCATTGCTGAAAGTTTTTAATTGTACGGGCTTATTTTTTGAATGACTATTATTTTTGGTTGGGTTCCCTGACTGCGCCGTGTGTTTGTGCACATTGTATACACGCACAGTGTACGTCAATTTCTAATGGGTGCCTGCTCACGCCGTCGCATCTAGCCCCGCCTACAAAATCGTCAGAGCATTAAGTTTTATACGAGAGGAAAGCCCTTGAACATGGCAATCCTGTGGTGGTAAAATTTTGAAGATTGAGAATGATACTGGGATCAAAATTACCCGGTTTGCATTTTATTTTTTTCTCCGACAGATCTGTGCACAAAACTCCCATAGTGGAAGTTGTTGAAATCGTTTCTGAGCAACCCCGCTTACTTGAGCTTTTTTCTATCAAGAAGTGTGCAAGTCGCCCTAAACTTTTAAAAAATGGATGCCGGGACATGCCACGATGACTAAGGTACAAACTGCATCTCTCTGGCATTTTTAGTTCCAGAGTTATTCCAGAGCATTGCTGAAAGTTTTTAATTGTCCGGGCCTATTTTTTGAATGACTATTAGTTTTGATTGGGTTACCTGACTGCGCCGTTTGTTTGTGTACATTGTATACATGCACAGTGTACGTCAATTTCTAATGGGTGCCTGCTCACGCCGTCGCATCTAGCCCCGCCTTAAAAATCGTCAGAGCTCAAACTTTTATACGAGAGGAAAGCCCTTGAACATGGCAATCCTGTGGTGGTAAAATTTAGAAGATTGAGCACGATACTGGGATCAAAATTACCCATTGTACATCTTGTTTTTCTATCCGACAGATCTGTGCACAAAACTCCCATAGTGGAGGTTGTTGAAATCGTGTCTGAGCAACCCAGCTTACTTGAGCTTTTTGCTATCAAGAAGTGTGCAAGTCGCCCTAAACTTTTAAAAAATTGATGCAGGGAAATGCCACGATGACTAAGGTACAAACTGCATCTCTCTAGCATTTTTAGTTCCAGAGTTATTCCAAAGCATTGCTGAAAGTTTTTAATTGTCCGGGCTTATTTTTTGAATGACTATTATTTTTGGTTGGGTTCCCTGACTGCGCCGTGTGTTTGTGCACATTGTATACACGCACAGTGTACGTCAATTTCTAATGGGTGCCTGCTCACGCCGTCGCATCTAGCCCCGCCTTTAAAATCGTCAGAGCTCAAAGTTTTATACGAGAGGAAAGCCCTTGAACATGGCAATCCTGTGGTGGTAAAATTTTGAAGATTGAGCACGATACTGGGATCAAAATTACCCATTGTACATCTTGTTTTTCTCTCCGACAGATCTGTACACAAAACTCCCATAGTGGAGGTTGTTGAAATCGTTTCTGAGCAACCCCGCTTACTTGAGTTTTTTTCTATCAAGAAGTGTGCAAGTCGCCCTGAACTTTAAAAAAATTGATGCAGGGAAATGCCACGATGACTAAGGTACAAACTGCATCTCTCTGGCATTTTTAGATCCAGAGTTATTCCAAAGCATTGCTGGGAGTTTTTAATTGTCCGGGCCTATTTTTTGAATGACTATTATTTTTGGTTGGGTTCCCTGACTGCGCCGTGTGTTTGTGTACATTGTATACACGCACAGTGTACGTTAATTTCTAATGGGTGCCTGTTCACGCGGTTGCATCTAGCCCCGCCTTAAAAATCGTCAGAGCATTAAGTTTTATACGAGAGGAAAGCCCTTGAACATGGCAATCCTGTGGTGGTAAAATGTTGAAGATTGAGCATGATACTGGGATCGAAATTACCCGGTTTACATTTTGTTTTTTTCTCCGACAGCTCTGTGCACAAAACTCCCAGAGGGAAGGTTTTTGAAATCGTTTGTGAGCAAACCCGCTTACTTGAGCTTTTTTCTATCAAGAAGTGTGCAAGTCGCCCTAAACCTTTAAAAAATGGATGCCGGGACATGACAGGATGACTAAGGTACAAACTGCATCTCTCTAGCATTTTTAGTTCCAGAGTTATTCCAAAGCATTGCTGAAAGTTTTTAATTGTACGGGCTTATTTTTTGAATGACTATTATTTTTGGTTGGGTTCCCTGACTGCGCCGTGTGTTTGTGCACATTGTATACACGCACAGTGTACGTCAATTTCTAATGGGTGCCTGCTCACGCCGTCGCATCTAGCCCCGCCTACAAAATCGTCAGAGCATTAAGTTTTATACGAGAGGAAAGCCCTTGAACATGGCAATCCTGTGGTGGTAAAATTTTGAAGATTGAGAATGATACTGGGATCAAAATTACCCGGTTTGCATTTTATTTTTTTCTCCGACAGATCTGTGCACAAAACTCCCATAGTGGAAGTTGTTGAAATCGTTTCTGAGCAACCCCGCTTACTTGAGCTTTTTTCTATCAAAAGTGTGCAAGTCGCCCTAAACTTTTAAAAAATGGATGCCGGGACATGCCACGATGACTAAGGTACAAACTGCATCTCTCTGGCATTTTTAGTTCCAGAGTTATTCCAGAGCATTGCTGAAAGTTTTTAATTGTCCGGGCCTATTTTTTGAATGACTATTAGTTTTGATTGGGTTACCTGACTGCGCCGTTTGTTTGTGTACATTGTATACATGCACAGTGTACGTCAATTTCTAATGGGTGCCTGCTCACGCCGTCGCATCTAGCCCCGCCTTAAAAATCGTCAGAGCTCAAACTTTTATACGAGAGGAAAGCCCTTGAACATGGCAATCCTGTGGTGGTAAAATTTAGAAGATTGAGCACGATACTGGGATCAAAATTACCCATTGTACATCTTGTTTTTCTCTCCGACAGATCTGTGCACAAAACTCCCATAGTGGAGGTTGTTGAAATCGTTTCTGAGCAACCCAGCTTACTTGAGCTTTTTGCTATCAAGAAGTGTGCAAGTCGCCCTAAACTTTTAAAAAATGGATGCAGGGAAATGCCACGATGACTAAGGTACAAACTGCATCTCTCTAGCATTTTTAGTTCCAGAGTTATTCCAAAGCATTGCTGAAAGTTTTTAATTGTCCGGGCTTATTTTTTGAATGACTATTATTTTTGGTTGGGTTCCCTGACTGCGCCGTGTGTTTGTGCACATTGTATACACGCACAGTGTACGTCAATTTCTAATGGGTGCCTACTCACGCCGTCGCATCTAGCCCCGCCTTTAAAATCGTCAGAGCTCAAAGTTTTATACGAGAGGAAAGCCCTTGAACATGGCAATCCTGTGGTGGTAAAATTTTGAAGATTGAGCACGATACTGGGATCAAAATTACCCATTGTACATCTTATTTTTCTCTCCGACAGATCTGTGCACAAAACTCCCATAGTGGAGGTTGTTGAAATCGTTTCTGAGCAACCCCGCTTACTTGAGCTTTTTCCTATCAAGAAGTGTGCAAGTCGCCCTAAACTTTTAAAAAATGGATGCCGGCACATGCCAGGATGACTAAGGTACAAACTGCATCTCTCTGGCATTTTTAGTTCCTGAGTTATTCCAAAGCATTGCTGAAAGTTTTTAATTGTCCGGGCTTATTTTTTGAATGACTATTATTTTTGGTTGGGTTCCCTGACTGCGCCGTGTGTTTGTGTACATTGTATACACGCACAGTGTACGTTAATTGCTAATGGGTGCCTGCTCACGCCGTTGCATCTAGCCCCGCCTTAAAAATCGTCAGAGCATTAAGTTTTATACGAGAGGAAAGCCCTTGAACATGGCAATCCTGTGGTGGTAAAATGTTGAAGATTGAGCATGATACTGGGATCGAAATTACCCGGTTTACATTTTGTTTTTTTCTCCGACAGCTCTGTGCACAAAACTCCCAGAGGGAAGGTTGTTGAAATCGTTTGTGAGCAAACCCGCTTACTTGAGCTTTTTTCTATCAAGAAGTGTGCAAGTCGCCCTAAACCTTTAAAAAATGGATGCCGGGACATGACAGGATGACTAAGGTACAAACTGCATCTCTCTAGCATTTTTAGTTCCAGAGTTATTCCAAAGCATTGCTGAAAGTTTTTAATTGTACGGGCTTATTTTTTGAATGACTATTATTTTTGGTTGGGTTCCCTGACTGCGCCGTGTGTTTGTGCACATTGTATACACGCACAGTGTACGTCAATTTCTAATGGGTGCCTGCTCACGCCGTCGCATCTATCCCCGCCTACAAAATCGTCAGAGCTCAAAGTTTTATACGAGAGGAAAGCCCTTGAACATGGCAATCCTGTGCTGGTAAAATTTTGAAGATTGAGACTGATACTGGGATCAAAATTACCCGGTTTGCATTTTATTTTTTTCTCCGACAGCTCTGTGCACAAAACTCCCATAGTGGAAGTTGTTGAAATCGTTTCTGAGCAACCCCGCTTACTTGAGCTTTTTTCTATCAAGAAGTGTGCAAGTCGCCCTAAACTTTTTTAAAAAATGGATGCCGGGACATGCCACGATGACTAAGGTACAAACTGCATCTCTCTGGCATTTTTAGTTCCAGAGTTATTCCAGAGCATTGCTGAAAGTTTTTAATTGTCCGGGCCTATTTTTTGAATGACTATTAGTTTTGATTGGGTTACCTGACTGCGCCGTTTGTTTGTGTACATTGTATACATGCACAGTGTACGTCAATTTCTAATGGGTGCCTGCTCACGCCGTCGCATCTAGCCCCGCCTTAAAAATCGTCAGAGCTCAAACTTTTATACGAGAGGAAAGCCCTTGAACATGGCAATCCTGTGGTGGTAAAATTTAGAAGATTGAGCACGATACTGGGATCAAAATTACCCATTGTACATCTTGTTTTTCTCTCCGACAGATCTGTGCACAAAACTCCCATAGTGGAGGTTGTTGAAATCGTTTCTGAGCAACCCAGCTTACTTGAGCTTTTTGCTATCAAGAAGTGTGCAAGTCGCCCTAAACTTTTAAAAAATGGATGCAGGGAAATGCCACGATAACTAAGGTACAAACTGCATCTCTCTAGCATTTTTAGTTCCAGAGTTATTCCAAAGCATTGCTGAAAGTTTTTAATTGTCCGGGCTTATTTTTTGAATGACTATTATTTTTGGTTGGGTTCCCTGACTGCGCCGTGTGTTTGTGCACATTGTATACACGCACAGTGTACGTCAATTTCTAATGGGTGCCTGCTCACGCCGTCGCATCTAGCCCCGCCTTTAAAATCGTCAGAGCTCAAAGTTTTATACGAGAGGAAAGCCCTTGAACATGGCAATCCTGTGGTGGTAAAATTTAGAAGATTGAGCACGATACTGGGATCAAAATTACCCATTGTACATCTTGTTTTTCTCTCCGACAGATCTGTACACAAAACTCCCATAGTGGAGGTTGTTGAAATCGTTTCTGAGCAACCCCGCTTACTTGAGTTTTTTTCTATCAAGAAGTGTGCAAGTCGCCCTAAACTTTAAAAAAATTGATGCAGGGAAATGCCACGATGACTAAGGTACAAACTGCATCTCTCTGGCATTTTTAGATCCAGAGTTATTCCAAAGCATTGCTGGGAGTTTTTAATTGTCCGGGCCTATTTTTTGAATGACTATTATTTTTGGTTGGGTTCCCTGACTGCGCCGTGTGTTTGTGTACATTGTATACACGCACAGTGTACGTCAATTTCTAATGGGTGCCTGCTCACGCCGTCGCATCTAGCCCCGCCTTAAAAATCGTCAGAGCATTAAGTTTTATACGACAGGAAAGCCCTTGAACATGGCAATCCTGTGGTGGTAAAATTTTGAAGATTGAGCACGATACTGGGCTCGAAATTACCCATTGTACATTTTGTTTTTCTCTCCGACAGCTCTGTGCACAAAACTCCCATAGTGGAGGTTGTTTAAATCGTTTCTGAGCAACCGCGCTTACTTGAGCTTTTTCCTATCAAGAAGTGTGCAAGTCGCCCTAAACTTTAAAAAAATGGATGCAGGGACATGCCACGATGACTAATGTACAAACTGCATCTCTCTGGCATTTTTGGTTCCTGAGTTATTCCAGAGCATTGCTGAAAGTTTTTAATTGTCCGGGCTTATTTTTTGAATGACTATTATTTTTGGTTGGGTTACCTGACTGCGCCGTGTGTTTGTGTACATTGTATACACGCACAGTGTACGTTAATTTCTAATGGGTGCCTGCTCACGCGGTTGCATCTAGCCCCGCCTTAAAAATCGTCAGAGCGTTCAGTTTTATACGAGAGGAAAGCCCTTGAACATGGCAATCCTGTGGTGGTAAAATGTTGAAGATTGAGCATGATACTGGGATCGAAATTACCCGGTTTACATTTTGTTTTTTCTCCGACAGCTCTGTGCACAAAACTCCATTAGGGAAGGTTGTTGAAATCGTTTCTGAGCAAACCCGCTTACTTGAGCTTTTTTCTATCAAGAAGTGTGCAAGTCGCCCTAAACCTTTAAAAAATGGATGCCGGGACATGCCAGGATGACTAAGGTACAAACTGCATCTCTCTAGCATTTTTAGGTCCAGAGTTATTCCAAAGCATTGCTGAAAGTTTTTAATTGTCCGGGCTTATTTTTTGAATGACTATTATTTTTGGTTGGGTTCCCTGACTGCGCCGTGTGTTTGTGTACATTGTACACACGCACAGTGTACGTCAATTTCTAATGGGTGACTGCTCACGCCGTCGCATCTAGCCCCGCCTTTAAAATCGTCAGAGCTCAAAGTTTTATACGAGAGGAAAGCCCTTGAACATGGCAATCCTGTGTGGTAAAATTTTGAAGATTGAGCACGATACTGGGATCAAAATTACCCATTGTACATCTTGTTTTTCTCTCCGACAGATCTGTGCACAAAACTCCCATAGTGGAGGTTGTTGAAATCGTTTCTGAGCAACCCCGCTTACTTGAGCTTTTTCCTATCAAGAAGTGTGCAAGTCGCCCTAAACGTTTAAAAAATGGATGCCGGGACATGCCAGGATGACTAAGGTACAAACTGCATCTCTCTGGCATTTTTAGTTCCAGAGTTATTCCAAAGCATTGCTGAAAGTTTTTAATTGTCCGGGCTTATTTTTTGAATGACTATTATTTTTGGTTGGGTTCCCTGACTGCGCCGTGTGTTTGTGTACATTGTATACACGCACAGTGTACGTTAATTGCTAATGGGTGCCTGCTCACGCCGTTGCATCTAGCCCCGCCTTAAAAATCGTCAGAGCATTAAGTTTTATACGAGAGGAAAGCCCTTGAACATGGCAATCCTGTGGTGGTAAAATGTTGAAGATTGAGCATGATACTGGGATCGAAATTACCCGGTTTACATTTTGTTTTTTCTCCGACAGCTCTGTGCACAAAACTCCATTAGGGAAGGTTGTTGAAATCGTTTCTGAGCAAACCCGCTTACTTGAGCTTTTTTCTATCAAGAAGTGTGCAAGTCGCCCTAAACCTTTAAAAAATGGATGCCGGGACATGCCAGGATGACTAAGGTACAAACTGCATCTCTCTAGCATTTTTAGTTCCAGAGTTATTCCAAAGCATTGCTGAAAGTTTTTAATTGTCCGGGCTTATTTTTTGAATGACTATTATTTTTGGTTGGGTTCCCTGACTGCGCCGTGTGTTTTTGTACATTGTACACACGCACAGTGTACGTCAATTTCTAATGGGTGACTGCTCACGCCGTCGCATCTAGCCCTGCCTTTAAAATCGTCAGAGCTCAAAGTTTTATACGAGAGGAAAGCCCTTGAACATGGCAATCCTGTGGTGGTAAAATTTTGAAGATTGAGCACGATACTGGGATCAAAATTACCCATTGTACATCTTGTTTTTCTCTCCGACAGATCTGTGCACAAAACTCCCATAGTGGAGGTTGTTGAAATCGTTTCTGAGCAACCCCGCTTACTTGAGCTTTTTCCTATCAAGAAGTGTGCAAGTCGCCCTAAACTTTTAAAAAATGGATGCCGGGACATGCCAGGATGACTAAGGTACAAACTGCATCTCTCTGGCATTTTTAGTTCCTGAGTTATTCCAAAGCATTGCTGAAAGTTTTTAATTGTCCGGGCTTATTTTTTGAATGACTATTATTTTTGGTTGGGTTCCCTGACTGCGCCGTGTGTTTGTGTACATTGTATACACGCACAGTGTACGTTAATTGCTAATGGGTGCCTGCTCACGCCGTTGCATCTAGCCCCGCCTTAAAAATCGTCAGAGCATTAAGTTTTATACGAGAGGAAAGCCCTTGAACATGGCAATCCTGTGGTGGTAAAATGTTGAAGATTGAGCATGATACTGGGATCGAAATTACCCGGTTTACATTTTGTTTTTTTCTCCGACAGCTCTGTGCACAAAACTCCCATAGGGAAGGTTGTTGAAATCGTTTGTGAGCAAACCCGCTTACTTACTTGAGCTTTTTTCTATCAAGAAGTGTGCAAGTCGCCCTAAACCTTTAAAAAATGGATGCCGGGACATGCCAGGATGACTAAGGTACAAACTGCATCTTTCTAGCATTTTTAGTTCCAGAGTTATTCCAAAGCATTGCTGAAAGTTTTTAATTGTACGGGCTTATTTTTTGAATGACTATTATTTTTGGTTGGGTTACCTGACTGCGCCGTGTGTTTGTGCACATTGTATACACGCACAGTGTACGTCAATTTCTAATGGGTGCCTGCTCACGCCGTCGCATCTAGCCCCGCCTAAAAAATCGTCAGAGCATTAAGTTTTATACGAGAGGGAAGCCCTTGAACATGGCAATCCTGTGGTGGTAAAATTTTGAAGATTGAGAATGATACTGGGATCAAAATTACCCGGTTTGCATTTTATTTTTTTCTCCGACAGATCTGTGCACAAAACTCCCATAGTGGAAGTTGTTGAAATCGTTTCTGAGCAACCCCGCTTACTTGAGCTTTTTTCTATCAAGAAGTGTGCAAGTCGCCCTAAACTTTTAAAAAATGGATGCCGGGACATGCCACGATGACTAAGGTACAAACTGCATCTCTCTGGCATTTTTAGTTCCAGAGTTATTCCAGAGCATTGCTGAAAGTTTTTAATTGTCCGGGCCTATTTTTTGAATGACTATTATTTTTGGTTGGGTTGCCTGACTGCGCCGTGTGTTTGTGTACATTGTATACACGCATAGTGTACGTCAATTTCTAATGGGTGCCTGCTCACGCCGTCGCATCTAGCCCCGCCTTAAAAATCGAAAGAGCTCAAAGTTTTATACGAGAGGAAAGCCCTTGAACATGGCAATCCTGTGGTGGTAAAATTTAGAAGATTGAGCACGATACTGGGATCAAAATTACCCATTGTACATCTTGTTTTTCTCTCCGACAGATCTGTGCACAAAACTCCCATAGTGGAGGTTGTTGAAATCGTTTCTGAGCAACCCCGCTTACTTGAGCTTTTTCCTATCAAGAAATGTGCAAGTCGCCCTAAACCTTTAAAAAATGGATGCCGGGACATGCCACGATGACTAAGGTACAAACTGCATCTCACTAGCATTTTTAGTTCCAGAGTTATTCCAGAGCATTGCTGAAAGTTTTTAATAGTCCGGGCTTATTTTATGAATGACTATTTTTTTTTGGTTGGGTTCCTGACTGCGCCGTGTGTTTGTGTACATTGTATACACGCACAGTGTATGTCAATTTCTAATGGGTGCCTGCTCACGCCGTCGCATCTAGCCCCGCCTTAAAAATCGTCAGATCATTAAGTTTTATACGAGAGGAAAGCCCTTGAACATGGCAATCCTGTGGTGGTAAAATTTTGAAGATTAAGCATGATATGGGATCGAAAGTACCCGGTTTACATTTTGTTTTTTTCTCCGACAGCTCTGTGCACAAAACTCCCATAGTGGAGGTTGTTGAAATCGTTTCTGAGCAACCAAGCTTACTTGAGCTTTTTCCTATCAAGAAGTGTGCAAGTCGTCCTAAACTTTTAAAAAATGGATGCAGGGACATGCCACGATGACTAAGGTACAAACTGCATCTCTCTGGCATTTTTAGTTCCAGAGTTATTGCAGAGCATTCCTGAAAGTTTGTAATTGTCCGGGCCTATTTTTTGAATGACTATTATTTTTGGTTGGGTTGCCTGACTGCGCCGTGTGTTTGTGTACATTGTATACACGCACAGTGTGCGTAAATTTCTGATGTGTGCCTGCTCACGCCGTCGCATCTAGCCCCGCCTTAAAAATCGTCAGAGCATTAAGTTTTATACGAGAGGAAAGCCCTTGAACATGGCAATCCTGTGGTGGTAAAATTTTGAAGATTGAGCACAATACTGGGGTCGAAATTACCCGGTTAACATTTTGTCTTTTTCTCCGACAGCTCTGTGCACAAAACTCCCATAGTGGAGGTTGTTGAAATCGTTTCTGAGCAACCCCGCTTACTTGAGCTTTTTCCTATCAAGAAGTGTGCAAGTCGCCCTAAACCTTTAACAAATGGATGCAGAGACATGCCACGATGACTAAGGTACAAACTGCACCTCTCTGGCAATTTTAGTTCCAGAGTTATTCCATAGCATTGCTGAAAGTTTTTAATAGTCCGGGCCTATTTTTTGAATGACTATTATTTTTGGTTGGGTTCCCTGACTGCGCCGTGTGTTTGTGTACATTGTATATACGCACAGTGTACGTTAATTTCTAATGGGTGCCTGCTCACGCCGTCGCATCTAGCCCCGCCTTAAAAATCGTCAGATCATTAAGTTTTGTACGAGAGGAAAGCCCTTGAACATGGCAATCATGTGGTGGTAAAATTTTGAAGATTGAGCACGATACTGGGATCGAAATTACCCATTGTACATCTTGTTTTTCTCTCCGACAGCTCTGTGCACAAAACTCCCATAGTGGAGGTTGTTGAAATCGTTTCTGAGCAACCCCGCTTACTTGAGCTTTTTCCTATCAAGAAGTGTGCAAGTCGCCCTAAACTTTTAAAAAATGGATGCAGGGACATGCCACGATGACTAAGGTACAAACTGCACCTCTCTGGCAATTTTAGTTCCAGAGTTATTCCATAGCATTGCTGAAAGTTTTTAATAGTCCGGGCCTATTTTTTGAATGACTATTATTTTTGGTTGGGTTCCCTGACTGCGCCGTGTGTTTGTGTACATTGTATACACGCACAGTGTACGTTAATTTCTAATGGGTGCCTGCTCACGCCGTCGCATCTAGCCCCGCCTTAAAAATCGTCAGAGCATTAAGTTTTGTACGAGAGGAAGCCCTTGAACATGGCAATCCTGTGGTGGTAAAATTTTGAAGATTATACATGATATAGGATCGAAATTTCCCAGTTTACATTTTGTTTTTTTCTCCGACAGCTCTGTGCACAAAACTCCCATAGTGGAGGTTGTTGAAATCGTTTCTGAGCAACCCCGCTTACTTGAGCTTTTTCCTATCAAGAAATGTGCAAGTCGCCCTAAACCTTTAAAAAATGGATGCCGGGACATGCCACGATGACTAAGGTACAAACTGCATCTCACTAGCATTTTTAGTTCCAGAGTTATTCCAGAGCATTGCTGAAAGTTTTTAATAGTCCGGGCTTATTTTATGAATGACTATTTTTTTTTGGTTGGGTTCCTGACTGCGCCGTGTGTTTGTGTACATTGTATACACGCACAGTGTATGTCAATTTCTAATGGGTGCCTGCTCACGCCGTCGCATCTAGCCCCGCCTTAAAAATCGTCAGATCATTAAGTTTTATACGAGAGGAAAGCCCTTGAACATGGCAATCCTGTGGTGGTAAAATTTTGAAGATTAAGCATGATATGGGATCGAAAGTACCCGGTTTACATTTTGTTTTTTTCTCCGACAGCTCTGTGCACAAAACTCCCATAGTGGAGGTTGTTGAAATCGTTTCTGAGCAACCAAGCTTACTTGAGCTTTTTCCTATCAAGAAGTGTGCAAGTCGTCCTAAACTTTTAAAAAATGGATGCAGGGACATGCCACGATGACTAAGGTACAAACTGCATCTCTCTGGCATTTTTAGTTCCAGAGTTATTGCAGAGCATTCCTGAAAGTTTGTAATTGTCCGGGCCTATTTTTTGAATGACTATTATTTTTGGTTGGGTTGCCTGACTGCGCCGTGTGTTTGTGTACATTGTATACACGCACAGTGTGCGTAAATTTCTGATGTGTGCCTGCTCACGCCGTCGCATCTAGCCCCGCCTTAAAAATCGTCAGAGCATTAAGTTTTATACGAGAGGAAAGCCCTTGAACATGGCAATCCTGTGGTGGTAAAATTTTGAAGATTGAGCACAATACTGGGGTCGAAATTACCCGGTTAACATTTTGTCTTTTTCTCCGACAGCTCTGTGCACAAAACTCCCATAGTGGAGGTTGTTGAAATCGTTTCTGAGCAACCCCGCTTACTTGAGCTTTTTCCTATCAAGAAGTGTGCAAGTCGCCCTAAACCTTTAACAAATGGATGCAGAGACATGCCACGATGACTAAGGTACAAACTGCACCTCTCTGGCAATTTTAGTTCCAGAGTTATTCCATAGCATTGCTGAAAGTTTTTAATAGTCCGGGCCTATTTTTTGAATGACTATTATTTTTGGTTGGGTTCCCTGACTGCGCCGTGTGTTTGTGTACATTGTATATACGCACAGTGTACGTTAATTTCTAATGGGTGCCTGCTCACGCCGTCGCATCTAGCCCCGCCTTAAAAATCGTCAGATCATTAAGTTTTGTACGAGAGGAAAGCCCTTGAACATGGCAATCATGTGGTGGTAAAATTTTGAAGATTGAGCACGATACTGGGATCGAAATTACCCATTGTACATCTTGTTTTTCTCTCCGACAGCTCTGTGCACAAAACTCCCATAGTGGAGGTTGTTGAAATCGTTTCTGAGCAACCCCGCTTACTTGAGCTTTTTCCTATCAAGAAGTGTGCAAGTCGCCCTAAACTTTTAAAAAATGGATGCAGGGACATGCCACGATGACTAAGGTACAAACTGCATCTCTCTGGCATTTTTAGTTCCAGAGTTATTGCAGAGCATTCCTGAAAGTTTGTAATTGTCCGGGCCTATTTTTTGAATGACTATTATTTTTGGTTGGGTTCCCTGACTGCGCCGTGTGTTTGTGTACATTGTATACACGCACAGTGTACATTAATTTCTAATGGGTGCCTGCTCACGCCGTTGCATCTAGCCCCGCCTTAAAAATCGTCAGAGCATTAAGTTTTATACGAGAGGAAAGCCCTTGAACATGGCAATCCTGTGGTGGTAAAATTTTGAAGATTGAGCACAATACTGGGGTCGAAATTACCCGGTTAACATTTTGTCTTTTTCTCCGACAGCTCTGTGAACAAAACTCCCATAGTGGAGGTTGTTGAAATCGTTTCTGAGCAACCCCGCTTACTTGAGCTTTTTCCTATCAAGAAGTGTGCAAGTCGCCCTAAAACTTTAACAAATGGATGCAGAGACATGCCACGATGACTAAGGTACAAACTGCACCTCTCTGGCAATTTTAGTTCCAGAGTTATTCCATAGCATTGCTGAAAGTTTTTAATAGTCCGGGCCTATTTTTTGAATGACTATTATTTTTGGTTGGGTTCCCTGACTGCGCCGTGTGTTTGTGTACATTGTATATACGCACAGTGTACGTTAATTTCTAATGGGTGCCTGCTCACGCCGTCGCATCTAGCCCCGCCTTAAAAATCGTCAGATCATTAAGTTTTGTACGAGAGGAAAGCCCTTGAACATGGCAATCCTGTGGTGGTAAAATTTTGAAGATTGAGCACGATACTGGGATCGAAATTACCCATTGTACATCTTGTTTTTCTCTCCGACAGCTCTGTGCACAAAACTCCCATAGTGGAGGTTGTTGAAATCGTTTCTGAGCAACCCCGCTTACTTGAGCTTTTTCCTATCAAGAAGTGTGCAAGTCGCCCTAAACTTTAAAAAAATTGATGCAGGGACATGCCACGATGACTAAGGTACAAACTGCATCTCTCTGGCATTTTTAGTTCCAGAGTTATTGCAGAGCATTCCTGAAAGTTTGTAATTGTCCGGGCCTATTTTTTGAATGACTATTATTTTTGGTTGGGTTCCCTGACTGCGCCGTGTGTTTGTGTACATTGTATATACGCACAGTGTACGTTAATTTCTAATGGGTGCCTGCTCACGCCGTTGCATCTAGCCCCGCCTTAAAAATCGTCAGAGCATTAAGTTTTATACGAGAGGAAAGCCCTTGAACATGGCAATCCTGTGGTGGTACAAATTTGAAGATTGAGCACGATACTGGGATCGAAATTACCCATTGTACATCTTGTTTTTCTCTCCGACAGCTCTGTGCACAGAACTCCCATAGTGGAGGTTGTTGAAATCGTTTCTGAGCAACCCCGCTTACCTGAGCTTTTTTCTATCAAGAAATGTGCAAGTCGCCGTAAACCTTTAAAAAATGGATGCAGGGACATATCAGGTTGACTAAGGTACAAACTGCATCTCTCTAGCATTTTTAATTCCAGAGTTATTCCAGACCAATGCTGAAAGTTTTTAATTGTCCGGGCCTATTTTTTGAATGACTTTTATTTTTGGTTGGGTTCCCTGACTGCGCCGTGTGTTTGTGTACATTGTACACACGCACAGTGTACGTCAATTTCTAATGGGTGTCTGCTCACGCCGTCGCATCTAGCCCCGCCTTAAAAATCGCCAGATCATTAAGTTTTTATACGAGAGGAAAGCCCTTGAATATGGCAATCCTGTGGTGGTAAAATTTTGAAGATTGAGCACGATACTGGGATCGAAATTACCCATTGTACATTTTGTTTTTCTCTCCGACAGGTCTGTGCACAAAACTCCCATAGTGGATGTTGTTGAAATCGTTTCTGAGCAACCCCGCTTACTTGAGCTTTTTTCTATCAAGAAGTGTGCAAGTCGCCCTAAACTTTTAAAAAATGGATGCAGGGACATGCCAGGATGACTAAGGTACAAACTGCACCTCTCTGGCATTTTTAGTTCCAGAGTTATTCCAGAGCATTGCTGAAAGTTTTTAATTGTCCGGGCCTATTTTTTGAATGACTATTATTTTTGGTTGGGTTCCCTGACTGCGCCGTGTGTTTGTGTACATTGTACACACGCACAGTGTACGTCAATTTCTAAGGGGTGTCTGCTCACGCCGTCGCATCTAGCCCCGCCTTAAAAATCGCCAGATCATTAAGTTTTTATACGAGAGGAAAGCCCTTGAATATGGCAATCCTGTGGTGGTAAAATTTTGAAGATTGAGCACGATACTGGGATCGAAATTACCCATTGTACATTTTGTTTTTCTCTCCGACAGCTCTGTGCACAAAACTCCCATAGTGGAGGTTGTTGAAATCGTTTCTGAGCAACCCCGCTTACTTGAGCTTTTTTCTATCAAGAAGTGTGCAAGTCGCCCTAAACTTTAAAAAAAAATGGATGCCGGGACATGCCAGGATGACTAAGGTACAAACTGCATCTCTCTGGCATTTTTAGTTCCAGAGTTATTGCAGAGCATTCCTGAAAGTTTGTAATTGTCCGGGCCTATTTTTTGAATGACTATTATTTTTGGTTGGGTTCCCTGACTGCGCCGTGTGTTTGTGTACATTGTATACACGCACAGTGTACATTAATTTCTAATGGGTGCCTGCTCACGCCGTTGCATCTAGCCCCGCCTTAAAAATCGTCAGAGCATTAAGTTTGATACGAGATGAAAGCCCTTCAATATGGGCCTATTTTTTGAATGACTTTTATTTTTGGTTGGGTTCCCTGACTGCGCCGTGTGTTTGTGTACATTGTACACACGCACAGTGTACGTCAATTTCTAAGGGGTGTCTGCTCACGCCGTCGCATCTAGCCCCGCCTTAAAAATCGCCAGATCATTAAGTTTTTATACGAGAGGAAAGCCCTTGAATATGGCAATCCTGTGGTGGTAAAATTTTGAAGATTGAGCACGATACTGGGATCGAAATTACCCATTGTACATTTTGTTTTTCTCTCCGACAGGTCTGTGCACAAAACTCCCATAGTGGAGGTTGTTGAAATCGTTTCTGAGCAACCCCGCTTACTTGAGCTTTTTTCTATCAAGAAGTGTGCAAGTCGCCCTAAACATTTAAAAAATGGATGCAGGGACATGCCAGGATGACTAAGGTACAAACTGCACCTCTCTGGCATTTTTTAGTTCCAGAGTTATTCCAGAGCATTGCTGAAAGTTTTTAATTGTCCGGGCCTATTTTTTGAATGACTATTATTTTTGGTTGGGTTCCCTGACTGCGCCGTGTGTTTGTGTACATTGTATACACGCACAGTGTACGTCAATTTCTAATGGGTGGCTGCTCACGCTGTCGCATCTAGCCCCGCCTTAAAAATCGTCAGAGCATTAAGTTTTGTACGAGAGGAAAGCCCTTGAACATGGCAATCCTGTGGTGGTAAAATTTTGAAGATTGAGCACGATACTGGGATCGAAATTACCCATTGTACATCTTGTTTTTTTCTCCGACAGCTCTCTGCACAAAACTCCCATAGTGGAGGTTGTTGAAATCGTTTCTGAGCAACCCCGCTTACTTGAGCTTTTTTTCTATCAAGAAGTGTGCAAGTCGCCCTAAACTTTTAAAAAATGGATGCCGGGACATGCCAGGATGACTAAGGTTCAAACTGCAGCTCTCTGGCATTTTTAGTTCCAGAGTTATTCCAGAGCATTGCTGAAACTTTGTAATTGTCCGGGCCTATTTTTTGAATGACTATTATTTTTGGTTGGGTTCCCTGACTGCGCCGTGTGTTTGTGTACATTGTATACACGCACAGTGTACGTCAATTTCTAATGGGTGGCTGCTCACGCCGTCGCATCTAGCCCCGCCTTAAAAATCGTCAGAGCATTAAGTTTTGTACGAGAGGAAAGCCCTTCAACATAGCAATCCTGTGGTGATAAAACTTTGAAGATTGAGCACGATACTGGGATCGAAATTACCCATTGTACATCTTGTTTTTTTCTCCGACAGCTCTGTGCACAAAACTCCCATAGTGGAGGTTGTTGAAATCGTTTCTGAGCAACCCCGCTTACTTGAGCTTTTTTCTATCAAGAAGTGTGCAAGTCGCCCTAAACCTTAACAAAATGGATGCCGGGACATGCCAGGATGACTAAGGTACAAACTGCATCTCTCTGGCATTTTTAGTTCCAGAGTTATTCCAGAGCATTGCTGAAAGTTTTTAATTGTCCGGGCCTATTTTTTGAATGACTATTATTTTTGGTTGGGTTCCCTGACTGCGCCGTGTGTTTGTGCACATTGTATACACGCACAGTGTACGTCAATTTCTAATGGGTGGCTGCTCACGCCGTCGCATCTAGCCCCGCCTTAAAAATCGTCAGAGCATTAAGTTTTATACGAGAGGAAAGCCTTGAACATGGCAATCATGTGGTGGTACGATTTTGAAGATTGAGCACGATACTGGGTTCGAAATTACCCATTGTACATCTTGTTTTTTTCTCCGACAGCTCTCTGCACAAAACTCCCATAGTGGAGGTTGTTGAAATCGTTTCTGAGCAACCCCGCTTACTTGAGCTTTTTTTCTATCAAGAAGTGTGCAAGTCGCCCTAAACTTTTAAAAAATGGATGCCGGGACATGCCAGGATGACTAAGGTTCAAACTGCAGCTCTCTGGCATTTTTAGTTCCAGAGTTATTCCAGAGCATTGCTGAAACTTTGTAATTGTCCGGGCCTATTTTTTGAATGACTATTATTTTTGGTTGGGTTCCCTGACTGCGCCGTGTGTTTGTGTACATTGTATACACGCACAGTGTACGTCAATTTCTAATGGGTGGCTGCTCACGCCGTCGCATCTAGCCCCGCCTTAAAAATCGTCAGAGCATTAAGTTTTGTACGAGAGGAAAGCCCTTGAACATAGCAATCCTGTGGTGATAAAACTTTGAAGATTGAGCACGATACTGGGATCGAAATTACCCATTGTACATCTTGTTTTTTTCTCCGACAGCTCTGTGCACAAAACTCCCATAGTGGAGGTTGTTGAAATCGTTTCTGAGCAACCCCGCTTACTTGAGCTTTTTTCTATCAAGAAGTGTGCAAGTCGCCCTAAACCTTAACAAAATGGATGCCGGGACATGCCAGGATGACTAAGGTACAAACTGCATCTCTCTGGCATTTTTAGTTCCAGAGTTATTCCAGAGCATTGCTGAAAGTTTTTAATTGTCCGGGCCTATTTTTTGAATGACTATTATTTTTGGTTGGGTTCCCTGACTGCGCCGTGTGTTTGTGCACATTGTATACACGCACAGTGTACGTCAATTTCTAATGGGTGGCTGCTCACGCCGTCGCATCTAGCCCCGCCTTAAAAATCGTCAGAGCATTAAGTTTTATACGAGAGGAAAGCCTTGAACATGGCAATCATGTGGTGGTACGATTTTGAAGATTGAGCACGATACTGGGTTCGAAATTACCCATTGTACATCTTGTTTTTTCTCCGACAGCTCTGTGCACAAAACTCCCATAGTGGAGGTTGTTGAAATCGTTTCTGAGCAACCCCGCTTACTTGAGCATTTTTCTATCAAGAAGTGTGCAAGTCGTCCTAAACTTTTAAAAAATGGATGCCGGGACATGCCAGGATGACTAAGGTTCAAACTGGTTCTCTCTGGCATTTTTAGTTCCAGAGTTATTCCAGAGCATTGCTGAAAGTTTTTAATTGTCCGGGCCTATTTTTTGAACGACTATTATTTTTGGTTGGGTTCCCTGACTCCGCCGTGTTTTTGTGTACAATAGGCAAGGTACTACAGTCTGGGAATTATAGCAGTTAGTAGACCTACTTGTTCATAAAACCATTTTATAGTTTTTTTACTCAAATATCCAGCAACATGTTACTCATTATAAGTATTATCATAGTCTAATTGTTGGTTTACCGAGACAAAAATATCAACAGAAATCATGATAGAAAACATGCCTGTTTTGACTTTGTAAAGTTCAACTGGCTAACATCACGTGTAATGATAAAAAAAAGTAATGTTTTTGTCATAGTTGTGAAACACCGCCCTCTTGTGTTTAAAGAATAATATTTTCGACTGGTTACAGTTGCAGGTGTGTAGTAAGGAACATGTGTAAAAAGGGTACCAGATCAAAAATTTTAAGCAGCGCGATGTTCAATTTTTGTGTTATCCAGAAGGATGTCATGGCGAAAAAACCTTGATTTTAGCTGATTATAATTAAAAAAACGTATGAATATTTCGTAATGGACACCAAAGAAGACACTGGAGAACCTTTTGGACGTCACAAACTTCCACAAACAGTGAAATTTAAGGACGAAAATGGATCAACCGTGACGCAGTCTGGCAGTGGCAAAGCAAGGGTATGTATGTGATTCTTGTTATGTTATTAAACGTTGTAGTATCATAATCTGTATTGTCAATGTCATGTATTGACTCTGTTGTTGGGGGGGCGGGGGGGTTGCGGTACCGTAATATTATATTTCAAAAATCTGATCTTCACTCTTGGATCAGGTGCAATAGTTGCAAGCGGACAAATTTAACTGTGGTGGCCCCCCTAGAAAAAAAGTGGACATAATTATTCATATTATAATTATTATTGGATTATTGGATAACTTTATGGCGCCGTATGGCGCCACCACTTTTTTTAATTAATACAAACTAAACTTAACCTTATGCCCCGTTTGCTATTTTTTTTACAATACATTTGGGATTTTAGGAAAAGTTTCCGTATGGCGCCACCACTTTTTCATTCGATATGAAATAATATACAGTCATTTGACCAGTTCGGGATCATTGACCAGTTCGGGATCACTTCAACTTTGCAATAACCAAATAATTATATCACTTCTCATTATTACCAATTTCTGTTTATAAATGTGAAGATTAACACCCATTAAACCAACAAACCCAAAATAAGGTGCCAAATATCATCAGCAAATAAATTATGGCTGTTTTCCTGAAGGTTGTCTGCGAAATTTATCATTTTTTTGTTTAAAAATGTTGGTTGAAAAACACTGTTAAAACTTCTTACCTTTAGAATTGGAGTGCCGGGGCAAAAAAACATTTATGTAAAATGATAAGAATGTGTAAAAAAACATTCCTGTAAATACTGTGCAGTCATCTTGTTTTTTTTGAGGTGACGAAGATCCCAAAATCTTCTTTGGGGGGGGCAACTTACCCTTGACCAGTTCGGGATCACTCAACATCTCATTGCGTCAAATGGTGCCGCACTAACTTACATGTACTAAGTATGGTAAAATCATACTACTGCAGTAGAAAGTTTGTTAAGTTGATTTTGAGAAACGTTACTTCAACAAATTCTTGTAGATTTTTTATTTTGTGAGAAAATTAAACTTGGAGGGGTCAATAATGCTTTTTAGGTTCGCTTCACTTTTTCATTTGCCTTTGCTGTTGTTTTGAGGTTTTGTCGCTGGGTTTTTGCGCTGCTATTGAGGACACTTGCATGACATTCACTAAAGAAAGGAAGTCCAAGTCCATGCCAACACACCTCTGAAGTTTCGTGTCCTTGAGAGACAGTTCTATGAATGGGAGTATGGGTTTGCAATAAAGGGCACTCTACTGATTCAGAATAGATTCAACTGATCCTGAACTGGTCAAACAGGTGACGATACTTTTCTCAAAGCCTCTTCAAAAGAACTAATCTTTTTTTTGTTAGTGAATACTTGGTGAGTTTTATGACATGTTTAGGTAAACTGATAAAAAATTTTGTTTAAGATATCAAAGAGATTGCAACAAAAAACAATGTGAATTCAAAAAGTGATCCCGAACTGGTCAAACGACTGTAGTATCCAATTTACTAATACTAGTTGCGATAACGTAACCCTCCTGCCGTCGGCAGGAGGGTTACGTTATCGCAACTAATTTACCTCAATGAGATATCCCTTTTTGTAAAAATGTGTGAATAAGTGGTGGCGCCATACGGAAAGTTATCCGGATTTTATTTCATGTATTGAAATTATGTACTTTCCCTAATGCAACACTCAGGGTGCCTTATACCTGCTGCTTGTTATGCGCTTAGCCTTGGGCCTAGTTGCGATAATATAACCCTCCTGCCGACGGCGTAGCCGTCGGCAGGATGGTTACGTTATCGCAACAACTACCCAAGGTTTTAGCCAGGATTAGGTAAAAGGGTGTCCAAATTTGCTGGAAATTTTAAAACTGGGTGTCCAAATTTGCACTTACAATAAATTTACATGTAAATGACAGATGAAACAGGGTGTCCAAATTAAAAACAGGGTGTTCAAAAGACACCCAGACACCCCTCTGGCTAAAACTATGCAACTACCTTGGGCCATGTTTTCCATGAAGTTGAGTGAAAAATAAAGGTTGTTCAAGCTCCAGTCTCCCCCCCCCCCCCAATTCTTTTTTTACCTCGTTTTCCAGCGCTTTGCATCCTCTGGTTAAGTGTACTGTTTATTATTATTATAATTATATTCTTTTGCAGATGCCTTCGATAGATGACTTCATAGTCCTGAAGCCGATCAGCAAAGGTGCTTTTGGGTAAGATGATGCACACCGGAACTATGACATGTAAACTTGTTGGTGAAACAATGGGTGCGTTCGTTTAGCTTCCCTGGGTCGACCCCGGTGTGTGGCGTTTTTTTTTCCAGGACGAACGTGGGTAACTAATTGCACACGTTTGTCCTGGGGAAAAAAACGCGCCACACACCGGAGTCGACCCAGGGAAGCTAAACGGAAGCACCCTATGTGGACATCTCTTTTGGGAGTCGGTGCTGCCTCTGAAAAGAGTTGGTTTGGGCTCTGACTGAAAATTGAGTGTGGTCAGTGGTTTTGACTTTTCAAACAGACTTTGCTCATCCAGACCACTAGTCTATTGTTGCAGTGCGTGTGCGCGCTGTCCGTTTGCTTGCACGCCGTTCACTCATAATGCCACGCACGCACTGCAGCACTGCAACATTGTAACACCCCTTTTACAGAATGGTTTAGCCCAACAACAAAATAATGCGTTTGCAATGCGATGCGACAGGTTCAAAATATGAAACTGGGAATTCGCTCCGGGATCTGGTAAGTTTTTTTCCATTTTTCTTTGAATATTTCCTAAATGGTGTTTTGAGTATAATGGCAGGCTGCATTATTAGACATTGGGGATTAAGTTCGTACCCTCAGAATTTGTGTCATGATTTTTGAAAGTGGTAAAAATGGGGCAAATCTGGTGACTAGCTGTCGAAATTGTACGAGTTGGACCAGATTAACCGATGCCGCTCGAAACAATCTCGTAACCCGTCTGGAGGAGGGTTACGTTATCGCAACTATTTTCCAGCAAACTCTTTGTTCCAAATTCTGGTTGGAAAGTCTCTGGTGACAACAACCCTGAAAAGCCTGCACAGGTATCACAAATTCAAGTTAAGACCTTGCTGGGTGTGTTTTTTTTCACATGAATACCTCTGCCCTCGCAGTCAGAGGTAGGGACTGAAAAGCCAATCCTCTCCCAAGGTTCCGGTCTTGACTCGGAATTCACTAACCACTAAGCCAGGCTAAACGGCCAAACCAGTTAAGAACGATTGATTGATTGATTGAATTTTTCTCTTGCAGCAAAGTGTACCTCGGTCAGCGGAAGGACAAAGATGAACTCTACGCAATCAAAGTCATGAAGAAGTCTGAAATGTTGAATAAGAACATGGCCCAGCAAGTAACAGCTGAGAGAGACGCCCTAGCCCTCTCAAAGAGCCCATTTATTGTCAAGTTGTTCTACTCCATTCAGACACCTGCAAATATTTATCTGGTAAGGAGTTTTTTATTTGTTTAAAGGAACACGTTGGCTTGGATCGGACGAGTTGGTCTATAAAAAGCGTTTGAAACCGTTTGTTATGAAATGTATGTGGTTAGAAAGATGTTTTAAAAGTAGAATATAATGATCCACACAAGTATCACTCAAAATTGCACGGTTTTCTTTTTACGTCGCGAACTATCACGGTCGACCATTTATGGGAGTCAAAATTTTGACTCCCATAAATGGCCGACCGTGTTATTGGACGAGGTAAAAAGAAAACCACGCAATTTCGAGGCATACTTGTGTAGATCATGCAATTCTACTTTTACATCATCTTTCTAACCATATGCATTTTATAACAAACGGTCTCAAAACGCTTTTCAAAGACCAACTCGACCGACCCAAGGCAACGTGTTCCTTTAATACTATAGGCTATATTCTTTTTAGGGAGTCACCTGACACACAAGGCTTGGAGGCTACTTCAAGGTGTGGCTACAATCAAGTTTTTCCATGGGCTGTTGCCACCTACTCCTGGGGCTGAAACCTGGTTACCCCCTTTACAGTCCATGTAGGGATGTACATGTAGGTTTGGGTATCATCCATCAGAAACCTGGCTTGTAGAGCTTATAAAGCACTACCTACCAACTTTCCCAAAGCAATTATGGTTAAGTTCAGTGCCTTGCTGAAGGATACAAGTGTTATGACCAGGGCCCAATTTCATAGAGCTGCTAAGCACACAAATTTGCTTAGCATGAAATTTCTTCCTTGAGAAAAACAGGATTACCAACAAAATTTCCATTTGTTGCATATTGCTTGTTACTGGTTTTGTGGTAAGAGTCCAGTAATTTTATAACCTTACCAACAATGCAAATTAGATTGGCCTGCAACTGCCGAGGCCTTAAATTATGGGAAAATGCCTGCAACTGCCTAGGCGGGGTAATTACTAGTTAATAATAATTACTATCTATTACTTACAACTCTAACCAATGAGCAGGTTCTTCCCTGTGAGGGGCCAACACCACCAAGCCAAGTCCAAACCTGCTACATTGGCTAAGGAAAATAGTAGCGAAGAAAACTGCCTTAATAATCGAGAACCTTCTCTGACTAGAGCTGACGATGAAGTGGATGAGCATTTGCTATGCGCCCCTCAATGTCGTTACACCTCAGCAGTTTTCAAAAGAAGAAGGGAACAAAAGCGTGCGTCTTTTGTGCACAAAGAAAGCTTTATTTATTCTTAAAGGAATTCACTACATTAGTCCCCTTCCAGATCACATGAGTTTTGACACGGGATCGGAAAATTAAATTAAATAAATAAATAAATGAAAGTAGTCCTTTAATATTTACAACTATGTGCGGTTTATTTACAAAATGCATCTAAGTATCTACTTGGCCAGTGTACGCGCCTTCCTGAGCGAGTGTATCTTGTAGATTCGTCTGGAATAGTGTTTGATGTAGAAGATGTTGGAGAAGTGTTCAGTTTAGGAGATGGTGGATTAGTGTTGGATTTAGGAGATGATTCAGCTGTAGCTGGAAGTGGTACTGTGGATTCGAAATCTGTATGTGCAACCTTCAACCTATCAATACTTATCGAGTCGTGTTTGCCGTTAACGTCAATGATAAAATATTTGGCCATTCTTTCGATGACACGAAATGGACTGTTGTACGGTGGTTGTAATGGCTTCTTGACGCGATCAACACGACTAAAAACATGTGTACAAGTAAGCAATTCTTTCGGAACATGACTTGAATGTTTAGAGTATCTAGGTTGTTTGGGTTGAAGTTCTGACATGTGCTGACGCAAACGGTCAACATAGTTACTTGGGTCAACATATTTCAAATCCACAGACGGAATTACGAATTCTGAGGGCAGACTGAGTGTGGTACCATACACTAGTTCTGCTACACTGCAGCCTAAGTCAGTCTTAAGTGATGTTCGAATACTCAATAATATCAGTGATAAGGATTCTGTCCAGCGATTTGGTTCAGTTTGAGCTTTGAACGATGATTTAAGTTGTCTGTGAAATCGTTCTACCATTCCATTTGCTTGTGGATGGTATGATGTGGTGCGGGTTCGATTACAACCTAAAAGTTTTGATAGATTTTCAAAAAGCTTTGATTCAAATTGGCTACCTCTATCGGTAGTGATAGTCGCTGGTACTCCGAAATTAGCTATCCAGCCATCAACGAATGCTCTTGCAACAGTTTCGGACGAAAATATCAGAAATAGGAATTGCTTGAAGCCAACGGGTGAATCGATCAATACATGTGAGTAAATAAGTGAACCCACGAGATGGTGGTAATGGATCAACGATATCAATATGAACATGATTGAAACGAACGTGTTGTGTGTCAAATGTACCTAACGGTGTCACTGAGTGGCGATGTACCTTTGCGCGTTGACATTGAATGCAATTTCTGGTCCATGTTCTAACGTCTTTATTAATGGAAGGCCAGATGAATCTTTCAGTCACGAGTCGTTGGGTAGCACGAATTCCTGGATGGGATATACTATGAACAGAATTAAATACATCACGCCGAAATTCTTTGGGTATGTAAGGACGTGGATAGGTAGTGGAAATATCACATGTTATAGTACCGTGGGTAGTGAAAAGTGGCAATTCTTTGAATTGAAGATTAGACGATATACGTAGCTTAATTAGCTCTTCGTCTGTCTTTTGTTTACTAGCAATTGCATCGAAATTCACTGCAGTGATTTGTGTGATCGTTTGAGTTACACTTTCAATTTGTAATCTGGAAAGTGCATCTGCTGCCCAATTTTCACTACCTTTCACGTACCGTATGTCTGTAGTAAACTGTGATACGTAATCAAGGTGACGAATCTCTCTAGGTGAGAATCGGTCAGGTTTGGCCGAAAAAGAATATGTCAAGGGTTTGTGATCTGTTAAGATATAAAACTCTCGACCTTCTAACATATGTCTAAAATGTCGAATTGACAAATCTACAGCTAGCAACTCTCGACCAAATGTACTATATTTAGTTTCTGCTGGCTGTAAACAGTAAACGCTTCGAAAAGAAAGTAATGGGCTTCATGACATTATTAACACATTGATGGAGTGCTCCTCCAACTGCTATGTTCGATGCATCAGTAATAAGACAAAGTGGAGCTTCTGAGTCGGGATGCACTAACAAAGTAGCTTTGGCTAGACTTGCTTTGGCTTTCTGAAAGGCTTGTAAAGCTGTATCAGGGAGTACAATTGATTGATTTTTTGATTTACCTTTCAACAGATCAGTCAGAGGTTGCAGAATCTCTGCACAATCCGGAATAAACCGGCGGTAGAAATTAGTCAACCCTAGAAATTCTCGTAACTTACGAATGGATTCAGGAATTGGGAACTCTTAAATGGCTTTGACTTTATTCATCAATGGTAAAATACCATTTCTGTTAATGTTGTGTCCTAGAAATTCCAATGAATTAGCGCCAAACTTACATTTTCCTGGACTGATTATTACTCCATAATCTCGCTACACTGGTATTCAGCTGATGTTTGCTCATCCTGAAAATCATGAAATTTTGTTGGTAATCCTGTTTTTATCGAGGCAGAAATTTCATGCTTAGCAAATTTTTGTGCCTAGCGGCTCTATGAAGTTGGGCCCAGGATTCGAACCTACACTCTGCTGCTGCCAACACCAAAGCTTGGGTCCGGTTAACTAGACTGCTAGGCCTGACATGCGATGAAGATAAATAAGATACGCCTTATTTTTCTTGTAGGTGATGGAGTACATGATAGGAGGGGATCTTAAGTCACTGCTTCATGTCTGCGGTTATTTTGACGAGGACACTGCAGTTATGTACACAGCGGAGATCATACTTGCCTTGGAGTATCTACACAGCCACGGAATCATACACAGGTACTGAAACAGGGCCCAATTTCATAGAGCTGCTAAGCACAAAAATTTGCTTAGCGTGACATTTCTTCCTTGACAATAACAGGATTTACCAACAAAATTGTCACGTGATTTTAAGGATAAGCAAACAACAGCTGAATACCAGTAACAAGCAATATGCAACAAATGGGAATTTGGTTGGTAATCCTGTTTTTATCAAGGAAGAAATTTCATGCTAAGCAAATTTTTGTGCTTAGCAGCTCTATGAAATTGGGCCCAGGTGGGCTTTGTTGAACTTGACAGCTTCGGCAGCGACGATTAAAAAAAGTATGTATTAAGAGTATATTTTTGCAAGTTCATCCCAAACAAGGCTAAACCCACTCTTGGTATGGGCTACAAAAAGAAAAACTATTGAATGTGAAAATAACTCAGGGGAGCTGAAGGTAGGAATTGGTATTCCTCTTAAAACAGTCTAGATTGTAGGATGGGGGGAAACATGCACCAGGCACGGAGTTCCAAAGAGATGCAGTACGTGGGAAAATTTTTTTTGGAATGGCTCCTTGTTAGAACTACATCTCATCTCAGAGTGTATGGGTTGTGCAGAAGCGGAGTGCTGAAAAGGACTGTGCCTAGTTTCATAGACCTGCTTTGATAGCATATAAATATTGAGTGGCTCAGAGTGGAATGGGAGGAATATTATCGCAAGGTAAAATTTGGACTGTTCCATTTCACGAGGCGAATTGGAACTATTACTGAAACGATAATATTCCTCCCATTCCACGAATTAAAGCCACTCAGTATTTGTTTTATATAACTGAAATATATATATCCTTGTCATTTGATGTATTTCAAAAGTATAACGTCATGAAAAATCACACAAATTACTAACAACCAAAAGTCATATAGCGCCTCGTAGCGGCAACAGTGCACAAATCGGATCACAACTTTTTGCAAAGGTGCTCCTTTGTTTTAGCAGCGGCGCGGCGGCACTGTACTGCTCAAAAACATTGGGAACAAGGATGATCCTAACTGTTGAATGGGAAATGCTATTCCCCATGGACGAATAGGTCTTTTTGATCGCGGTGTGGATGGGAGTAATAGTGAATGTCACGTGAAGTAAGTTCCACCAATCAAATGACAAGGATTTGTATGTCAGTTATATAACAGAATATATTGCTTTAACAAATTTCTGCTAAGCAACAATAAGCTGGACTTGCTGGAAAGTTTAAGTGCCTAGTTAGGCTAGTTTCATAGAGCTGCTTTGAAAGCAGAAAATGTTGCTCAACAAATTTCTGCTTATCAACAATAAGCAGAACACCAGTCACAGACGCAACATGGGAAATGTTATTTGAGCTGGTAACCTTTTTCCGGTTAGCATAGTTTTGTTGTGCTTAGCTAGTTTTTTTTATTAAACGGCTTTTTATAATAGCGCTGCGAACAACAACCACAAAAGGTGCTTTACTCTGTCACATTCTTACCCATGGAGTCAGGACTGATTATTCAGTCTTGAAATGGTAAGGCGGTGTTTTTTCTTTGACAGAACAGCCAAATTTATTACTTTTTAAGACCTTTTTAAATTGCTAAGCACTTTGTCTGAAACCTCTTGCAGGGACTTGAAGCCAGACAATCTTCTGGTAGCTGATGATGGTCACGTCAAGTTAACGGATTTTGGGCTCTCGCAGATCACTCTCAATAGAAGTAAGTATTAACTAATTGCTGCTGTAGAATTGCAAAGGTTGTGGGTTCGAATCCCACCCGAGGTATATTCCTGCGATTTTGTTCACAGAACTTGGGAAAGTACCGAGTATACAGTGCTAACATACAACGATGTTTGGGTAAAACCAATTAATTAATTAGTTTTTATAAGGGAATTGAGGAGTTGCACGGTGAGGTAAAGTATTTGGTTTGCGATTACGCCATTTGTCTATCTGCTTGCTGGGTTGATTCCGTCTTTTGAGAATTTATCTTGCATTATACTACTACCGCGGAGTAAATTCTTCAGAATTTGGGAGACTTCTTCAACTTCTCTTAGAACTGTCCTGCTTTTAAACGACTACTTGGGTGAAACTGTAGAAAACTGGGTGGTGCTTGGCCTACTACTTTCGCTTAAAGGAACTCGTTGCCTTGGATCGGACGAGTTGGTCAAAACAAAAGCGTTTGTAACCGTTTTTTATAAAATGCATATGGTTGGAAAGATGTTTTAAAAGTAGAATACAATGATCCACACAAGTTTGCCTCGAAATTGCGTGGTTTTCCTTCTACTGTGCGAACTAACATGGTCGGCCATTTATGGGAGTCAAAATTTTGACCCCCATAAATGGCCGACGTGTTAGTCGACGAGGTAAAAGGAAAACCACGCAATTTCGAGGCATGTTTGTGTGGATCATTGTATTCTACTTTTACAACATCTTTCTACCCATATGCATTGTATAAAAAACGGTTACAAACGCTTTTCAAAGATCAACTCGACCGATCCAAGGCAACGTGTTCCTTTAAAGGTACGTTACAGAACTGGTAAGAAACTAAGCTTGGGCGATATCTCGATATAATCGAAAATTGCGATACCATTTCTTAAACGATTAACGTATCGTCTTGATTTTTCGTTAATTGAATTATCGGCAAATCGTGGTTTTGATGAAGTATCATGATGTCTTCCCTAATTGAGACAGCTTGCAACCGCAACGGGCTGTTAAAAAAAATAAAAAAGTCTCAGACATGTCAGAACCAACCCAAGATTCCCCAATTGAAAAAAATAACATCAAAGACTTCAGCGCCCAGGCGTCTCCCACAGACACTTCAAAGTAACACAATGTATCAATCACCTCCTCTGTGTGGGAGCCTCGCCGCCGAAATGCAGACCACAATGGGATCATATTACACAAACCACAACCCATCCACAACCATTTTATGAATGAGAGGTCACTCCATGTGCATTATGGATGCTTATAGGTTGAAATGGGCAGGATATACACACATGTAAGAACAGCCATGCGCAGTAGACACTTTAAAAGACACTTTATGTGTGTGTAACTCATAGAGCTACAACACCATGGGTAGACAGTACACCTCACAGATCCATACCTCGATTTGTTTAGCTTTTGAAGTATTTAAATTAGGCAGAGTTAAACTGCAGAATTTTAGACTTCAAATATAAATCGTGATTTAATCGATTATCGCTATACTTTTTTGTCGATATATCGTGGGATAATAAAATCATTATCGCCCAAGCTTATAAGAAACAAAAATAGTTGATGACCAATTGAGCCCAAATTTTCACAGATTTGTTATTATTTTGCATATGTTGAGATACACCAAGTCAGGATACTGGTCTTGAACCATTACCAAAGGTGTACAGTTCCTTTAAAGGAACGACAGAATTGGTAAGAAACAAAAGTCGTGAAGATCACAGATTTTCATAAAACTTACACAGCCTAATGATGATGATAGTAGAAATCATCCCTTGAAATTTTTCTGTCTGAAATGTCATATTTGATGAGAAATAAATAATCTAACTTCGCGTTTTGAGTTTATCGCTCAGTGAGCGTTTTATTCATTTTTTTGTTTGCATCAATGTCATGTAAAATTTGTAATCGTTTTTTCACTATTCTCTCGTGACCCAAATGGCCGATCGCTCTTAAACTTCTACAGGTTTGTTAGTTTATGGTGGATTACATAAAGTGCTTATATGCCAGCAACTGTTTTGCTAGCAAAAACCAATTCTGTAATGTTCCTTTATTGGATCAAGGGGACTTCTCATTAAAAACTTTACTACCAAGGAGTGAGTTATTAATTGGTCTCAGTGTTTTAGTCAGATTGCTCTAGTCATCATAAAAGCGTCATTCATAAGTACCTAAGACAGTTTATCCACTCTGATTGGTGTAGAGGGCATCACGAGGGGTTGTTTGAACGGATGATATAACACCAGTAAAAAGTGTTGAAACATGGGCGTGACACGCGAGCTTGCACCTGTGCTTATAAGACAGTTTCTCCAATCCTATTGGTTGAGAGCAACTGCCAGGACAGTTGTGCCACATCACGCGATACGCGCGACGCGCACACCAATCTCTTAGAAGGAGTTGTTTACCCGAGGGCCTTACCCGAGGGCCTTACCATTTCATAGCTGGAGGAGTGTTGTGTTGAAAGAAATCATTGAACAATTATAATTTTTGCATTTATTTTACTTTTTGACCAAAAGTGTTGATTTTTTTAACCGAAAAGGTATTTATGAATGGGAATCAAAGTGTGTTGAATCGGTTTTCAACTAGTGGTTCTTGATAATTTACCTCAACTTCGTCTCGAGAACCAGACCTCGGCGGGTTTAAACCACTAGTTGAAAACCTCTTCACCACACATTGATTCCCTTATTGACAGACGTCTCAAAGCACTTATTTATTTTCAGGCAGGTTTTTGGCAAGTTTGTTATTATGAGACTCATTTATGTAAAACCTTGTATAGGGTTTACCATGTGCCAGGGCTCATTTAGCAGCCACCGCCAGAACCACCAGGGCTAACCTGTTCTCTCAGCAAAAAAGCGTAACCGAGTTCTTCTTCTTCTTCTTTTTAGGAATAAATGTAACCGATATCATGAGCACGCCGTCCTTACCGAGCACCAAGTCAGGTTCCAGAGATTACTTTCGGACTCCAGGACAACTTCTGTCTCTCACAACAACTTTTGCTTTCGTAAGTTGGGCCACTTCAATCCGCATAATGCATCGGAGAACTGTATACTTGTATGCCTTTCAGCCAGTAAAACCATGTCTCTCATAGAAATACAGTCCAAAATTTGACATCAGGAACCTACCATGATATGACAAGTAGAATTTGTGACTGGTGTCCTGGACATTGCTGCTCAGAAATGGTTTAAAGGAACACGTTGCCTTGGATCGGACGAGTTGGTCAAAACAAAACATTTGTAACCGTTTTTTATAAAATGCATATGGTTGGAAAGATGTTTTAAAAGTAGAATACAATGATCCACACAAGTTTGCCTCGAAATTGCGTGGTTTTCCTTCTACTGTGCGAACTAACATGGTCAGCCACTTATGGGAGTCAAAATTTTGACCCCCATAAATGGCCGACGTGTTAGTCGACGAGGTAAAAGGAAAACCGTGCAATTTCGAGGCATGTTTGTGTGGATCATTGTATTCTACTTTTACAACATCTTTCTACCCATATGCATTTTATAAAAAAACGGTTACAAACGCTTTTCAAAGACCAACTCGACCGATCCAAGGCAACGTGTTCCTTTAAGCAATAGATCCCTTGCATGACGCGAAACGCAACACTGACGCTGAGCTCATGCGCACGTTTTCACGCACAACGAACAGCTTTCTTCCAATCATTTGCCTCCAGTGGGGGCATTGTTTGAGCATGTGATGTCACATGCAATGGGTCTATATATTTTCTACTTAAGGTGCTCTACGAAATTGGGCTGTGGGATATATTTGTGAAGACCCTTAATCTTTTTATTTGTTTAACAGAATCAAGGCTCTGTTGCAAACGCCAGACCGGCTCACCAGTCCCCCTTCACAACTCCGCTTACCGCGTTAGGTAACAAACCACACCACAGACCCTCGTCGTCAGAACGCCGAGGTAGCCGAGATAGATCATGCAGTTATCTTAGTACCATAGACTGTTCAAAATCCCACGTGCCAAAAGTGGACATCAGTAACAAACACGTTACGATAGTTGAAGAAGGTGGTCATGAAAACATTTGCGTTACCTCACCGATTGATAGCTGCTCAAAGGATGAAGTGTTCAATGAGAAGGAAAACAGCATTGGTATCGTTGAGACGCCTCTGAATACTGGCGGGCGGAGACGTTTGGCGAAGAAAGATTGCAGTCTTATCGGAAGCGACTCTAACAACGTTGCCATGAGGTTGATGGAGAGTGTCTCCCCGGCGCCCCCCATCATGAAGCTTGAGTTTGACTCTTCCAGCAAGATCACATCTCCCGATCTCGGCTACGACAGCAAGGGTTCGTCGAGGAGCTTCTGTGCGCCGTCAAGTGACGGTGTGGCGAGTGACGTCAGAGCAGACTCGTCTCTACATAGTCCTGGGAATGTCAAGTTGTCGACTCCGTTAACATCTCCTGGTTTTGGAGTGCAGCAATCAACGCCAGAAGGCGCCTTCAGTAACCCCCAAAACCTGTCCTCTAAGATTCCCCACGAAGGGGTAAACGTCTCCACTTCACGGACGTCCTACAGCACCGACAGCGATGAGTTCACAACCTCAGGGAGCTTCAAAAATCCTGGTGTCGCACGTGGTCGGATTCTAACCTACGACTCAAGCGAAATGTTGCCGCCTGTTGGAGCTGGCGGAAGAAAACGCAATCGCTCCGAACTGTCGGTCATCAGCCCGATTGAGGACAAAACCAAAGGAGGGTTTTTTAGTGAGGGAGGTCACACTGGTCTGACGATGGAGATCAGCGCCATCGGGTTAGTGAACAGCTCCAAGACAGGTGTCCCGACACCTGCTTCCAACCTGTCTTCCTCGTCAATCAGTGAGAGTCTGGAAGACTCAGACCTCTCCAGGAGCTTAGACATCGGTGACGCCGAAGGAGCAAGGAAAGTCAAGAGGAAGAAGAGAAACGTCAGCTTTGGTCATGAGGTGGACACCGAAGACCTCACTCCCTCCGAACTTGTCCGACCTCGTATGAGCTTGGAGAGAATAGCAGAATCGACAACCTATTTGGACGAGAAACCTCTGGACCAATCGGATTGCAGTATGGACATTCATGATGAGAATGAGAGTGAGGGTAACCAATCGGCAGGCGGCATAGAATCAGGTGGTCATGATGTCACAATGGACGGGGCCAATAGGAAAGCAATGTTTGGGCCACCCAGGACTCCATTCAGGGTAAGTTAGAGATCATTTCAATAAGCGAAAATTCTCGCTTTATATTTGCAAATTTTATTAAACCTGTCTGACAAGAACTACACTGGCCCCTTGAAAAATTTGCGAATCACATGTTAAACCTCATCACTTTCAAAGCTCACCGTGGCCTATCTGTCTCATAGAATAATATATAAGAACTAGAGGGCGCACGAGTGATGCTTCGTGCACAAACGCCACGGGACCGCAAGATTACATGCGCGTCATTCTGCACGCGCGTTGAATATGAAATACACGTTTGAGTTTTGTTTTATTGAACGCTCACGCGATGCTGTTTGTTCAACTTACAAAATGGCCGCACAAACACACGCTGTGAGATAGCTGTTTTGTCAACTTAGAAAATGGCCGCCTGCTCGCATACCGGGGCGCGTATATAGGCCAGTGCGCGCTCTAGTTCTTATATATAACTCTATGATCTGTCTATATATCTAGCGCGTGGTACCTTATCTGTTTTTAAAAAGAACTCTTTATAGATGCTTACATTATTACAATGTATACTACTAACTACTATACACATATTGACTGGCAATGAGGTAACTAGTGTACGCCTATTCCCCCAAGGGACTTTGAGTCAAGAGAGGGCGCTGTAACCAGGCACTATTTCCAAAGACTAGCGCCCGCTCGGGAACTAGTTCCCGCAAACACGGGCGGGCGATCACTTGACTATATTAGTTCATCCCACATGACCGTGTTTCAGCCAACCAGAATACAGAACAAGCA
The DNA here is from genome assembly GCF_032118995.1 of Asterias amurensis. NCBI lineage: Eukaryota > Metazoa > Echinodermata > Asteroidea > Forcipulatida > Asteriidae > Asterias > Asterias amurensis. Next base: position 2,218,877 of record NC_092657.1, on the reverse strand, counting down.
AGAGGTGTTAAATGAATATATTCCTGTTCGTCTGCTCAGGGTTCGACCTTAAAGGAACACGTTGCCTTGGATCGGACGAGTTGGTCAAAACAAAATCGTTTGTAACCGTTTTTTATATAATGCATATGGTTGGAAAGATGTTTTAAAAGTAGCATACAATGATCCACACAAGTTTGCCTCGAAATTGCGTGGTCTTCCTTCTACTGTGCGAACTATCACCGTCGGCCATTTATGGGAGTCAAAATTTTGACCCCCATAAATGGCCGACGTGTTAGTCGACGAGGTAAAAGGAAAACCACGCAATTTCGAGGCATGTTTGTGTGGATCATTGTATTCTACTTTTACAACATCTTTCTACCCATATGCATTTTATAAAAAACGGTTACAAACGTTTTTCAAAGACCAACTCGACCGATCCAAGGCAACGTGTTCCTTTAACGCAGGTCCGTTGGCCAAATGCCAGTAGAAATCGCGGCGGACCAGCTGAAACACCTTGCCAACTGGTCCGGCTGACCAGTCAAAAATATCGGCAGCGGTACTACAGAACTATGACAATTTTAAAACTATTTTCAGGCTCGAATAAAATGTAAAAACATTCACTCAAGGTTTGGATAAAATATAATAAAAATTACTCGAAGTGCCGCTGAACGCTGGCAAACTTCCGACGATCACGCATACACAGCGCAAAATCCCATCATGCAACGCAAAGGCTTATAGTCTTCGTATTAGTTCACGTGTGGCAGAAAGTGTAAGAAATACTGAACGCTAGAGGGCGTTTCAGAATATTCGATAGCGTGGGAATAGACGCCCTCTATTGGTGAAAGTACGCAATAGCTTACAAAACTAGCTTCAATCGCCTTGACAGAAGACCACAAAGCAAAACACATTCTGTCAGCAGCATGGTCGGTCAACGGAGCAGATTTCCGTGTGGGAATAAGAGTCTAACGTGTTTACGAAAAACGAGCGAGACGGTGAGGCTTCATTCAACAAAAATTACCAAGTTAGGATACTCTGGATGAGCAAAAAGGAGTATTTAATTGTGTTTAGTAAAGTTCTTCCGTCCTGATTTTGGGTAATTTTGTTGTTATTTGGGTTTTTTTTTTTTTGCGGGCGATTGGTGGGCGATCTAGTTTTATTGGTCACATATTATAATGCGCGGTTGTTTGGGGTTTTTTGCGGGTTGATTTCAAGAAAGACTTGGGTTCTAGAATGCAATCATGTGTTAAACAAAGGCGCAGTTGTTTTTGCTGCTTTTAAAAACGTTTTTTAAATGAAAATTTTGTTCACAAAACAGACGCCGGCACCGACCATTCCATACACATAATTGAAAAAAATACCGTCAAACTCGTATGCTTCTTCATGGACTTTTTTGATGTCTACTTTTTGTTTGGGGTTTTTCTGGACGAAAGTGGGAAGATTTTGGGAACTTCGGTACGATGTATTATGTTTATGAATACTTATTAAAGCCATTGGACCCTTTCGGTAAACAGTATTGTCCAAGTCCCACACTTCGTGTATCACAACTTATATATAAAATAACAATCCTGTGGAAATTTAGGCTCAATCGGACATCGGAGTCGGGAGAAAATAACGGGAAAACCCACTCCTGTTTTCGCGCGTTTCGCCGTGTCATGACATGTGTTTATAACAAATCCGTAATTCTCGTTAACGAGAATTTATATTGTTTAACCGTTTTCTCAAAAAGTAAAGCATTTCATGGACTAATATTTCAAGAGAAGTCTTTCACCATTACCTTCTGTAAACCCTGTAAATTGTTTGTAAATCCGTGAACTTTTTTTTTTTTTACTGTACCGAAAGGGTCCAATGATAGGGTACAATAATAGGGTACAATAATAGGCAATGTTTATACATGATAAAATAACTTGAGCGATCGCACGTAACCCTCCCCAACAGTAGATTTGAAGGCAGTACATAAAAAGTTAATGATATTTTAACAGTCGGTTTTAAAGTGTTTTTTGGGGTGTTTTTATAGTAAAAACACTATTTTTTTTTTCTTCATAAAAAAGTTCTTCTTACTTAGGAATACTTTTATGATGAGTGCTTACAATAAACTGTGGACTAAAAAAAAAACTACCTAAATAAAGATCATTTTGCTCTGACAAATAATTTGACCTGTTTTTAAATTAATTTTAATAACGCTATTGTTATTACATTTTTAAAGAAAAAATACTCTCAAATTAATTATCCTTTACGAACACAATAACTTGGTACACATAAATAAAGTATGGCTTCCAGTGCAGTTAAGTTGACGTTGCAAATCATGTTGAATTTTGAAATAGCGACGATCGAAAATCGAGCAGTTGGTATACAACAGAATACTATTAGTTTTAAAAAAAATAGCATAAAAAATTGACGGACCAGTCAAAAACCTGGCGGACCAGTGAAAAATCAAGCCAACTGGTCCTGCTGGCCAGTTGAAAAAAAAGTTAAGGGCAACCCCTGCTGCTGGCCAATCCCTACTGACTCCCAACTTCTTGTTCAACTAAATTTTATGGTCAAAGAGCTTTGCACCTTAGTTATGGAACGACAGATTCACCAAGCTGACTCTTCAGATTTTCAAGAGAATTCAAAAGACTCATTTAGTGGAATCTTTGGATTTGCTTTGGATTTGCAACTAGTGCCTGATTTATCCCCAGTCGTGACACTTGTGTCTTAAAGCAAGACACTTCACCATTGATTTGCCTTCGGATGGGATGTAAAGCCATTGGTCTGATGTGTCGTGTAACGCATGTAAAAGAACCCAGTGCACTTATCTTAAAGAGAAGGGGTTTGCCTGGTCTGATCGGGAGCTAATTGCGCCACAGCACCTTATGAAACATTACATTGTGCTATCTAAGGATTAGGTCTCACAATTCAAACGTAGTCCCACATCTTGCAGGAAATACTGTATGTTACAGCGTCAGGAGCATCACAGAGTGACGGACATGTGCGCTATATAAGACGCCACAATTATTATTATTATGATTTCATTGAGTTATGCTGTTTGTTGCGCATAGAGGCTCCCGTATTATGCGCTATTTAAATGTCTCGTATGATTATTGTTATTATTTTATTACTCTTTTAGTCCAACAGTGCCACTCCGGCAAAATCTACCGTAAGACCAGCTTTCTGTACACCGTTTAGGACCCCAGCTTGCACCCCGTACAGAACCCCCAAGAGCGTTCGTAGAGGCCCAGCACCCACGGCTGAAGCTCAACCACAGAGGATACTGGGGACTCCAGATTACCTCGCACCGGAGCTTCTCCTACAAAATCCGCACGGTAAATTTTGTCCGTTTCCTACACCAAATTTTGTCCGTTTTCCTACTGGTGTCTGGACAGCTGAAGTGGTCAAGCTTGATTTCACTTTTGCAGTGTTGTTTTTTTATACAGTGTGAATAATAAAATAAAAAAATTATATAGCACTTTATACACGATGTCACAAAGCACTATCAACATTATTACCCCCTTTTTCCTGAAGACGAGCATAGTATACTGTTCGAAACATCAAGACCAAACCGGCTCTTTGTACCGCAAGTTTACTATTCATATTTATATTTATAGTCTTATTATTACCTCTGATCACTGGGCCTTTTGATTCCTTTAGCCAACTCAGCTCCCTGGAGTGTATACAGCCTGTGCTGGCAAATATTTTGCGCAACTTTTGTTAAGTGTCTTGCTCAGGAACATGATTGTCACGACCAGGATTCAAACCCACACTCTTCAGCTGCTGAGCAGAAACAGCAGAGCTTGCGTACGGTGCTTTAAACTGCTCGGCCACGACACCCCTTGAATTGGGCAAAGCAGTCTTAGTTCACCAGACCCAAGCTCTGGTTGTCAGCAGTTATGTGCCATCCCCAAAACACGCACTACTACTGGGGAAAAAAGCTTCCATGCTGCTGCCCCCAACCTCTGGAATGATTTACCTCACAGCATCCGCCACTCTAGCTCACTAGCAGCCTTCAAGAAATCTCTCAAAACCCACCTGTTCAACTGATTTGCTTACTTTTATTTGTTCTTTGCTCTTTGTTTATTTTGTGTGTACAGCGCTGTGGTACTTTCCCCTGTTAGTTAGAGCGCTTTATAAATACCTTGTATTATTATTATTATTATTATTATTATTAGTGTTTGAATCCTGGTCATGACTTGTGCCCTTTGGCTGTAGTTACTACGTAAAAAGTTAAGAATGTAGTGCTGTGACTGTGAAGGGGTAACCCTGTTTCAGTCCCATGAGTAGGTGGCAACATGTCCCTGGTGACAGTTGGTTTAGGTCGAAAGCCCGAATCAGTTAAGTGTAGCGCTTACCTTGGAGTGGCCATCAATGTATACTCAGTACTTCCCCCAGTTCTGTGAAAAAAATCACAGGCATCCCTCAGGTGGGATACGAACCAACAGTCTTTGCAATTCGAGAGCAGTGTCTTAAAGTCACCTGGAAGTGGTATTTTTTCAAAATAAAGCTTTTGTCACTAATATATGTGTTTTGATGAGTGGAATGTGAATAAACAGTTAACTAAGGTTTTAAAAAATCAGTTCTTATGTTATTTACAAACTTAAGAGTAGACCCCGACCCGAGAGGGCGCTGTTCGTGACGTCAATCGAGGCAGACTTTGCCTGTAATGCGTAGAGTAAACACAATTGCAAAGTACATGTACGGACCAAGTCGTGAGTTTGTAAGTTTCAAAAAAAAAAAAATTGTTTTTTTCCGGCAATGCCGACCAGGTGTGTTGCTGCTGAATGCAGAAAAACACTTTTTGAAATGTACCAACTCACGACTTGGACGTACATGTACTTTGCACGCGTGTTTACTATACGCATTGCAGGCAAAGTCTGCCTCGATTGACGTCACAAAAGGGGTAGGCGGAGTCAGCCCCCCAAACAACTTTATATATTTTTAAAACATATAAATCGTGACAAACAATTACTAAAAAAATTGTTTTATTGTTCGTAAGCATATACTCTTATGTTTGAAAGAAAAAAAAATCTATTTCCAGGTGACTTTAATAATAATAATAATAATAATAATAATAATAACACAAGGTATTTATAAAGCGCTCTAACTAACAGGGGTAAGTACCACAGCGCTGTACACACAATAATAAAAAAAGGAAAGAATAAACAAAATAAGCAAACAATTCAGTTGAACAAGTGGGTTCTGAGAGATTTCTTGAAGACTGCTAGTGAGCTAGAGTGGCGGATGCTGTGAGGTAAATCATTCCAGAGTTTGGGGGCAGCAGCATGGAAACTTTTTTTCCCAGTATTGGTGCGTGTTTTGGGGATGTAGTCTGGTGTTTGTAGTCTTACCATGGAGTTATATATTAGAACTAGAGGGCGCATGAGTGATGCTTGGTGCACACACGCCACGGGACCGCAAGGACACACGTATGCCATTCTGCACGCGCGTTGAATATGAAAAATACGTTGGAGTTTGTGTTTATTGAACGCTGACGCGATGCTGTTTTGTCGCACAAACACACGCTAAGCAATGCCTGTTTGTTCAACTTAGAAAATGGCCGCCTGCCCGCATACGGGGCGCGTATATAGGCCAGTGCGCCCTCTAGTTCTTATATTTAAAGGAACACGTTGCCTTGGATCGGTCGAGTTGGTCTTTGAAAAGCGTTTCTAACCGTTTGTTATAAAATTGATATGGTTAGAAAGATGTTGTAAAAGTAGGATACAATGATCTACACAAATATGCCTCAAAATTGCGTGGTTTTCGTTTCATCTCGTCGTCAAAAAGTTGACTCCCATAAATAGCCGACTGTGTTAATTCGCGACGTAAAATTAAAACCGTGAAATTTTGAGTGATACTTGTGTGGATCATTATATTCTACTTTTAAAACATCTTTCCAACCATATACATTTCATAACAAACGGTTCCAAACGCTCTTTTAGACCAACTCGTCCGATCCAAGGCAACGTGTTCCTTTAACTCTATGAGTCTTACCAACTGGTCTTGTTATTTGGTACTACTCTTCTTATCTTACAGGTGTGGGCGTAGATTGGTGGGCCCTGGGTGTCTGCTTCTTTGAGTTCCTCACCGGGATACCTCCCTTCAACGACCAAACACCTGATCTGGTGTTTCAGAACATCTTAAGCAGAGGTATGTTACGGGTTACCAACTAAAGGGAACAAATTTGTTTGGTAACCACTCTTAAAAGAACACATTGCCTTGGATCGGTCGAGTTGGTCTTTGAAATGCGTTTGTTACAATTTTTTATAAAATGCATATGGGTAGAAAGATGTTGTAAAAGTAGAACACAATGATCCACACAAACATGCCTCGAAATTGCACGGTTTTCCTTTTACTTTGCGAACTAACACGGTGGGCCATTTATGGGAGTAAAAAATTTGACTCCCATAAGTGGCATTTTATAACAAACGGTTACAAACGCTTTTTATAGACCAACTGGTCCGATCCAAGGCATCGTGTTCCTGTAAATTTAATGGCAATAACAATTTACGGGATGAGAAGTGCAGTAGTATAAAGTAGGTTGAGAATTATTTCACTTCGAAGTAATATCAGCCAGAGAGTGCCCTCTCCAGCAAGCAGATATCCCGATAGGAGTCGTGCTGGCGCCCCCCACCGGTCGATCGGCACCGCCGCTACAGTAGGTTGAGAATTATTTCACCTCGAGGTAATATCAGTATGGTTATGGAAAAAGATGTCAGTTTTTATTCCCAAAAATTTAAATCCTGGAAGTGTTTCTCTGTCAGATACATTCTCCCCTTAACAAAAAAATGTCCTGTTATGCCGATAGCCAGTTGTAGGTCTTCCTTTGAGGTAAGTATTAAAGGACACTTGTGATGTTTTAAGCAAAGCAGTCGAGACTAACAGCCCTTTTTGTTTCTTACAGACATTCCTTTACCAGAGGGGGACGAAGCTCTTTCCAACAACTCATTGGATGTGATTGATCGATTACTGGTGATGGAACCGGAACATCGAGCTAAGGCAAAAGGTATAGGCCCCTTATAGCACCTTAGGTGGATTTCACAAAGAGTTAAGACTAGTGTAATCTCGAGTTAGGACGAGTTACTCATCCTAATTTAGGACTAGCATTACGTTTGAAATATCACCAAGGACCCTAATTTTTTGTGAAATCTACCCCAGGAACATTCTCAATTTAAAAGAGAGGTTCTAAGGTCAAATTTAGTTTTGAGATTGTCATCTTCCATTTGAAACGGGCCTTCTAAAAGTGGGGGAAAATATAAAGCGTCCGACCTAACTTAGCAGTTAATCTGCCTGGGGCAGCCCTACTGGCATGACTGGTTTATGTATGATCCAATTAAGTCCACTTTTGAAAAGAAACTATATAGAGATAACAGGTGTTAGTTGTAAGACGAAAAGGATGTTTCACTTTTCAGCCTCTCTGAGCTTTCCAGTAATGCTATACAGCCCTGCAGACGATTTCACAAAACTTTACGCAACTGCGTAAGTCTACCTGCTCAACGCTTATGGCGTAAGTTGCGCCACAAATGTACGGTCGAGTTCCGCCGATTTTACGAAAGTTACACCACGTCTCAAAGTGGCGCAAGTCAAAAGTTGCGCCACAAAAATGGCGTAACTTACGCACTTCGTTCATTATTTATTTGTCGTTCATGGACTCATCGACATTATGACATTGCGCAAGTTACACACTACTTTCGTGAAATCGGCTACTGGTGGTTTTATAAAGTAAAAACAAAGAATTACATGGAGATAACAGGTGTGAGTTATCAGATGAAAATGATGTTCACATTAGCCTCTTTTTTTAATGACGCTTTCCCATAATGTTCTCTAAAACAAATATAATATCTTGCTTTCTTCAGACCTGAAGTCCCATCCACTATTCCAGGCAATCGACTGGAAGCGAATCAGAGAGACAGAAGCCCCTTTCATCCCTGCCCCAGATGACCGAACAGACACCACTTATTTTGACGGTAAACAATATTCACAGTATTTTGTTTTCACCATACACATAAAATTAGATTTTTTTAAAGAAGAAATGCAGACTTTAAAGGGCAAGTAAACCTTGGAACGGTTTGATTGTTTTAATACTTTAAAATTTAGGTGTGCACAATAAAACTAACATGTGAAAATTGTCAAGGGCGGTCAGGTTTCTGAGATATCGCCGAATATCCAGAGAAAATATGTCAGCGCCTGAAGAAAGTTCCCTGATACTGAGAGGCATCACGGCCTGGCATAAAAAAAAACCACATAACTTTCGAATCGAAAGTGAAATGTTTCCCAAATGCTTTATGTATCCCAAGCCGCTGTAGGCTTCTGACCAAGAGTGATTACCAAACAAATTCCTTCCCTTTAACCTGATAATTTAACAGCTCTTTAACAGGTTACTTGTTCGTCTCCCTTTTTTTTGTTTAGCTCGGAACAACATGCAGCATCTCCAGATGTCTTCTTTTGCACTTTGACCTCTTGAATGATAGTGCAGTCCACAACTCAACAAATGAATTAATGCAACTATTCCAGGATAATGTTCAATTTGGTGCGGTGGTAAGACTGCAGGACTTGCAATCACAAGGTTGTAGGTTCGAATCCTACCAAGCTTACTGTGGTCAAGTGGTTAGACTGCAGGACTTGCAATCACAAGGTTGTGGGTCCGAATCCTACCAAGCTAACTGTGTTTCAGTGGTTAGACTGCAGGACTTGCAGTGACAAGGTTGTGGGTTGGAATCCTACCAAGCTAACTGTGTTTCAGTGGTTAGACTGCAGGACTTGCAGTGACAAGGTTGTGGGTTGGAATCCTACCAAGCTAACTGCTCATGTTACAATGACTGGATTAAGTGCTGTCCTCTAGTTACTCAATCACAATGTTGTATTTGTCCACTGGTTAGACTGCATGACCTACAATGGCAAGGTTGTGGGTTCGAATCCTTCCAAGCTAACTGCTGATTTTATAATGACTAAAATAAATGTTGTCTGTCAGTTACTGAATCACGATTTGCCCATTGGTTAGACTGCAGGACTTGCACTCAAAAGGTTGTGGGTTCAAACCCTACCAAGCTAACTGTGTTTCAGTGGTAAGACTGCAGGACTTGCAGTTACAAGGTTGTTGGTTTGAATCCTACCAAGCTAACTGTGTTTCAGTGGTCAGACTGCAGGACTTGCAATCAGAATGTTGTGGGTTCGAATCCTACCAAGCTAACTGACTGTGTTTCAGTGGTTAGACTCTAGACTTGCAATCAAAATGTTGTGGGTTCGAATCCTACCAAGCTAACTCTGTTTCAGTCGTTAGACTCTAGACTTGCACTCGAAAGGTTGTGGGTTCGAATCCTACCAAGGTAACTGTGGTCCAGTCGTTAGACTGCAGGACTTGCAATCACAAGGTTGTGGGTCCGAATCCTACCAAGCTAACTGTGGTTCAGTGGTTAGACTGCAGGACTTGCGATCACAAGTTTGTAGGTTCGAATCCTACCAAGCTAACTGTGGTTCAGTGGTTAGACTGCAGGACTTGCACTCAAAAGGTTGTAGGTTCGAATCCAACCAAGCTAACTGTGGTTAAATGGTTAGACTGCAGGACTTGCAATCACAAGGCTGTAGGTTCGAATCCTACCAAGCTTACTGTGGTTCAGTGGTTAGACTGCAGGACTTGCACTCAAAAGGTTGTAGGTTCAAATCCTACCAAGCTAATGGTGGTCCAGTGGTTAGACTGCAGGACTTGCAATCACAAGGTTGTAGGTTTGAATCCTACTAAGCTAACTGTGGTCCAGTGGTGAGACTGCAGGACTTGCAATCACAAGGTTGTGGGTTCGAATCCTACCACGCTAACTGTGTTTCAGTGGTTAGACTGCATGACTTGCACTCAAAAGGTTGTAGGTTTGAATCCTACCAACCTAACTGTGGTTCAGTGGTAAGACTGCAGGACTTGCAATTACAAGGTTGTAGGTTTAAATCATACCAAGCTAACTGTGGTCCAGTGGTTCGACTGCAGGACTTGCACTCAAAAGGTTGTAGGTTCAAATCCTACCAAGCTAATGGTGGTCCAGTGGTTAGACTGCAGGACTTGCAATCACAAGGTTGTGGGTTCGAATCCTACCAAGCTAACTGTGGTTCAGTGGTAAGACTGCAGGACTTGCAACACAAGGCTGTGGGTTGGAATCCTACCAAGCAATCTGTGGTCCAGTGGTTAGACTGCAGGACTTGCAATCAAAAGGTTGTGGGTTTGAATCCTTCCAAGCTAAGTGTGTTTCAGTGGCTCGACTGTAAGACTTGCAATCAGAATGTTGTGGGTTTGAATCCTACCAAGCTAACTGTGTTTCAGTGGTTAGACTCTAGACTTGCAATCAAAATGTTGTGGGTTTGAATCCCACCAAGCTAACTGTGCTTCAGTGGCTCGACTGTAAGACTTGCAATCAGAATGTTGTGGGTTCGAATCCTACCAAGCTAACTGCTCATTTAACAATGACAATTTTGTGATGGTTTAGTGGGTAGACTACAGGACTTGCAGTGACAAGGTTGTGGGTTCAAATGCTACCGAGCTAACCGCTATTTTAAAAATGACTAGCGTCTAGTTACTGAACCACAAGTTCTTGATTTACAATTCATAATCGAGGGCGTCCGGGCTGGAATTTCAGGAGGGGTCATGGAGATCACTGGGCTGACTACCCCTGTCATATTAACTGCTCATCCATTAATTTTTATGCACCACACTTGGAAATTCTTTTATAGAGCTTTCCTGTTATGTTCAATACAACAATTATGGAAAACATAAAAGACTATTTTACTTAAAACTTCAATAATTATGGGCAACACTGTCAAAGCAAATTTAATGTCAAAATTCCAAGACAAAAACAACACAGAATCCTGGGTCATTATTCCTTGAGTATAAAACCTTATACAATTGCAATATAACTGTATATACAATTACGATATTACCTTTATATGATTGCGATATAACCTTTTACATTTGCGATATAACCTTATATGATTGTGATATAATCTTTAACTATTGCGATATTTCCCTGATACAATTGCGATATAAATTTATACAATTTGCGATATAACCTTATAGAACCGTGGTTCAGCATTATACAATTCCTTTGAAGGCACTGGACCTAATTGGTAATTACTCAAAATAATTGGTATCATTAAAAACTTACTTGGTAATGCGCAATGGAGAGCCGGTGATAGTATAAAACATTATGAGAAATAGCTCCCTCTGAAGTAGCGTATGTTTCTGGAAAGAAGTTATTTCTCACAAAAATGTTTGAATTTGATTTTGAGACCTCAGAATTAGAATTTGAGGTCTCGAAATCAAGCATCCGAAAGCACACAACTTGTGCAACAAGGGCGTTTTTGCTTTCATTGTTCTCTAATTGCAAATTTGACGACCAACTGAGCTCAAATTTTCACAGGTTTATGTTATACATATTTTGAGATACATCAAGTGAGAATACTGGTCTCTGACAATTACCAAACGTGTCCAGTGTACTTAAATCAACGTACAAAGGTTTAACCATTGTGATTTAACCTTATACATTTCTGATCAAGCCAAATGTGTTATATTGTACTATTTCAATAAACAAAATTACAAAACATTGATAAAAAATGCTTGACTTATGCCTTGTGATTTTATTTATTTGTATTATTTGACCACATTTTTGAAGTTCGATTTGTATGCATTAAAATGAAGCTGGTTTCTTCAGTGATGGCATCATGTACCTTTCATTTTTTTCTAAGATTGAGATTTGATGTTGACCAATCTGTATCTAAAACCATTCCTCAAGTTGAAAATATTATTTATAAAAGTTAATCCTCAAGTTAAAAACACATCGGAGTCAGAGGTACCTATCGCATTATTTTAGAGAATAAAAACAACTCTTTGTGTTTTCTTAAATCTATGGCCCAAAATTTGATAAACTGTACGACATCTACCCCTTGTTTTGTTTGTATTTATTTTTAATTTTTTTTATGTATTTATTTTGAGGCACAAGGCTCATCTCTTTAAACTTTTTCAGTAAATAAAAACGGTTTACCCTACAAAAAATGGATGTTCAAAGCCTTGCATTCTTTTCTACAAAAATTAAAATGGTAAGCCTTGCGTTTTAGTAAAATCCTTGCAATTTTCTGACACAACATGCATAAGATGGCCATATTTTGTTATTATTATTATGGTTTTTTTTTTTTTTTTGGGGGGGGGTGGTTGAAGTGTACCGAAGGCTTTAAAAGTTAGATTATTTGGTGGCGCAAATTTGAGTGAGATATTTTCAACAACGCAATAAGGTCACTTTTTAATAATCTACCTACAAGTTATTTATTCCTACATTAATAATAAGCTGAGAAACAAACACAAAATAGACCTCATATATTACCTTTAGTTCTTTCAACTTTGCGCTACATCATTTCAAATTAAACAAACGTAAGGCTACTTGGTTTAATTACTACAATTAGTTACAGTGTAAGCGTTTATTCATCACTTTTAATATGATTCAAGCCTTCGATTCTCGCATTTCGAATCATTCCGCGAGATCTTGCGGGAGCCAGTTTGCCCCTTTGATCTTGGACAGGCACCGGTGATTGGAACCAGCTAAAGCAACCGACAGGTACCCGATTTCCACGCTACGCGAAATAAACATCAACAGAGTAGCAGAGGTCTGGGTACTCGACGGCTTGATGCTGTGACGCGATTTTCAAAATGGCCACCAGCCATGCTTGTGAAGTTGTCAACACCGTGGATATACTTAGGATGATTTGATGTGATTTAATGTCTCTATGGGTAAGCTTTATCATGCAGCTTATTTAAGTTAATAATGTATAATAGGATGAAGGCATCGTGGAAGACGTGTAACCACCTAGTTTGTCATAAAACGGACAATTCTTGTCGCAATTTTATTCAACCTTCATGCTCAACATAAACAACGGCAATCCGGAAGTAGCTGTAACGATAGAGCATAGGTCATTGCATTGTCATTGCCAACTTGCCGTCAATCAGATCGTGGATGAAGAATGCCTCCATGATCTGATGAAAAAAAAATTCTGTGTAGTTCTTAGATTATCTACCACTCCTACTTATATCGGCCACTCCTACATGTTTCTATGTCAGTTTTTGTTTACATGTTATGTAACACTGAGCTGTCGTAAACTGTTTACCAACCAAAATGACCGGTGCTCTGACATTCGGAGTCGTAGGCCTACCATCCAAAAGAATTGATTTGCAGATTGCCTTTCTCATATCAGGTTGTAAAACTGGTTTGCCACCTATACTGCCAAATGGTGTGTTAAGACAAAATAATGTAACTTTTTAAAGTCTGAACATGGTCTGAATAAAACTGGCGGTTTTTTTTTTTTTTTTTTTTTTTTTAATCGTCTGAAATTTCATCCAGATGTGTGGTGTAATGGAGGGCGAGGTGCACAGAAAAACCTTGGTCTGAGTCGTTTACCTTGGCAACTTTTAGAGATATTGTCTAGTGTTCGATGCCCCCAAATCAAGATTAAAATGAATATTAATTTGAGGCCCTTCCAATTGTTCCAGCAATCTGTAATCCGTAGAGCGTCTTTTGCACATACAGAACTTTCTTTGGTTAAATTTTGCGGCAAATCTGAGAGCAATTTTGTTGAGGGTGATTTTTTTTTTTTTTGAGGGTTATATCCCATGCCGTTTTTTAAAAAAATCGGTCGAAAAAATTGTTTTTCCAAATCGCCTGAAAATTAAAACATATGACAAATCTTGGTCGTCTACCTTAGTAACTTTTTGATATAATTGTTTTTATTGCCTGATTTTCGATATAACAATGTCTCAAATAATTATTGCATCAAACTCAACAAAACAAATTGTACCATCACGGCGAGTACCCACCAAGATCACTGGTGGAAATGAAACGATGTTATATTTCCCCGCCGTAATGTTGATCCCAGCTAGCCTACTAAAGACTCAGTCACCCAACCCCAACACCCCGCTACCCTTTCCCCAGCGACCGACAATCCCCAATTCCCATCGAAATGCCGGACCAACTTCCCCAGTGAACTAATTTTCTATACCTACAGCGTGTACCTTCGACTCAAATAATTATTTTGTAAGTCCCCTATTATGCCTATGTTTCCTTGTAAACTATAATGCGCCATATACTTACAGCGTGTGCCTTCCATCCACTCACATATTTTTTAAATCACAACCAAATAGTCCCCTGTCTACCCGTCAGTAAAGCGTATGCCTTCCACTCTCAAATTATTTACCAAGTCTAAAGCAAGGATTTCCCTATGCCATTGTACCATGCGAACCATTTCCCCATTAATTAAACTAATTGTCTATCTTTATGCCTACAGCGTGTGCCTTCAACTCGTCGAATACTTTTTAAGTCCGAACACAAGAGTCCCCTATCTACTACCAATACCCATCAGTAAAGCGTATTATGCCTTCCACTCGCAAATTATTTACTAAGTCCAAAGCAAGGACTTCCCTATGCCATAGTACCATGCGTACCCCTTTTCCCACTTTATACTATACAGTGTGTAGATTTTAACTCAAATATGTTTTAAGTCCGAACCAATGAGTTTCCCATGCCTATGTAACCAGCCCACAACTTGTGCATTTCACTCGAAATTACTAAGTATAAAGCACTGATTTTAATATGCCATAGCATCATGTGTAAAGTGTTCCACTCGCAAATTATATACCAAGTATAAAGCATTGATATTCCCATACCATAGTATCCAATGAAAAGTATTCAATTATATATTAAGTATAAAGCACTGAAATCCCGTGCCATAGCTTTCTCATACCATAGTATCCTATGAAAAGTATTCAATTATATACTAAGTATAAAGCACTGAAATCCCGTGCCATAGCTTTCTCATACCATAGTATCCTATGAAAAGTATTCAATTATATACTAAGTATAAAGCACTGAAATCCCGTGCCATAGCTTTCTGTGTAAAGTATGAACCGAAGGTTTATCAGGTCTAAAATGCGAATTATCCTGGGGGGGACCCAAGTGGGTGTCGTGGGTAGGTGTCGGCCTCCCAAGCAAAAGGTCCCCGGTTCGAACCCCGGTGGTGGCAGCGCGGCTGCCGTCCGAGAAGTCTCGACTCACCAGACAGTGGCACACACCGCGCAGTGGCACTCACCGCTAGCACTCGCTGAGGAAAGAAACTTTAAACTTAAAACTTAAAACGAACCTATGCTCTTTTTTATAAAAGTAAAAAAAAAATTATAAAACCAACATTTTTAAAACGTCTCCAACTTTTCTGAAGCTGGATTCGATCCCGGGACCCTCCGGTCCAGAGACCAGAGCCCTTCCACTGGGCCACTGCTCCTTCTTACTAATATGCGTTCGAGTTTAATTTTAAACCTTCGTATGACAAACTTTTAATTAAAACGTAGTAAAAGAACACGCGGGAATCGAACTCCGCACCATTGGGTGTAGAGTCCGGAGCCCTTCCATTGAGCCACGTCTCCTCTTACTTCATTTGCGTTCGAGTTTAATTTTAAACCTTCGTATGACAAACTTTTAATTAAAACGTAGTAAAAGAACACACGGGAATCGAACTCCGTACCATTGGGTGTAGAGCCGGGAGCCCTTCCATTGAGCCACGTCTCCTCTTACTTCATTTGCGTTCGAGTTTAATTTTAAACCTTCGTATGACAAACTTTTAATTAAAACGTAGTAAAAGAACACACGGGAATCGAACTCCGCACCATTGGGTGTAGAGTCCGGAGCCCTTCCATTGAGCCACGTCTCCTCTTACTTCATTTGCGTTCGAGTTTAATTTTAAACCTTCGTATGACAAACTTTTAATTAAAACGTAGTAAAAGAACACCTGGGAATCGAACTCCGCACCATTGGGTGTAGAGTCCGGAGCCCTTCCATTGAGCCACGTCTCCTCTTACTTCATTTGCGTTCGAGTTTAATTTTAAACCTTCGTATGACAAACTTTTAATTAAACGTAGTAAAAGAACACACGGGAATCGAACTCCGTACCATTGGGTGTAGAGTCCGGAGCCCTTCCATTGAGCCACGTCTCCTCTTACTTCATTTGCGTTCGAGTTTAATTTTAAACCTTCGTATGACAAACTTTTAATTAAAACGTAGTAAAAGAACACACGGGAATCGAACTCCGTACCATTGGGTGTAGAGTCCGGAGCCCTTCCATTGAGCCACGTCTCCTCTTACTTTTATTGCGTTCCAGTTTAATGTTGTACCTTAGAATGAACAACTTTAAATCAAAACGTAGTAAAAGAACACCCGGGAATCGAACCCCGTACCATTGGGTGTAGAGTCGGGAGCCCTTCCATTGGGCCACTACTACTCTTACTTCATTTGCGTTCGAGTTTAATGATATACCTTAGAATGAACAACTTTAAATCAAAACGTATTATAGCTTATGCATTCCACTCGCAAACTATTTACCAAGTGTAAAGCAAGGATTTCCCTATACCAATGTTCTCAAGCGTAGAAAAAGAACACAGACCGGGGTTTGAACCCTGTACCATTGGGTGAAGAGCCCGGAGTCCTTCCATAAGGCCACTACTACTCTTACTTCATTTGCGTTCGAGTTTAATTTTATACCCTAGAGTGAACAACTTTATATCAAAACATATTGTAACTTATGCCTTCCACTCGCATTAATTATTGATTAGGGGTTAAGCAAGGATTTCCCTATGCCGTAGGGTACCGCGTAAACCAATTGTTCTTCAACGCAGAAAAAGAACACCCACCGAGGTTCGAACCCAGCACCTTTGGCTTCAGAGTCCAGAGCTCTACCACTGTGCCACTGTCCTTCTTCATAACAAAAGGTTCGAGTTTAAAGATAAACCTTAGAATGAATTCAACTTTAAATCAAAACGTTATAGCGGGTGCCTTCCACTCGCATGTTATTTATTAGGTATAAAGCAAGGATTTCCCTATGCCATAGGGTTCCGCTTAAACCAATGTTCTTACGCGTAGAAAAAGGACACACACCGGGGCTGGAACTCAGTACCTTTGCGCTCAGAATCCGGAGCTCTACCACTGGGCCACCGCTCTTCTTAAGAACAATGGGCTCGAGTTTTATTATAAACCTTAGAGTGGACAACTCTAAATCAAAACGTACATAATATAGCGAGTGCCTTCCACTCGCGTGTTTTACAAGGATTTCCCGATGCCATAGTACCCCAGGTAATGTAAAGATTGGGACTGGGTACAACAGAGTTGATGCATGCACAAATTAGACGGTGTTTGGGATAAATAAAATGCACGGACTAAAACGGGTCTATTTAACTGAGAAAATGTCAGCGATTGAAAAAGTCTCTAGAAGCGGGGCAAATCGGGCGAATGGAGGGGGGGGGCATATTCAAACAGGGGGCGTAACAATGTGACCAACAAAACCATTTATTATTATATGTAATAAATATTTGATAATCTAAGTAAATTGAACTCTAAATAAGACACGGGACGGACTATTCTTTATGTTTTAATTCAATATTTTGTTTAATGTTCGAGTTTCTATATTTCACATTATTACTGCTCTTTAAATCAATATAAAAAGAATTCAGACAATAATTGACACATTCAAATTTATTTGAAGCAGCAGTTTTTTTATTTATTTTCATTAATTTAAATAATTAAAATAATTAAAATTAAAATTTAAACGTCAAGTGTTTGTGCAGCGTACAAGAATTTTGTTTTTCTCCAAAGCCGATCAGAGAATACTGATCGAAACGTCTAAATTTACATCTACGGTTCTTTTTAGAACCACCCTATATTTAGAGATGATAGTCATTGCAGTGTTACCGCAAACCTTTCCATATCATATTTCAACCATGCAAAGTTTCAAATCCTACATTAAGGGTACAACATCAAAGCATTGCCAATGTTAGATAGGCTGTACAAATTGTATGCAGTGAATAATTAGATTGGAACAATTTTACGATCTCACCACCAATTTCTGTCCGTTTTGTTTTAATCCCCGAATAATCAACGGGAAAACAGCAACCTATGATCCTACTGACTAACAGAGAATCATATTGAGCAATAACACACCATCGCCCATTGTGTTGTGCACAGAAGACCTGCACGTACATGTACATACACAATCATACCAGCTAGACGTGGTGTATACCTATAGCTAATAAAAACAAACAAATCACAAACATTGCTTTTACCATGGGTTTGAACGACTTTATATTGAATCAGAAAAAACCAGTATACATTAGTCTTGCCTGAACAGATTCCCTGAAGATTAAAACCACATCAAAAAGGCTCTAAATATCGTCCACGGTGACAGCCAGAGTCAACAGCATGCTTGGAGATCATTTTGAATACATGTGTGCGTACATTACTGGGTACGAAGCATGGGTTATAAGACCAACTATAGGGTACCCGACTATTCGTGTTCTTGTCGCAATATCGCTTACTTCTTGATATAGCAGTGCCTACAAAAGAAGGGATTAAAATGAATTTGAGACCCATCCCATTGTTCCAGCAATCTTTAACTTGGAGACTGTTTTTTACACATGACAAACTTCCTTTGGTTAAATTTTGAGGCAAAGCGGGGGGAAAAAAATTTCGAGGGTGAAAAAAAACGTCAAGCTTACTACCTACCCTTGTCGTTTTTTCAAAAATCGGCCGAAATTTGTGTCTTCCAAATCGCCTGAAATTTCATACCTAGGTACAATAGGGGGCGAGGAGCAGGAAAATCTTAGTTTTAGTCGTCTACGTTGGCTTCTTTTTGAGATAAAGCCTCATTTCGGATAGTACGACGGTTTAAAATCAAGGTTAAAATGAATATTTGAGACGCATCCTGTTGTTCCAGCAACCTGTAACTTGGAGACTGTCTTTTACACATGACGAACTTCCTTTGGTTAAATTTTGAGACAATTCGGAGAGAAAATGTTTCCGAGGGTGAAAAAACGTCAAGCTTACCTTACCCCCTTGTCGTTTTTTCAAAAATCGGCCGAAATTTGTGTCTTCCAAATCGCCTGAAATTTCATACCTAGGTGTAATAGAGGGCGTGGAGCAGGAAAATCTTGGTTTTAGTCGTCTACGATGGCTACTTTTTGAGATAATGCCTTATTTCGGATAGTACGACGGTTTAAAATCCAGGTTAAAATGAATATTTGAGACCCATCCTATTGTTCCAGCAACCTGTAACTTGGAGGCTGTCTTTTACACATGACGAACTTCCTTTGGTTAAATTTTGAGGCAATTCGGAGAGAAAATGTTTCCGAGGCTGAAAAAACGTCAAGCTTACCCCCTTGTCGTTTTTTCAAAAATCGGCCGAAATGTGTGTCTTCCAAATCGCCTGAAATTTCATACCTAGGTGTAATAGAGGGCGTGGAGCAGGAAAATCTTGGTTTTAGTCGTCTACGATGGCTACTTTTTGAGATAATGCCTTATTTCGGATAGTACGACGGTTTAAAATCCAGGTTAAAATGAATATTTGAGACCCATCCTATTGTTCCAGCAACCTGTAACTTGGAGGCTGTCTTTTACACATGACGAACTTCCTTTGGTTAAATTTTGAGGCAATTCGGAGAGAAAATGTTTCCGAGGCTGAAAAAACGTCAAGCTTACCCCCTTGTCGTTTTTTCAAAAATCGGCCGAAATTTGTGTCTTCCAAATCGCCTGAAATTTCATACCTAGGTACAATAGGGGGCGAGGAGCAGGAAAATCTTGGTTTTAGTCGTCTACGTTGGCTTCTTTTTGAGATAATGCCTCATTTCGGATAGTACGACGGTTTAAAATCAAGGTTAAAATGAATATTTGAGACGCATCCTGTTGTTCCAGCAACCTGTAACTTGGAGACTGTCTTTTACACATGACGAACTTCCTTTGGTTAAATTTTGAGGCAATTCGGAGAGAAAATGTTTCCGAGGCTGAAAAAACGTCAAGCTTACCCCCTTGTCGTTTTTTCAAAAATCGGCCGAAATTTGTGTCTTCCAAATCGCCTGAAATTTCATACCTAGGTACAATAGGGGGCGAGGAGCAGGAAAATCTTGGTTTTAGTCGTCTACGTTGGCTTCTTTTTGAGATAATGCCTCATTTCGGATAGTACGACGGTTTAAAATCAAGGTTAAAATGAATATTTGAGACGCATCCTGTTGTTCCAGCAACCTGTAACTTGGAGACTGTCTTTTACACATGACGAACTTCCTTTGGTTAAATTTTGAGGCAATTCGGAGAGAAAATGTTTCCGAGGCTGAAAAAACGTCAAGCTTACCCCCTTGTCGTTTTTTCAAAAATCGGCCGAAATTTGTGTCTTCCAAATCGCCTGAAATTTCATACCTAGGTGTGAAAGAGGGCGTGGAGCAGGAAATTCTTGGTTTTAGTCGTCTACGATGGCTACTTTTTGAGATAATGCCTCATTTCGGATAGTACGACGGTTTAAAATCCAGGTTAAAATGAATATTTGAGACCCATCCTATTGTTCCAGCAACCTGTAACTTGGAGACTGTCTTTTACTCTACCACCTGGCCAAATAATCCAACCTAGTTTGGGTATGACCTACCCCAAATTCATTCCCTCGACAAGCAGTAAAATCAAGTCTATATAATGTACGGGTACAGGATTCGAACCGGGTGTACCAGCTCTCGGTAGAACACGCATTGGAACTATCCAGTGCACCTAGGTGCCTGTTGGTGTGTCTGGGGTGGTTTTTATACTACTTATAATAATTCACTGCGTCCACTCAAGCAAAAAAGAAAAGAAACATACACCCAGTAGAGTTGAACCCGGGTCTCGTGGCTCCCAATCCCATGCGTAGTTTGTTTAGCTACGGTGCCACCTAATACCCCATGAGATTTAGTACAATTAAATGAACCCAATTAACCACACCATTAAAGACGTAATTTTTGTTTTATTTATTTGACCTTGGAAGTTTTTTTTCTCTGGACAATTATGTGTATTCAAATTATCCTTCTTTTTATAAACTGAAAGAAAAGAAAAAAAATGGACTTGCCGTTTTTGTTCCCTAAATTTTACATGTAGGTCTTTTTTGATGAAAATGCTGGAATCACGACCTCTTTTGTTTTGTTTAATGTGATTTTGTTTAATTTCGGGCCCGTAATGGATAAAAATCCTGGACTTTGTGATGTTTTCAAATCTTGAGGGTGCACAATTTTGAAGTTTGATTTTACGTTAAAGGGTTTGCACAACAATAATGAAAGAGAAAACATGAAACACAGATTCAACCTTATTCCATTGCAATTTAATTTCTACAGTTGCTATAAAGCCAGTGGACACTATCAGTAATTGTCAAAGACCAGTCTTCTCACTTGGTGTGTCTCAACATATGCATAAAACAACAAACCTGTGAACATTTTAGCTCGATTGGTCGTCGGAGTTGTGAGATAACTATGAAAGAAAAACACCCTTATCACACGAAGTTGTGAGATTTCAGATGCTTGATTTCGAGACCTCAAATTCTAAACTTAAGGTCTCGAAATCAAATTGAAAAAATTACTTCTTTCTCGAAAACTACTCCACTTCAGAGGGAGCCGTTTCTCACAATGTTTTATATTACCAACCTCTCCCCATTACTTGTTACCAAGTTACTGCCTTTAAAACTACCAGGCATTTAAATAACTACACACAATATTTTGCAAATATTGGTTGCATTAATAATAATAATAATTGTATTGTATCCAATTTTATTCCTTAAACGGAACAAACCTCATACCCCGGGAAGGGTTACAACAACAACAAAACTTAAACTTATTATACAAAAAAGAAGAAGAGCTCTCGAAAGGTCAGCAAGAAACAAAATACTTAATTATGTTTGGGTTTCGAAACACAATGCATAACGGTTTTATTTTGAGAACTCATAAGGAAAATTAATGTTTTCCTTCTCAAATAAGATACTAAAAACGGTGTATCTTTGACCCATGATGATGGTATCATACAATTTCTTTCTGAATACAGTAAACATTGGGCAAAAACAAATGCAATGAATTTCCGTTTCCACATCCTCCAAGCAGTTAATACATCTACGATCCTTATATTCTACACCTGTATATCTCCCAACCTCAACTTGTAATTTATGTGCTTAGCACCTAAACCTTGCTAAGCAGTGACGATATTGAGGATTGTGTACAAACAACTTAAGTATGGCTGTATTTTGAAGTTCTTTTTAAACGTCCTATATGTATTTCTATTTGGTTTGCGGTAACACCATGTGTGTATCTACTTGCCAGGTAGAGTTTGTTCTTAGAGAACTGTCTTGCTTTATTCTACTACCGCAGAGTAGATATTCGGGGGTTTGGGAGACTTCTCAGTTCTGAAAAGAACTGCCCTGCTTATTAACTATTACCTGGGCGGATGGTAAAGAAATAGGCTGGGACTACTACTTTAGCTTATATGATCGTAATTAACTGTACTACCGCGGAGTCAGTTCTTGGGTTGGTCTTAACGTTTCCACTAGCTTGCTCTAGTCATCGTCAGGAGACTGAACAAACTCTACTTGGCAAGTAGATACACACATGGTGTTACAGCAAACCAAATAGATGCAATGCCTCAAATCCGATGTCCTATATGTACTAAGTTTATTTCTTTTGGTAATCTCTCAAAGCAGTTGCAAATAAATACATTACAAAATTCTTTGGGTACTTTTTGTAACACTAAACACAATGTTCACAGATTTACATTAAACTTACACCGTTTGAAGATGACAGTAGAAAGCTTACCTATGTTACTTGCTGAGGTGATGTAGTTTGTGAGAAATGAGTAAAACAATGTCCTGAACATACGTTTTTACATGCTAAAATAATTTTTGAAGAGTCGAAAATTATTTTCATGACATTGTTTTACTCATTTCTCAAAAACTACAGCTTCACAGCAAGTCATGTTTTCAGGGAAGCTCTCTACCATCATTATCTTCAAACTGAGTAAGTTTAATGTAAATCTGTGGACATTGTGTTTTTTGTCCTACAAAAGTACTTGGTTCTTATATAGCGCTTTGTATCACACAAAGCGCTCAGTATTTTTCCTGCAAGGTATGTGGGGGCAGGTTTTTGAAGTATGATAACGTTTTCTTATAGGACCATGTACATGACTTTACAAGGTGCTGTAGCACAATATGCTGCAGATCAAACCAGGAACAGCAGGGTGAACCCCTACTCTTACGATAAGTGCACTCGGTTCTTTTATGTGCATTGCATGCACAACACACAGGACCATACTCCAGTTCGAGCATCGATTAGAGGATCAGTGCAGAAGATAAGTACAAATGGCATAGCCTTTCAAAGACTTTCCAGGCTGTTTGATAAAAAAAATTCAGATTTTTCAAAGGGCTAACAAAATACGGTAATCAGACTAAAATTAGAAAGACCACCATGCCCAATTGAAAAACATCACCATAATAATTGCATCAATTTCAAAGTAAAAACATTTTGCAAATTGATTTATATACAGTTATTAAAAAATTGTTTAGTAAATGTTAAAGCCATTGGACCCTTTCGGTTCAGAAAAAAAAAAAAAGTTCACAGATTTACAAATAACTTACAGGGTTTACAGAAGGCAATGGTGAAAGACTTCTCTTGAAATATTATTCCATGAAATGCTTTACTTTTTGAGAAAACACCAAAACAATATAAATTCTCGTTAACGAGAATTACGGATTTATTTTAAACGCATGTCATGACACGGAGAAACGCGCGGAAACAAGTGTGGGTTTTTCCGTTGTTTTCTCCCGACTCCGATGACCGATTGAGCCTAAATTTTCACAGGTTTGTTATTTGATATAGAAGTTGTGGTACACGAAGTGTGGGCCTTGGACAACACTGTTTACCGAAAGGGTCCAATGGCTTTAAAGGCACTGGACACTATTGAGAATACAGGGGGTCACCTTCACAAAGAGTTGGGACTAGTCCTAACTTAGGACTAGTCCTAGGAGATATTAAAATCCTGAGGCTAGTCCTAAGTTAGAACGAGTAACTCTAGTTAGAAGACTAGTCTTAACTCTTTTTGAAGTCCACCCCTGCAGGGCCCTGGTCTTTGACAATAGTATTACCAAACAGTGCCCAGTGCCTTTAAAGGGTCAGCCGTCGATTTCACACAACTCTTCCTAACTTAAGACTAATCTTATGACTTAGGACGAGTCCCAACCCTGCACTGTAGCATGCAGACCTTAAGATTAATCCTAAGTTAGGACGAGTTACTCGTCCTAACTCAAGATAAGACGAGTCCTAACTCTTTGTGAAATCGACGGCTGGGTACTTTTTACACAATGTCCACAGATTTCGAGAAACGAGTAAAACAATGTTACAAAAGTTATTTTAGTCTCAGTGTTAGCATGTTAAAACGTATTAGCATGTAAAAACCATAACATACCATACATGTAACTGGTTAATACGTTTTTACTTGCAATCACTGAGAGTGAGACGAAAATGATTTTGGTGACTTGTTTTAGTACTCTTTTCTCAAAAACTACAGCACCTCAGCAAATATTATTGAAAGGGAAGCTTTCTACCGTCATTATCTTCAAACGTAAATCTGTGAACGTAATTTTTTGTGTTACAAAAAGTACCCAAATCTTAAAATTTTAAAAATACAAAAATTACCCAAGTACAGTTACTTCCTCCAAAAGTTCTGATCTTGCGCCATTTTTTTCTTGAAGTTCTGAAACCATTTATCTAGGACCGTCATGGGGATCCAGCTGACGTTTGGCTGGGGTGTCATCTGCGACTGGTTGATTCCGAACGACGAGGCGTAGTTGTAGAAATTCTCTAACATCTTCATGGAGAACTCTGAGAAGCTGGTCAAAGTCGACGTCTAAAATAAATGGAGAGAAAACAAAAACTTGGTAAAAGGCACTGGACCCCTTTGGTAATAAACCGATCCAGCTCCGCCCCATTGCGAATTGACCAATCACAACCCATTGCGCAACAAAAAGTCTGACAAATAAAGTCTGACATGCGTATGCTTGGCGTGGGCGGACGAGCTGTGCAGAATGGCATAGGAGAGCCTCACGTGTTCTTGCTCACATGTGCGCCGTGGGCGGAGCCTAATGGATTGGTCTATGGTTAGAGACCAGTTTTCAAGCACTTGCCATGCCCATGTATCCCAACATGTATGCATAAAATGTAACAAACCTGTGGAAATTTGCCTTAATCGATTATCAAACTTCCAGAAAGTAGTTGAAGAAAAGATTCTTTTTAGAAGTCTGAGAAAGGCCTCACGCCTGAAGTCTTTCGCAGATGCAAATATTTAAGTGAGAAATTACTTCTTTCTCAAAAACTTTGTTACTTCAGAGGGAGCCGTTTCTCACAATGTTTTATTTTATCAACAGCTCTCATCGAGTCGCATTGTGTTTCTGATAGTGATGTCCGATTGTGTTTCGCAAGTAAATTATGTCGTCGTGAATAGTCGTGAGCGACACAATTTTTTCACAAAGCAGGAAGCCACGACTATTGTTGTAGCTGTCGTGGTGGTACCATTTACCGAGTAGTTAAAAAAAAAAGGTAGTCGCAACTCCACTAAGCATCCGATAGTCGCGACTTTGACACTAGTCGCAATAGTCGCCCAGGCTTAATTGCATCACGATTAATTGAAGACGTAATAATAAAAAAGACAAGTTCTTATTCAGCGCATTTTTCAATAACTATCTCAATGCGCTTTAGATTAGTGCCCTGGTCATTGGGCCAATTACATCCCTGTAATCTTTCTCAGCTCCCTGGGGAGTATACAGCCCTGAGCTGCCTTGGCACACCAGTGGCTTTTTCATACACAATATCAACCTCTACCCTCGCAGGTACCCATTTATATCCCTGAGTGGAAAGAAGCAACTATAGTCAAGTGTCTTGCTCAAGGACACAAGTGTCATGACTGGGATTCGAACCCACACTCTGCTGACTTTACCACCAGAACTTAAATTCAATGCCCTTAATCACTCGGTCATGACACCCTACAAATCCAATGCAGCCCTTTCATTTTTCAAATGTTACTAAAGCTTCCAAATGTTTCCGCCCCAGAAAAAGCCCTAATATTTAGGACTTTGTCTCTGTGAACAGCACAAAGGAGAGTCCTATAGAGGGCTAGGCGCAACCTGAAACATCTTAAATCAAATACTCGGCCCAATTTTATAGAGCTTCTTAAGCACAAAATAAGCTAAGCAAATCAAAATTATGCTAACCGGAATAAAGTAACCAGCCAGTGAGAATTTTTGTAACAGTATTTTCTACTCGAATTGGGACCTTGTCATACCCAGCCGACTTTGCACAATAACAAAATAAAAACGTACCTGAGCAGTTTCTGCTGGTATCTGGTGCTGGATAACGTGAAGGGGTTCCACAGAGATTCCAATCTGTGACATCGTTTTCATCGGCTGCTGTACAGGCATAGACTGCATGAATGAGTTGTTTGCAGAACTTCCTTTGAAAGATACATTCAAACAAATCATGAAAAGACAATCAATCAATCAACCCGCAGAGGCAGCAAGGGTCCATCGCGCCGATTTCATGTGTCCACGTCCTACAGCCTCACGACACATGTGGGCGATTTCGCTCGGCCGGCCAAGTTGTTGGGCCTAGGATGACCAAGGGCGGCCTCTGTCTAGGTCTCTTCCAGCCAGGAGCTGGTGCTAGGCCTCCCCTGGAGTTGATGGCGATGCTTTAGAGCTTATTTTAGCTATGATTTTGTCAGCTAGGCGAGCGACATGACCGAAGAAGGCAGAGTGGCGGTGTTGAATTAGTTGGTTGATGGGGGGGAGGACACGTTCTTTGGGTGACCTCATTGTTGTTGACGAAGTGGAACCACTGGATGCCAAAAATTGATCATTGACACTGGACACCTTTAGTAATATTTTCAGAGACCAGTCTTCTCACTTGGTGTATCTCAAAATATGCACAAAGAACAAACCTGTGAAAATTTGAACTCAATTGGTCTTCGAAGTTGTGAGAGAATAATGGAAGAGAAAAAACCCTGTTCGTACGAAGTTGTGTGCTTTCAGTTCAGATGCTTGATTCAGACCTCAGCTGAGGTCTCGAAATCAAATCAAATATTTTAGTGAGAAATTACTACTTTCTCAAAAACTACGTTACTTCAGATTCAGAGGGAGTCGTTTCTCACAATGTTTTTTACTATCAACAGCTCTCCATTGCTCATTACCAAGTCAGTTTTTATGTTAACAATTATTTTGAGTAATCACCAATAGTGTCCAATGCTTCTAACCAAGATGATTTCTTGCTTTGCTTTAGGGAATATCTCAATAGTCTTGCTCTGGGCAAGAAGGATTGTTCCTGTAGGTATTTGGGCAATTCCAAGCAAACATGGACATAACACACAAAAATCAAGTTTGTGTCACAACTTTCTTTCCACTTAGAAGTTATAGCTAACATATGAAACCAATGTATTTTTAGTTGTTGACAAGGAATGAACCCAATTTTGCCAAATCTGAACTCGGCTTGGGCACCATGTAGGCGTGGCTACATTGTCTGGAAAACTGTAATGCGACTGACCGTAATGCGACTGACCATGGTTTTGCCATGTATATCTAAAAGTTCAAATTGCTGACCATTTATAAGTATCCTGTTGGATACTCATGTATAAGAGTTGTGTATTACATATAGTAACACTTTCACAATCTTTTTGATAGAGGAGATTTTTGAATTGTGACAAGTGTGTTTTTTACCATGTTCTTTTTGTGTAATGCGACTGACCGGTCTTTACAACGTTATAACATCCAGAGCACAAAGCCCACAACATTTCTAATAATTATCAATTCAAAGCCTTGGGTGTCAAGTACAAATCAGTCTATAAACTTAGAAGAAAGAATATCTCACACAGAACTTCTAGCACCACGATCGAGAAATGACACTGAAAAGTGTTATGCAACTGACCGTGGAAATGCCCATTTGCACGTACATGGACATGTAATAATAATATTGTGCGGGTGGAGATGTGACAGTTATGCCAATAAAACGGGATATAAACACCGGCCTGATGAAACATATTGACTACATTTTTTTGTCAAACATACCTTTCTTCAAGCCGACTACTTTAAAAATGGCACTTGGCTTTTCGTTGGTGATGTAACCAAGAAACATCCAGACCATTTCGCCCTCCGGTGACGGCCAACTGAAGTAGATGGCCCCGCCCATTCCCTCTGGAAACGCTCCAGTTCCGGTCAGGAAGACAACGATGTGGTTGATGGTAGCCGCATTGAAAATGTTGAAGAGGACATGAGTGTCGTCTATCTGTTGCATGTCCGTCTGGACCTAGAGAGTAAAATGGGTGAAACTAGTTAAGAGATGGTTGCGAGAACTAGATGTTAAATTTGCATTTGGGATAAAGAATTTCATAATACTTTTGATTTTACCATTACACCGACGAGTAACTTTCACGAGTTCTCAGGCATATTACTTGGGTGGGATTAGAACCCAGGACCTTTGCAAATCTGTAGCAGTGTCTTACAAACTTGACCACCTAGAGTGCCTGGTAGCTAGAGGCAGTTTGAACCCTTTATTTAGGATGGTAAGAAGACACTGCTCTATAACTGCAAGGGTCGATGGTTCGAATCCCACCCAAGTAATATGCTTGTGATTTTTTTTCCAAAGAACTCGGGAAAGTACTGAGTACTAACGTATTGGTGTAAAGGGTAAAACCACAACTGATCTGATTGCGAGTTTAGTGTTGGGGATGGGGAACAGAGGGGTCTCCCTCGATCCGAGGTCTCTGTAGAAAGACAACGATGTGGTTGATGCTAGCCGCATTGTCATTGATAGAGGATGACGTGCGAGTCGTAAACCTTTGAATGTCCGTCTGGACCTGAGAATAGAATGGGTGAGAATAGTTAAGAAATGATTGCGAGTGTAAAGCCAGGTTCATACTTCTTCCTGCGAAAGCGAATGTGAATGCGTTGTTAATTTTGCACCCCAAATTCGCAAGGAATAGTTCACATCAGTTTGCTAAGTGCTAAACAGCCATGTGAAATCGTCACCATTTGTTCTATCGCATATTTGCATTCGCATTTGTAGGAAGTATGAACCTGACTTTACACTCGCAATCCTACTACTACTTGCCGTCAACTCGTTTGATGTCGTCCACTCCGTCAACACAACCAAATATCATTTTGATAAGTTATTCCAATGGCCAACAACTCAGAAAAGAGAGTGTTTTACTTTATAAGTACAGCTTCTTGTCAACACAACCAAATATCATTTCGATAAGTTGTTTCAATGGTCAACAGCTCTAGTAAAAAAAGAGAGTGCTGTACTTTTGTGTATAGCTTCTTGCTGTGGCCCCTAGCGTAGGGCCAAGCTACATGTACTCTGTCTCTACTTAAAACACAGAAAACTATCCCCTATCCGTTTCATGCGAGTCCTGCCACCACTGTTTTTATATCACTAATTTCTCAACAAATGAAAAAGGAATCTATCTTGTTTCAGAGTAAATAAATTTAGCTGGTCAACTTCAGTGATAATTGTTGATATTGCAATTATGATTTTTGAACAAGTAGAAGATACTCCCTGTCCTGTGCAGTGGCCGGTGGCACTAGCTAGACAACGAACTAGCAAGATACAGAAACGTTTCCCGAAACGTCCATTTCATTTGTTTGTGTGTGTGCATCCAGTAAAGACTAAACTAAAACATGAATTTAAACAATTTTTTGTAAAAAAAAAAAAAAAAAGATAGGCTGGTACCCTCTTTGAAGCGTACTCAAAAAGTAAAACTATACCAAGTATTCCCGCGACATCGTACGGCAGACTTCGAGAAGCCTGAGTACCAGACCTAATTTGTATCGTAGGAGGTCCTGTTTTCGAGGTGTCCCTAATATCGTGGCAAATCTTTTACCTCTCTGTGCGTGATGTAAACAGTCCCAAGATAAAAATTGTGTGGTTTTATTCGCCAAGCAAAGAGTCTCCTCTTCTTTGACCAAAACTTAGAAACACGTAAGGCTCCACTGGTCATTTGCACTTGTAAATGCAAAAAGTTTGGTATTTTAGGCATTTCTACAAGGTACACAAATATGTCATAATGTTGAGGCCATATAAAAATATTTGCCCACCTAAAAAATTTCATCAAACGCTATTTCAATTCACAATTCATGATGATCAAAATCATGTGACTGAATGTTTTGCTGAGCATTCTTGAAAAAAAATACCGAGGCTTAAAGAAGCCTGTGCCTTATATCATTTTCTAATATATTTGGAGATTTTTATTTTGTAACCCTCGTATCAATACTATTATTTATATTAAAATTTAAACATCAGCTTGTTGATTCAATTATCACTGTTTATTTATACGCTTTATTATATATATTAAGAAAAAAAATAGAAAAAAAATAAATAGAAATCAGATTTTGAAGCCAGTAATTATTCACACTTTTTATATTTTTTTTTATTTTTTGCAAGTTACCATGGTAACTTTTAAAATTTAATAAAACAATATTTTGAATAAAATGAAGGCAACTGCTGGCTATACAGTCATACACAGAGTCTCAAAGAACACTTGTAGTCACTGCAGATGTTTCTTCCATGTATGGCTTCACCGGGAAACCACACTTTCTCGTTTGCCGTGAAAACAGGAAAAACTCAAAACAAATGGGGCCAGTTGAAGTCATCCAAGATCGGTGTGTGGTGTGAACATTTCAATGTCCATCAAGTTTTAATACATGTTTGCATACTTCGTATTAACAATTAATGAAGATAATTAGGACATCGGTTGATATATGGCATCATTATTTTTTTCCCAATTCAAAGAAAAAGGCATAATAGCGTGATAACTGGTATTAAGCAGAGGATAGTTGTTATGATTGTTATTTTTTTAACCGAAAATATTACTTGACTTACCAATCGTCCAGCGACCAAACAGCCGAACATTGTGGGTCTCCTGCTGGTCGAGAGAGCAGGAAACTAATTCCTAGGAAAAAAACCTCTAAATTTGCATTGAATAACCGAAACACACTGCATAAACGGAGCGACGGACTGGCGGAAAGTCCCTTTCTTAGGCTTTCTTACACACAGCACATTCAGGTGTTAAAATGCACGCCGAGAGAGGGCGCACTGCACCACTGGCCCTTTTCGAAACGACGGCCTCAGCTCCCGAGTCGACTCAGGCTCTAGCTTGGCTCCGCGAGAGTGTTTTGACAATAGCGCGTGCTTTGCGTATACGTGCTCAGGGCTTCAGACGAGACGAGAGTAAGGAGCCTGAAGCTGAATCCAAAGCCAACTACATTACCAATTCAAAACAAATTCAGTTTAATATTATAATATAAAAGTCAAGCAAAAAAGCAAACATTTATTCCGGCGGGTGAACCTGACCTGAAATGGGTCGATCCATGACCTAAATCAAGGTCGATCCTGACTCGGAAGTTTAGAGTGTTGTGCAATGCTCTATGCAGTTTATCTTAGTATAGTCGAGCTACAAGCAAAATTTCACTTAGAAGATGAACTTTAAATAAATTAAAATGTTGAGGTTTGCTCACAATAATAAGAGACCAGACCTGTGTTGTTTTAAACGCTTAGTTTCCATGATGGAAATTAGAGCTGCAAATTGTTTGTTCATTTTTACGAGTTTCTTCTTGCAGTTGAGCTCTCCCGTTTCTAAGACAGAGAGCAGTGGTGCCTGCGATGGACTGTTAGTAGATGGCGGTGTTTCATTTCTTTCGTCAAATTAATGAATGAATTTGTTTTTTTTTAAACGACACTTAGACGACACTTAGGCCAACGGTTTGAGAAAGTAAAAACAACAGTTTAGCGCTCCCTACGGCTCGTCTAGGTTCTTTATGTCTGAGCATTCAACGTCTTCAAGGACTGGCGTTGGTGGTGCTGTATAGGAAACGAGAAGAACTTTAAAGGCAGAGGACACTATTGGTAATGCTCAAAATAATTATTAACATAAAACCTTTCTTGGTGACGAGTAATGGGGAGAGGTTGATTGTATAAAACATTGTGAGAAACGGCTCCCTCTGAAGTGCCATAGTTTTCGAGAAAGAAGGAATTTTGCACGAATTTGATTTCAAGACCTCAGATTTAGAACTTGAGGTCTCGAAATCAACCATCTAAACGAACACAACCTCGTGTGACAAGGGTTTTTATAAGTTTTCTTTCATTATTATCTCTCAAGTTCGATGACCGATTGAGCTCAAATTTTCACTGGTTTATTATTTTATGCGTTTATGTTGAGATACATCAAATGTGAAGGCTAGTCTTTGACAATTACCAATAGTGTCCACTGCCTTTAACTCATAATTGGTGTCTTTAAGGGAGCACGGGTAAAGAAACTGACATGTATTGCAAAACACTTTGTGAAACTTCAATGTTATGAGACTTACTTAGGCAAATCTCGAAGCATTCCCCGTCAAGTTTCTCTCTTTGGCTAGCACTGCAGAGCAGTTGCAGACAGGTCTTATGCTAACAACGCATAGTGGCATTATCACAGAAACACACTGTACAGTCATCCGGGGTCCAAACTGTACCATGCAAGTACAGTGTGTCTTTCTGCATACAGGGAAGATGATCTACAAAGCCATCTACAAAATGTTAGGAAAAGATACATGTAAAAGACACAGGTGTCAAAAAGTTTGGTGAGAAACACTCTATGAAAAGCCCTTTTCACACGGCATCAATTTGACAAGGGACCCTTGCTTAATTTTAGCATGGTTGCAAATTTTACCAATGCATCTCGTATGAAAGAACATTGTGTAACCTGTCCTAAAGGATGGCAAATTTCACTAGGTACCGTTGAGAATTCACGCATTGTTGTCCTTTCACACGAAATGAAACAGTGCAAAATTTAAGCAAGGGACCCCACCTGTTATATCGATCTCGTGTGAACGGTGATTTAAACTCTTAAAAATGATTCCCAACGGGGGGTTTAAGGGAGATCAGTTGTTACACTATCGTTACTAATAGCGTACTAGTTCATTACACAATAGTATTTTACCTGGATCAATGGAGGACGAGCTCCAAGTCAAGTCGTCAGCCAAACAACAGCAAGCTACTGCTATGGATAAGACCAAGACAACTCGACCTACAAAGGCACACATGACAACACGCAGTCTTTAGTTACTTATTGGTAGAACAACACTACAGAGTCAGGCAAACGAGTCCAGCACCAGGTTCACTGAATCAGTAACTTGTTGCAGCTTTGCTTTTACAGCAATTATTTTGGTGTTATCGTATTGAAGTTTAGCTCTCCGGGATAGCCCTCTTTCACTCGATATAAAAGAATGGGTCTTATTTTCTTGGTATAAGACCCCCGACGCAACATTAATGACATCTATAATAGGAGGGTTCTTGAAACTCTAATCTCAACATTGAACATGAGCTAAGTTGTAGGCCTAAAAGAGGGTAGGGGGCCTTACCAAGAAACCAAATATAAATTGTTTTGAACGTGGAAGAAGCAGAGCTCAAGGCTGGAATTGATGAAATAAACATCCCAATTATAAACAAATATAAAACATAACATGGTGCACCACCCATTGTGCTCATAATTGGTTTACATTCGGCGCTGAAAATGCCCGTCATAATCTAATGACACTTCGACAAGCACAAAAGCCTCGGTTTCACCTAAACCTGTTGTCCTATTTAAACTTCCTATTTGTGTATTATTGATCAATAACAAATCATTGTGAATTCAATTTCTTCATATCTAATAATTGACTATTTACAGTGTGTTCGCCTATAATAATTGACAAACTTTGTTTGAAATGTGAAAGGTAAGGGCAGCAATGAAATAATGTATGATCATGATGAATGAATGAATGGATGAGTATGAGGTTGTTACTTCCCCAGCTAACATAATTGGTGCCCCACGGTGCTCGCTCGGGTGAGCCCCTGACAAGAGCTAAACGAACGACCACTAACCGCTCTCATAGTGACGTCATGCACCTGGGGCCAGCCCCCAAGTGGACCACTCCACAAGCAGGGCACTGGGGGCTGACCCAGGTGAGCCACTGGAATGACGTCAAAGCTATTCGAACGCACCAGGGGCAGTCCGGGGTCGACCCAGGGAAGCTAAACGAACGCACCCGGAGATTCATTACACATGTTGTGTATCGCTGATGATGGATGGGGGTCGAGGTCAAAGATTTGGTGGCGTTCATTCTTCTTTTGAAAGATGTTTTCTTGGAGTACAACATGTTTTCGACTAAATTCTGAAGGAATGGACCGTCATGTGTTTATAACACATGCATAATGGTGCATATACCTCATATATTGTTTGAGAGGCTATAGAAAAAGAGTGATTAAAAGGAACATTACAGAATTTGTTTTGCCAACAAAACAGTTACTGGCATTGTAAGCACTTTATTTAACCCACCACATACATAAACTGACAAACCTGTAGAAGTTTGAGGTCGATCAGCCAGCCAGTACTGTGATTTACTGCCCCCACCAGCTTATATCATTCACATACCCCACCCCCCCCCCCCCGCCCCCTGGGTGTGGAGAGAATCTCATGGGACACAAGTGTCACGACCGCGTCCAAAACAATATTTGTGTTTTTTTTTTCTTGGTAGAGGCCCCCTGCCCACGTAGGCCTACTTACAACTTGGCTCATGTTCAAGGTCACTATCGAGCTTCAATACCCAGATGCTTTAATAAAGCCACTCGACACTATTGGTAATTGTCAAAGATCAGTCTTTTCACTTGGTGTATCTCAACATATATGCATACAAATAACACACCTGTGAAAATTTGAGCTCAATCGGTCGTTGAAGTTGCCAGTTAATAATGGAAGAAAAAACACCCTTGTCACACGAAATTGTGTGCTTTCGGATGTTTGATATCAAGACCTCAAATTCTCAGTCTGAGGTCTCGAAATGAAATTTGTGGAAAATTACTTCTTTCTCGAAAACTACATTACTTCGGAGTGAGCCGTTTCTCAGAATGTTTTATACTATCAACCTCTCCCCATTACTCGTTACCAAGAAAGTTGTTAATAATTATTTTGAGTAATTACAAATCACTGCCTTTAAAGGCACAGGGGTGGATTTCACAGAGATTTAAGACAACTCAGATCTCGAGTTAGCAAGATTTACTCGTCCTAACTTAGGGCGAGCCATACGTTTTTAGTATAAATCCATCTCTTAGGACTAGTCCTAAGTTAGGACTAGTCTCTCCTATTAAACTCTTTGTGAAATCGACACCCTTGGGTGGATTTCAAAAAGAGTTAGGACTATTCTTATCTCGGGTTAGGACGAGTTTATACTCGTCCTAAACTTAGGACTAGCCACACGTTTTTTTAGGCCTATATCTTCCAGGACGAGTCCTATCCTAGTCCTAGCTCTTTGTGAAGTCGACCCCTTTGGTAATTGTCAAAGACCAGTATCCTCAAGAATAAAACTGTGAAAATGGACTCAATTGGTCGACGAAGTTGCGAGATAATATTTAAAGAACAAAAGACCATTGTCGCACAAGTTGTGTGTTTTCAGATGCCTTGAGTTCGAGACCTCAGCTGATGAAGTCTCGAATTCAATTCAAATGTTTCAGGGAAAAATTACTTCTTTCTCAAAAAAACTACGTTACTTCAGAGGGGGGCGTTTCTGACAATGTTTTATACCATCAAAGCTCTCCATTGATCGTTATCTTAGTAAGTTTTTATGTTAAAAATTCGTTTGAGTAATTACCACCAATAGAGTCCAGTACCTTTAAAAAAAGAGTACTTCAAAACACAATGTCCACAATTTACATTACACTTACACGGTTTGAAGACAAAGATGGTGAGTAAACTTCCCTAAAGTATTTTATTTTTTAAATGAGTAAAATAAGCTCAAAAATAATTTTCGTCTCGGCAGACGAACATTATTTCTTAAGCATGTATAGGCCTACTACGTGATTACGCGACTCTCCTGACATCTTGCTCTGTGTTTGTTGTCTTTAACTTTATTAATTTTTTTACCTAAAAACTTGACGACAAATGAAGCTCAAACCTCTACAAACTATAATCATCATTCACTGTAAGTGGGGGTAGGGAATCATGTCATGGCCAATGACATGGTATCAAAACCCCTCAGATTCCACGTGATTAAGGTGGAGGCGGGACGGGGGCGCGGGGGCCTTACCAAGAAATAAGACCGATTGTTTTAGTACCTGGAAGAGGTATCCCGGAGGGCTAAACTTCAGTGCTAACACACCAAAATATTGCTATATAAAGCAAGCTGCAGCAAGTTGCTGATTCAGTGAACTTGATGCTGTAGAACTCGTTTGCCTGACTGTGTGGTGTTGCTCTACCAATAAGTAACTACAAAGAAATACTGCGTGTATAGTCATGTGTGTCTTCGTAGGTCGAGTTGTCTTGGTATTATCCATTGGAGTAGCTTGCTGTTGGGCTAGCGTCATGACTCGGACCTCGTCCCCCACTGATGATACAGGTAAACAATGTGTAATTAATCTTTCCGATAACGTAAACGATACATTTGTTATATAATAGTGTGAACAATAATTTATGGCGTAAACACTTATTGGTAACACCGAAATGTAGAGCTGTGGAAACGGCTCCCTCTGAAGCAACGTAGTTTTTGTGAAACGGGCAATTTCTCACTCTAAAAAGTTTGTTCAACAAGGGTGTTTTTTCTTTCATTAATCTTCGGCAACTTCAATGACCTATCGAGCCCAAATTTTCACATCAATTTATTATGTTATGCACACCAAGTGAGAACACTAGTCTTTGACGATACCAAAGGAAATCAGTCCTGTGGTTTATTTCACAAAGAGTAAAGATATTAAAAACTAAAGGCTCGTCATAAGATAGGACGTGTTACTCGTCCTAATTGCTTTTTAACTATTACCCGGGTAGCCTTGCTCAAGGCTCTCGCATTATTCGCTCCGAAAAAGACGTCGCTGTAAACCCACCCGTATACCCTGTGCGTGGTGCGTGCGATCACACCGCGTGGCCCACCCGTATACACACTGTCACATTGTACGACTACTGTGCATACAAGTCATCCGCACTCGTACCACTAACCGCATGCGGAGGACGGCCGACGCATGCGGATAGTGTACGGGGGCATCGTATCGTGCGATGTTTCGCACAGTGAATACGGGTGGGTTTTTATACAGCGGCGGTCTTTTTTTCGGAGTGAATAATTCGACTGCCTTTAGCATGGCTATTACCCGGGTGGAGAAACTTGACTGGGACTACTATTTAGCTATCGTTACTAACTGATAATTGCATTACCGCGGAGCAATGCGGAGCGACTCGTCCTAACTCGAGATAAGACTATAGTCTCCACTCTTTGTGAAATTCACAGTGTCTTTAAAAAAACAAACACATTTCAGAACAATACTAACCTTATTGTCTCCTGACGATGACAAGAGCAAGCTAGTCGAAACGTTAAGACCATTGTTAATAACTGACTCCGCGCGGTATTA
The DNA here is from genome assembly GCF_032118995.1 of Asterias amurensis. NCBI lineage: Eukaryota > Metazoa > Echinodermata > Asteroidea > Forcipulatida > Asteriidae > Asterias > Asterias amurensis. The sequence continues at coordinate 2,181,658 of NC_092657.1, read as the reverse complement.
CAGTTAATAACGATCCTATTTAAAGTAGCAGTCATCAAGCCTATTTCCTCCGCATGGGTAATGGTGAAAGTAGGACAGTTCTTTTCAGAAATGAGAAGTCTCACGAACAATCTGATAGTAGTAGAACTATTATATAAAGACAGTTCTCTAAGAACAAACTCTTTCTGGCAAGTAGATACACACATGGTGTTATAACGCAACCCAAATAAATACTTTTACCTCAGTTAGTTGAATTGTCTTTAACTAATATCTTCCTCTAGCAAATGGAGAAAGAGACAATCTTCCTTGTGAGTACCTCGGCAAACCGTTACTCCATGGCGCGAGTATCAAGCACGACTGTGTAACATGCTCCTGTGATAATCAAACGTTGAGCTGTGGGTTTGAGTCATGTCCACCGCTCAACTGCAGACACAAAATCAAAGTTGAAGGGCAATGCTGCAAAGTCTGCTCAGAGGGTAAGTCATCTCTAAAAGATTTGTTTTTGCTAACGCTGAGACCAAAGTTAAGAACTGACTCCGTAGTGCAGTTAGCTTTCCTTTAAGCTTAAGTAGTAGTCCCAGCCAATTTTCTCCGCCCAGGTAATAGAAGGTAGGACAGTTCTTTTCACAGAATTGAGAAGTCTCCCCGAACAATCCGATAAATCTACTCCGTGGTTGTAGTATAGAATTATATATAAAGACAGTTCTCTAAGAACAAACTCTACTTGGTAAGTAGTTATAAACGTGGTGTTATAACGCAACCCAAATAAATACTTTTTCCTCAGTTTGTTAAATTGTCTTTAACTAATCTTCCTCTAGCAAATGGAGAAAGAGACAATCTTCCTTGTGAGTACCTCGGCAAACCTTTACTCCATGGCGCGAGTATCAAGCACGACTGTATAATATGCTCCTGTGATAATCAAACGTTGAGCTGTGGGTTTGAGTCATGTCCACCGCTCAACTGCAGACACAAAATCAAAGTTGAAGGGCAATGCTGCAAAGTCTGCTCAGAGGGTAAGTCATCTCTAAAAGATTTGTTTTTGCTAACGCTGAGACCAAAGTTAAGAACTGACTCCGTAGTGCAGTTAGCTTTCCTTTAAGCTTAAGTAGTAGTCCCAGCCAATTTTCTCCGCCCAGGTAATAGAAGGTAGGACAGTTCTTTTCACAGAATTGAGAAGTCTCCCCGAACAATCCGATAAACCTACTCCGTGGTTGTAGTATAGAATTATATATAAAGACAGTTCTCTAAGAACAAACTCTACTTGGTAAGTAGTTATAAACGTGGTGTTATAACGCAACCCAAATAAATACTTTTTCCTCAGTTTGTTAAATTGTCTTTAACTAATCTTCCTCTAGCAAATGGAGAAAGAGACAATCTTCCTTGTGAGTACCTCGGCAAACCTTTACTCCATGGCGCGAGTATCAAGCACGACTGTATAATATGCTCCTGTGATAATCAAACGTTGAGCTGTGGGTTTGAGTCATGTCCACCGCTCAACTGCAGACACAAAATCAAAGTTGAAGGGCAATGCTGCAAAGTCTGCTCAGAGGGTAAGTCATCTCTAAAAGATTTGTTTTTGCTAACGCCGAGACCAAAGTTAAGAACTGACTCCGTTGTGCAGCTAACGTTCCTATAAGCTAAAGTAGTAGTCCCAGCCAATTTTCTCCGCCCAGGTAATAGAAGGTAGGACAGTTCTTTTCAGAATTGAGAAGTCTCCCCGAACAATCCGATAAATCTACTCCGCGGTTGTAGTAGAATTATATATAAAGACAGTTCTCTAAGAACAAACTCTACCTAGCAAGTAGATACACACATGGTGTTATACCGCAACCCAAATAAATACTTTACCTCAGTTTGTTGAATTGTCTTTTACTAATATCTTCCTCTAGCAAATGGAGAAAGAGACAATCTTCCTTGTGAGTACCTCGGCAAACCTTTACTCCATGGCGCGAGTATCCAGCACGACTGTATAATATGCTCCTGTGATAATCAAACGTTGAGCTGTGGGTTTGAGTCCTGTCCACCGCTCAACTGCAGACACAAAATCAAAGTTGAAGGGCAATGCTGCAAAGTCTGCTCAGAGGGTAAGTCATCTCTAAAAGTCACCTTTAAAAACCCTCTTGTTTTTCGCAAAAGAAATTTGTCAAATTATTATTAAAGAAACCGATTGTTATTAATAGTAAAATATTTTGCTCTTGTTTAACACAGCACCACCAACGGCAGTCATTGAAGACATTGAAGGCGATGAAGAAATAAGTAACGAAACACCGCCCTCTACCGACAGTCCACCACTCCTCTCCATCTTAGAAACGGGAAGAGCTCAGTTGCAACTGGATCAGGAACGCCTTCAGATCGAGATTGACCATCTTGACGAAACTCGTAAAATGAACAAAAAAATTGCAGCTCTGATTTCCCTCATGAAAACTCAGCGTTAAAGAATTTTATGACCACCAGGCAACCACAGTGTCTTATGGGTAAACAGTTTCAGATGTTGAATTTTCTATAATGCAGGGGAAAGCAACAAACCTCAATTTGAAACTTTGCAAGGTGGAAGTACGATATACTAAACAAAAGGTTTGCGGTAGGACCATGTAATGATAATCTCAAAAAGTTTATTATTTTTTTAATATTACTTGCTTGTAGCTTGCTTGACTACAATAAACTGAAATTCGATTGAATTGATAACATAGTTAATGTGAATTATCCTGTATTGAGTGTTGCGCAACACTAAACTTCCACGTCAGGATCATCCTTAATCCGGGTCCAATGGCTTGACCCATTTTAGGGTCAGTTTGACCCGGAAAACATCTTTGTTCAATTGCGGTTTGCTTATAGCTTGACTTTGATAATAATAAGCTGAAATTTAATTGAAATTATTACTAAGTTTATGCGAGTGATTAAGGGTCGAGTGTTGCACAGAACTTCCGGTCAGAATTTACCTGGAACCAAGTCAGGTCCAATGGCTTGACCCATTTAAAAGGTCCGTTTGACCCAGAATACATATTTTAATTGTGTTTTGCTTTCAGCTTGACACATGAATTATGTTGCTTTCGGCATGAATGAAGCACATACATTTTTCTCTTTATAAACTCTTTTTTTATTTTTTTTTAGGGCTCCCAATGGTGTTCATCTTTGGGAGATATAGATTTATAGAATTCCATATGAGTGCCATGATTGTTGGTAATATATCTTACACTTTAATTTGTTGTAGTCACGCATTGCGTTAAAGGCAGTGGACACTATTGGTAATTGTCAAAGTCTAGCCTTTACAGTTGGTGTATCTCAACATATGTATAAAATAACAAACCTGTGAAAATTTGAACTCAATCGGTCATCAAATTTGCGAGATAACAATTAAAGAAAAAAACACCCTTGTCACACGAAGTTCCGGCGTTTAGATGGTTGATTTCGAGACCTCAAGTTCTAAATCTGAGGTCTCGAAATCAAATTCGTGGCAATTTGATTACATCTTTCTCGAAAACTATGGCACTTCAGAGGTAGCCGTTTCTCACAATGGTTTATACCATCAACCTCTCCCCTCGTCACCAAGAAAGGTTTTGTGCTAATAATTATTTTGAGTAATTACCAATAGTGTCCACTGCCTTTAACGCTTTGTTCGAGCATTTTTGTCAATGCCTTTGTGGCGCAAAGAGCAGAGAGCGACTGGAACGGGAGACCACGCGCGTGAGTGACTATCGAGAGGCATTGCAAAGTCACGTTCGCCACTCGAGTGTGTGGTCTCCCATTCAAGTCGCTTGCTGTGCTGTTATTGGTGCGTGCTGATACTATTAAAACAAGTATTGAATGAAATTTATCTGTTGTATGATTTTTGTTTGGTAATGGTGACTGCTAAAAATAAATGTAAGTAGATGCCCGGCCCACCTTACAAAACCATAGGTCCGAGACACAATTTCATAAAGATGTTTAAAGGAACACGTTGCCTTGGATCGGACGAGTTGGTCTATAAAAAGCGTTTGTAACCGTTTGTTATTAAATGCATTGGTTGGAAAGATGTTTATAACAAACAGTTACAAACGCTTTTCAAATACCAAACTCGACCGATCCAAGGCAACGTGTTCCTTTAAGCAGAAAATACCACTCGGCGAATTGCTTAGAATAACGGATACAATCCTGAGTGGGTCACCAGTCGTAACGATGAACACTTAATAATAATAAGCTTAATTTAGTGATACTGGATTTTAGTTCTGTATTATAGAAATTCCCTCGAGATTCCTCATTGAAAAGCACTACGGCAGTTGCAAGTTTATTGCACAGACAAGAATTGCCCCCCCCCCCCCCCCATAAAGTGCGTAGCGTCGCGCGTTCCCACAAATCACGCGCATACACCATTCATAAAAACTAACATCAGAGCGCGCGAAAAAACAATTCGAGAGGCGGGAAAGAGAACGATTAGAGATCGATACAACTTTACAAATCTCACTGACGAAGAATCTTCGCTTACTACAAAGCATGAATCCATACGGAAACCAACCTTGTCAAGTTGTGGGGGAAACAAGGTAGGAAAAAACGAAACCAAAAGCAACCCAAAACAACGCCATCGCAAACGTAAGTATTGTTTACAATATTGAATGAGTATGTTAAGTTAAGTCCAAACGAAACGCAATAGTTCTCTTTGGAAAATATAAAAGCACAGGGCACTTTTGGTATTATTTATTATCCAAAGAAAGGTATTCTCGCCTTTGGTGTATCAAAACAAGCATGACATTTAATTTTGAAATATTTTATTTTTGGTTATAAAAACTGCAAGGGGTTAAACTTTTGACTGATTTTGAACCATTTTATTTTTCCGTCAATTTTTAAAAATGGGCCTTTTTGAGGCAGGATTTTCAGTAATAAAAACTGCAAGGGGTTAAACTTGTTCCACTTTTGAACCACTTTATTTTTCGGCAAATTTTTAAAAATGGGCCTTTGAGCCAGGATTGTTGTTAAAAAAAACTGCAAGGGGTTTAACTTGTTCTTTTGACTGATTTTGAACCATTTTATTTTTCGGCCAATTTTTAAAAATGAGCTTTTGAGCCAGAATTTTCAGAAATAAAAACTGCAAGGGGTTAAACTTGTCTTTTTGACTGTTTTTGAACCATTTTATTGTTCGGCCAATCTTTACAAATGGGCCTTTTTGAGCCAGAATTTTCAGTAATAAAAACTGCAAGGGGTTAAACTTGTTCTTTTGACCGATTTTGAAACATTTTATTTTTCGGCCAACTTTTAAAAATGGGCCTTTTTGAGTCAGAATTTTCAGTAATAAAAACTGCAAGGGGTTAAACTTGTTCTTTTGACTGTTGTTGAACCATTTAATTTTTCAGCCAATTTTTAAAAATGGGCCTTTTGAGCCAGAATTTTCAGTAATAAAAACTGCAAGGGGTTAAACTTGTCCTTTTGACTGAATTTTGAACCATTCTATTTTTCGGCAAATTTTTAAAAATGGGCCTTTTTGAGCCACAATTTTTAGAAATAAAAACTGCAAGGGGTTAAACTTGTTCTTTTGACTGTTTTTGAACCATTTAATTTTTCGGCCAATTTTTAAAAATGGGCATTTTGAGCCAGAATTTTCAGTAATAAAAACTACAAGGGGGTTAAACTTGTTCTTTTGACTGATTTTGAACCATTTTATTTTTCGGCCAATTTTTAAAAATGGACCTTTTTGAGCCAGAATTTTTATTAATAAAAACTGAAAGGGGTTAAACTTGTTCTTTTGACTGAATTTGAACCATTTTTTTTCCTGCCAATTTTTAAAAAATGGGCCTTTTTGAGCCAGAATTTTCAGTAATAAAAACTGAACGGGGTTAAATTTACTCTTTTGACTGATTTTGAACCATTTCATTTTTCGGCCAGTTGCTAAAAATGGGCCTTTTTGAGCCAGAATTTTCAGAATTAAAAACTGCAACGGGTTAAACTTGTTCTTTTGACTGATTTTGAACCATTTTATTTTTCGGCCAACTTTTAAACATGGGCCTTTTTGAGCTAGAATTTTCTGAAAGAAAAAACTGCAAGGGGTTGAACTTGTTCTTTTGACCGATTTTGAACCATTTTATTTTTCGGCCAATTTTTAAACATGGGCCTTTTTGAGCTAGAATTTTCAGAATAAAAACTGCAAGGGGTTACAGTAATAAAAACTGCAAGGGGTTAAACTTTTTCTTTTGACTGAATTTGAACCATTTTTTTTTTACGACCAATTTTTTACAAATGGGCCTTTTTGAGCCAGAATTTTCAGAAATAAAAAGTGCAAGGGGTCAAACTTGTTCTTTTGACTGATTTTGAACCATTTTATTTTTCTGCCAATTTTTAAAATGAGCCTTTTTGAACCAAGATTTTCAGTAATTAAAACTGCAAGGGGTTAAACTTGTTCTTTTGACCGTTTTGAAACATTTTATCCTTCGGCCAATTTTTTAAAATGGGCCTTTTTGAGCCAGAATTTTCAGTAATAAAAGTTAAAACTTGTTCTTTTGACTGATTTTGACCCATTTCATTTTTCGGCCAATTGCAAAAAATTGGCCTTTTTGAGCCAGAATTTTCAGAAATAAAAAGTGCAAGGGGTCAAACTTGTTCTTTTGACTGATTTTGAACCATTTTATTTTTCTGCCAATTTTTAAAATGAGCCTTTTTGAACCAAGATTTTCAGTAATTAAAACTGCAAGGGGTTAAACTTGTTCTTTTGACCGTTTTGAAACATTTTATCCTTCGGCCAATTTTTTAAAATGGGCCTTTTTGAGCCAGAATTTTCAGTAATAAAAGTTAAAACTTGTTCTTTTGACTGATTTTGACCCATTTCATTTTTCGGCCAATTGCTAAAAATTGGCCTTTTTGAGCCAGAATTTTCAGAAATAAAAACTGCAAGGGGTTAAACTTGTTCTTTTGACTGATTTTGAACCATTTTATTTTTCTGCCAATTTTTAAAATGAGCCTTTTTGAACCAAGATTTTCAGTAATTAAAACTGCAAGGGGTTCAACTTGTTCTTTTGACCGATTTTGAAACATTTTATCTTTCGGCCAATTTTTAAAAATGGGCCTTTTTGAGCCAGAATTTTCCAGAAATAAAAGTTGCAAGGGGTTAAACTTGTTCTTTTGACTGATTTTGAACCATTTTATTTTACTGCCAATTTTTTAAATGAGCCTTTTTGAACCAAGATTTTCAGTAATTAAAACTGCAAGGGGTTAAACTTGTTCTTTTGACCGATTTTGAAACATTTTATCTTTCGGCCAATTTTTAAAAATGGGCCTTTTTGAGTCAGAATTTTCAGTAATAAAAACTGAACGGGGTTAAACTTACTCTTTTGGCTGATTTTGACCCATTTCATTTTTCGGCCAATTGCTAAAAATGGGTCTTGTTGAGCCAGAATCTTCAGAAATAAAAACTGCAAGGGGTTAAACTTGTTCTTTTGACTGATTTTGAACCATTTTATTTTTCGGCAAATTTTTAAAAATGGGCCTTTTTGAGTCAGAATGTTCAGTAATAAAAACTGCAAGGGGTTAAACTTGTTCTTTTGACTGATTTTGAACCATTTCATTTTTCGGCAAATTTTAAAAAATGGGCCTTTTTGAGCCAGGATGTTCAGTAATAAAAACTGCAAGGTGTTAAACTTGTTCTTTTGACTGATTTTGAACCATTTTATTTTTCTGCCACTTTTAAAAATGAGCCTTTTTGAGGTCTCGAAATCAATTCATTGTTTTAGTGACAAATTACTTCTTTCTTAAAGACTACGTTTCTTCAGAGGGAGCAGTTTCTCACAATGTTTTATTTTATAAACAGCTCTCCATTGCTCGTTACCAAGTAAGTTTTAATGCTAACAATTGTTGTGAGTAATTACTAATAGTGTCCACTGCCTCCTTAAAGAGAAGGTCCACGTTTGGTAATTACTCACACCAAATATTAACTTTAAAACTGACTTGGTAACGAGCATTGGATAGCTTTTGATAGTATAAAACATTGTGAGAAACGGCTCCTTCTGAAGTAGCATAGATGTTGAGAAAGAGGTAATTTCTCACTAAAATAATAAAAGACATCTAGCTAGAAGTCTTTTATTCCTATCTGAAAGCACACAAATTCGTCGCTTATGTTGGGATACACGAAGTGAGAAGACTGGTCTTTGACAATTACCAAACATGTACCTTCCCTTTAACGGTGTTGGGTAGAAAACTAAACATATAGAAGCTCTGTTGCTGTTTTCCGGATTGTTTGGTAGCAGTTGGAATGAAGGTGCATTGTGATGTTTTAAAACCTACAGGTGCAGAGGAGAACGGCTGCTATGGAGGCGTCAACTAACAAGAGTTCGCCAGAGACTCTGAGTCATCCAGGAACTACAATGGGTGGCCGAGACGCTCTAAACGTTTCCCTTCATACACGTCGTCATGAGGCAACTCTTGGAGCGCCCTCTATGATACAAGGTAGCTGTATAAACTGTTTCGCAATTACCCATAGACCTTATAAGGTCATAAATGCATTGACGTCATCCAGCCGCCATCTTAGAGCAAAAACGATGACGAAACAATCGAGACGCACAGATTTGTACGCGCCACGCACAGTATTGGCCAATGAACAACCTCCTTGACCTCTAGATGAGGGCGCCCTACTGAAATGACGTCATGTCCATGAGGTATATTGCGCAAGCACTAACTGTTGAATGAGGTGCATGCTGGTCTAGCTAGCAACTTTGATCGCTGCCAGACCAGCATGCACCTTATTCCAGGCCTCATGTGTGCGTATCAAGTATATGCGATAAGATTGTTACTAATATGTGCTGCATATTATACCAAACAGAGGTTTTGTCAGTAATGTTTGACAAATAAACGACAGGCTTAAAAGCAGGGGGTATTCTTTTGGCAATTGTCAAAACACAAGTATCCCCATTTGTTGTACTCAAACCATGCATATAAATAACAACCTGTGAAAAATCGAGCTCAAGTGATCATCGAAGTTGCAAGAAAATAATGAAAGAAAAAACTCCCTTCTTGCATAAACATTTCTCAAATCAGTTTGTACCATCATCAGCTGCAGTGCTTCTTACAAGTCAGATTTTTATGGTCACAAATTTTTGCAGTTCTTACTAATCTGTGACCTATAACTTCTTTTTTCCCCTGCAGGAGATCAGGCCAAATCGCCATCAAGTTCTCCCTGCACATCAAACTCAAGAGCGGGCAACAAACCACCCGCATCAGCCCACTCTGTTCATGATGGTTTCAACTTTGCGGCAGTTGCCTTTTCCTCACCGGTTAGCAACCAGACGCGTCCACCGAGAAAGAAGAAAAACAGCAGACCCATGAAGCAGCAGCCACAGGAGAAATCTAAGAAACTTAATACGACGGAGGCAAATCACCTCCCGGAGGTAGATTGTGGTATCAACTTGGAAGCTTGTGGGAATCCATTGACCGCCAAGCGAAGAGTAACTTTCAAGGATGAACTCGCGAAAGTGGTGGTCACCAAACATTTGACGCAATTTCCACATAAAACAAAGGAGAGTGTTGAGGACGCAACAACTCCTTCGTCGACAGAGGGACAGGTTTTACAAGGCAAAAACAACTTTTTAAGAGACCATGATTTGTGTCCAACCAAAGATGGGGAGTGGTGTAACGATGGCAAAGATGCAGAACATGAAACAGCCAGTGATGAGTCAAATGGAACAACCGTCGTAAGAAGAGCATGTACCAGTAAGTCTCCAGTGGCCGAGATACTTAAACAAGGAAATGATGGTCAATCTAAGGAGGTCACTGCCGAGTATTGTCAAGATAAAACCATGACCCATCCAGAACCAGAAATGAGTTCGACACAAGCTGGGCCAAGTCATGTTCGCACCGTGAAAAATGCAGATCAGCTTGCGATGGCATCAGATCAACCACCCTGTGACCAATGTGATTTGAGGCAGGGACGCCCCACCATCAGAATCTGCAAAGTGACTCCAGCTGGTGAGGAAAACATTGACGCAAGCCTCATCACTCCCCAACACATCTCGGTTGCCACGACAACAGATTTACAAAGACATCAAGGAGGAAATTTTTGTGAAGAAGATGAAGACAAAGTTCTTGTGATTGACGAAACTTTAGTCGACGATGAGGGATCAGTTGCAAGGAGACCAACTGCAGAAAATACAGTTAGTCTCCTTGGTTGGTCTATCGACAGCACAGAGGATACCCTAAACAGAACAGAGGACACCCTAAACACAACAAAACATCAAACAACTGATGAGGTGGTTTTGCCTGGAGGGTTATCAAGGAAAGACAACCAGCAGGACACCAACCAAACTGATACCGAGTGTAAATCGCCATCTTATCCAAACTCATTGGCTGTTTGTTTTACAAAACCATCTTTGGTCTTATGCGGCGGCCGTTCTTCGTCATATTCAACTCCCCAGATTCTCTCCGCTAAAACACCTCAAAGCTCTGGAGGCAACTCACACTACGCTGCATCAACACCAGCAGACACCACGTCAAATAAGACTCGGCTCATGGCAGCACGTTTGCAGACAGACACCACAGGAAGTTTGACAAGAGACCCCTTGCATACGACGACACAAGCCCAAAACAGTTCCCTTACCGAGTACAACAACGATCTATCGATGGCTGAGAATCGAGCGCAGTGTGTACAAGCGGGCAAGTTTCCATTGTTTGACATCAAAGATGGCAGCCATTGCAAGGAATCTATCCATTCAACTCTAGGAATGAGACATCCTAGTCAAAGTCGAAACACCATACAGGAACAATTGATCTGGCGACAGAGTGTCGAGACGAGCAGACTCCTCGCCCCATCTTACTTCAAAAGGTCATGTGCACCCGAACAAAACCTGCAAGCGAGTTCATTTGTCAACCACTTTAACGAGCAGACTGGCAACCACTCTTCGCTGCCTAATGCTAAAACAACTTCCCAACCTGTCCGAATACTGGCAAATACAGGACCTCAATACATGGTTCTGGCGCGTAAAGTTGCGACTGCCCAACAAGGAGCACATCAAACTCAGTTCGCTCGCCCACAAATTGCCTCAATCAGACCTCAGTTTGTTCCAACAAATTCACCTGTTCTCTATCGAGCACCCACCACGTCAACAGGCGGGCCAGTGCAGTATAAACAGACGGCTGTTCAATCAACTTATCCCGGTGGACAAAGAAGTTTCGGAATCAGTGGACCACAACCTCTGCAGCAGAGGTTTACACAACCCCAGCCATGGAATCAGATGAGTCCTCAATTTGTCAGACTGAAAAAAACGTCAGTGAACACAGGCAATCAGCTAATACGGCCGGCCGTTTTTGCAGCACCATCTCATCTAGTCCCCTTGGATATGACGTCACGAGCCCGTACAGCGCCCTCACTTAGATCAAATGAAGATCAATCATTGGCTGGGAGTTGTGCGCGGCGCGTACAAGCGCACACCTTTCCGTCGGCTGAGCTCAGCAATGGCCGCCAATGCAGGGGGTCTCTAGCTCCTTACCAGAACCAGACAGCTCCATCGATGCCTACTACTCAAACACAACCACCTCAGTTGACTCAACAAACTGGACGGTCTTTAATAAACTCACCACTCCCTCAGAGAAGGGCGCCACCATCCCTACAACCACCACCACCGCCACCTCGACAGCATCCGCGTCAAGTTTGGGTCACTAAGCACCCCTGTGGAACAATTAAAGAGCAAGATGTCACATCTAGCGCAAGACAAGCTAGAGTTGCTCCGTCTTCCTTCATTCCAACTGGCACACTTTTTGTTCAAACTCCACAAGGACTCGTGCAAATCCAACAACACAACCAAAAAATGAACCGACCTCAAACAGGCTGTCAGCAACAAACAGCAGCAACACAAAAGACCAACCAAGAAAGTGCGGGGCGATCAAGAACCATTGAGAGACAAGATCAAGGGAGCTCTGGTTCTAAAGGACAGAGACCTTCCGCAGCAGCAGTAGCAACACCAGCGTCGAATGTGTTGAGGAAGTCTGACGAGTTAACTGGGGTTCGCTTGCCATACCCGATGCCAACACAGAAACAGCTTCTATTTCTCTTGAGAAAAACCGAAATGCAAAATCCTCCAAAGACAGGGATTGATGCCCCGCCTTCAGACCGTGAAGTTAAAGGTGACATCAATTCAAACACTGACAACAAACACAAGGGTGCTGAAAGACGTTCCGCGGGATCGGACAGGAAGACCATTCAGAACAAAAATGAAGTACTTGCGGAAGGTAACAGTAAGAAGTTGACAGGTACAACCACCAATGAGACCACAAAAGATGGAGTCACAAATGGGTCCAAAGAAGGAACAAAACATTCTAAGATCTTAGTAGCATCTGAGACTAATGGAGATGAGTACATAGACAAACGTAATACTTCAAATGGAAAGGGAGATCTTAGTGATGCTGCATCGAAAACCAAACCTCACATAAAAATCAAAGCCACTCAACTAGACGACTCTGAACGACAATGCAACAAAAGCGTTTCCGGTTTACCAAAAAGTAGCTATGTGAAGTTTCTTGACAGTTCAGTTACTGTCAAGTGCATGTACTTCCCTAAGGCACCATCAGTGTTAGGAGTGAATAAAGGCAGGGAGACTGGTGAGGAAGGATCGAAAGACCAATCTCAATCTGAGACACCGTTAGACAATAAGGAGTTGAATGTATCAACAAGTGACGTCTGCAAGAACGGGGAGACTTCGGAAAATTGCGCCGTTAAGTCAGCGCCACTTAGACATGAACCAGAGCCGGAAGATTACAATAAGGTACAAGAAGATCATGCTACAGAAAGACAAAGAAGAGGAGGTAATAATAAATCCTCCGTAAAATACAAAGAGGCAGAGTCGGATGAAGATAATGATTGTGACGAGACTTGGCATCCTGGGCCAAGAAGATCGCCTTTACAATTCACAAGGAGGATTAGAAACCCACGGACTGGTGGCTTGTCTAAAATGAACGTCCATGCATCTGTAACAGAAGGATCGGGACACCCCACAGATGGAACATTGAGAAGTCCGACAACCGAAGAGGACATCAGAAAGGAAGATTTGCAAACTAAACCTGAAATAAAGAGTAAAAGAAAAGCTACTTGTGTAAAACTTAACCATGGAGGATTTGATTCAGAAGGATATTTGAAAAGTATAGACGAGTTGGGACATCCAGAAACCGGTGACTTATCAAAAAATATATTTGGAAGTGAGACCGATGGAGATGAATCATCCCCATCTTCAATATCTTCTTCAGGGTCGTCATTGAAGGCTGGAAGGAAACTGGAAGCTTCACCAAGCAAGAGTACACCATGTAAGACCCCAAGGACACCCAAGAATCGTCTCAAGAGTAACTCAAACATACATAAGAAACAGGCTAGAAAGACAGTCATCCCAGGCACACCAAATGTGAAGTCGCAAATTGGGAGCAACGTGAACAGTCCATCTAAGCGACTTCATCAGCGCGCATCTCAAAGCCGCAGTAGCGACTCTGACAACCTGTCAACCAAATACTCCAAGACGACCAGTTCCAGACAGGGTCTCAACAAGGCTGCAAAGACTGCGACCAGCTCTCCTAGTGGACGTCCACGAGCGTCACCAAGAAGGCTGAACGACGGACAAATGAGGCAGAGACCTGCTGCCCCGTTGTGGCAAAAGGTATTGAAGATGCTTGGTCTGAGAAAGAAGCCTGTACGGTCACCACCATCAGGCGTAACGATGTGGCACAAACGACGGAGCTCGTCGGTGGTTCTGGCCGAGTCCTTAGCTGAGTCTGCCGGGCGCTTAGGAAAAATGAAGGACAAAAGTTTGCGCGAAGAAAAAATGGTTGAGACCAAAGAACTCTCTATGAAAAACAAAGGTAAAGAAAAGAACCGAAGCCCGACAGAAGAAAAACAGCATGTAAAGGGACATCAAAGTGCTTCTAAGAAGAGTCCCAAGAAGAAAACAAAGACGAAAACGAAGAGGCGACGTCACAAGAGACGAAGAATTATCAAGAAGGCAAAGGTTTCACCAGAGAGCACAACCGATCCTGCATCCGGAAGCCTCACCTCGATAGACTTCGATTCTCGAAGAAAGACACGTTTAAGGACAAGACGAGATTCAGACTCGCTCAGCAGTCTGCCAGACAGTGCCTCCTCAGCATCTCCTTTGGCCCGGGTAGGACGCCGAACACTTGCTTCGCTCTCAGCCCAGACTTGGGAGGATTGCTACCGGTGCACCTACCTCAAGTGGAAAGAGACAAGCGAGAGTCCTGAAACCCTCACGAACGATGAAGGATTTAAAGTCATGACAAATGAGCTGGCCACTCCCTCGAGAACAGGTCCCTCCAAGGATAAGAAATGCTTCCAGAAGCTGCTTATGTCCACATGGGACGGCATCGTCCAAACTGCTCAGGTAGGGGCCGTCGAGGGAAAGACGGTGCCCAAGGTCGAAGACGAGGAGGGCTGGCCAGTCGAAATGACAAGTTGCGCCCTTGTGGAGACGCCACCTGTTGTGTCTGAGCTGAGTGTTTGTACAACCGACTGCTTCAGGGATGCGTCAACATTTTCTCAGCAAGGCGACTGTGATGTTTACAGGGAAGACACTGATACTGTAGTCTCCTCTCAAGTTGACATCAAGAGTGAGTTACCAGATGCCGCTGCTGTCTTGGGTTCCGATGATAAGATTTGCATTGAACCCTATGGGTATCCACCCAATCTAAGTCCGATCCAAGACTACTCCGAGATTCAAGATGCACTGCATCCCGGTCAGGACACTCCTCGGTTCTTCATTCCGCAGACCCTGACTGAGGAAACCCTTCAGCTCCTGGCAGAAAGCGGAACCATTGACTCAGACCTGAACGGGCTTCAAGCATTTGCTCTCTTCATGCCTGAATCCCGAAGAACCGACCAATATGGAGATCCCAGTTCCACCTCACCCCCTCTTCAACATCTACTATCAGATGGTGAGGAAGATGTACCTCCAGTTATCTCCTGTCACAAATTGTCTACCGATGACGATGACGTCATAATTGAAGGCAGGACAGAAGATCTCGAAGAGGTCGAAGAAAACACTAACCAGTCCCGGTCCAATCTGTTTTACATTCCCGTCTCGCTGACCGATGAGTCACAAGAATACGTTGATGAACCCCTAGGACTATTGGAAGCACATCCCCAGGCAACAGACGGAGAGCAACGTGGTGATTCTTACCACCACGAAGATGCAGAGACAGGCAATAAAAGTGACCACGGCTACGAAGAGGAAAGAAAAACACTTGAGGGCGTGCTCCTTCAGAAATTAGAAACGTCTCTTGAGGAAGGGGAGATCATCGATTACTAAAAGATTTGTAAGGATAAAAACACCATTATTTAAAATTTAATCTGAAAGCTTACTGATAATAAAGTTAATATACTAGAACCACTCCGTTAAAGCACAAATTTTCACAGGTTTGTTGAAGATCACACAAATCGCGAACCCTGTCTGCGTTTATTTTGAAACCTCTACCAATTCTGTATATTACAATAAAGATTTTGTATTTTGTATTTTATGTTTAAAAGATAGTTACACATCTCTCTTCATTACACATCTAGTTTTGCCGATTGTTTTTTGTCTATCTGATACTGTATTTCATTATTTCGTTTTCTTCTGGATTCCCTGAATGGTTTGATAGTTCATTTATTATTCAAATGTAAATAATACTCAATAGCACTTTTATGTACTGAAAATTCCACAAAGAAATAGAATGACATCCGTTTTATATTGCATTACTGAAAAAGTAACTGTAAATTTGATCTGAAAAATGTTTTCTGTACTCAATGTAAATAAGTTCATAATTTAACAATTTTATCAGGTAAAATTTGTAAGTTTTGCAAACTTTTAAAGTAAACTGTAAGCCAACTGGAATTATACACACATATGGAGTAAAAGATCTGCAAAAGGTTACTCAAAATGGATTGGTCGAGTTGGTCTTTGAAAAGCGTTTGTAACCGTTTTTTATAAAATGCATATGGGTAGAAAGATGTTGTAAAAGTAGAATACAATGATCCACACAAACATGCCTCGAAATTGCGTGGTTTTCCTTTTACCTCGTCGACTAAAACGTCGGCCATTTATGGGGGTCAAAATTTTGACTCCCATAAATGGCCGACCGTGTTAGTTCGCACAGTAGAACGAAAACCACGCAATTTCGAGGCAAACTTGTGTGGATCATTGTATTCTACTTTTAAAACATCTTTCCAACCATATGCATTATATACAAAACGGTTACAAACGCTTTTGTTTTGACCAACTCGTCCGATCCAAGGCAACGTGTTCCTTTAACTAAAAAAAGAGAAATTTTATGAACTTTAAGACGCATTTATGTAGCAACATACTAGGTGCTGCAGCGCATTCAACATCCACTACCAGAAACACCTGGGCTAACCACTTCTCTATTAGCGACAAATGTCAGCGAGTTTGCTACGCATAGAAAACAACGTACAGGACCTACAGCTTTAGGTCCCATCCAAAGGATAAAGAAGCAATGGTTAAAGCCATTGGACACTTTCTGAACAGAACAAAAATTAAAAGTTCACAGATTTTCAAATAACTTACAGGGTTTACAAAAGGTAATGGTGAAAGACTTCACTTGAAATGTTATTCCATGAAATGCTTTACATTTTGAGAAAACATTAAAACAATATAGATTCTCGATATATCGAGAATAAAGGATTTATTTTAAACACATGTCAAGACACGGCGAAACGTGCGGAAACAAGGGTGGGTTTTCCCGTTATTTTCTCCCGACTCCGATGACCGATTGAGCCTAAATTTTCACAGGGTTGTTAAGTTGTGACACATGAAGTGTGGGCCTTTGGACGATACTGTTTACCGATGTTGTCAATTGCTTTAAGTGCTTTAAGACCGGGACACAAACCAACACTCTGCTGGTGACAAACAACAGAACTTTAGGTGCAATGCGCTTGACCGCCACAAAATAAAACAATACAAAAAGCACTTCTCTTTGCGACCAATTATACAAAGTTTTGTACGCGAATAACACAATGCACAGGACAAACAACAGAACTTGATGTCCAATGCGCTTGACCTCCCCAAAAATAAAACGATACAAATAGACTAGGTCATATAAATCTGAGTAGATTTATTTGTTCATCTTTATGTACATTAACAATGGTGAGGCACATATAACCCTATAGCCAGATAGCTTATGGAATTGCAAATCAGTAAAACCTTTTAGTGGAAACCACAGACCACAATTTGGTCTTTCATAAACAAAGAAGAGAAAACAATTTTTACACAAAAATGTAAAAATACAAAACCTAGAACTCAATGAATGTTATCCAAACACAAAAATGTACATAACGTTCCTAGGTATCAAAGTGAATACTATGGTTTAGGGTCGATTTCACAAAGAGTAAGGACTAGTCCTTACTTAAGACTAGTCCAAGGAGATACCAAAACCTTAAGGCTAGTCCTAAGTTACAATGAGTAACTCGTCCTAACTTGAGATCAGGCTAGTCTTAACTCGGTGTAAAATCCACCCCTGTACGGTGTCACATACTTTTATTAAATAATGTTGGCATCTATGAAGTTGAGATTATATTATTTCTGGATTCAGAGGGAAAATTGAAAAAAATTATTCCATCATCTTTGTTTTATGCACTGTGACATATTCATTTTAAAGGTTTAACAAAATGACTTAAACGTGTGAACACACACACACAGGATATGACAAAGTTTCATAGAGTTGCTAAACGGCTGTTTTTTGTGCTTATTGCGCGAGTTTCAACGTCATAGCCCTGCTTACCGTAAGCCAACGAAAAGGCATGCTAAACTTCCGTTACTTACTGTATGAAAATGTATGACATACAATACAAATTGATAGTGAACCGGCAGCCGATTGCACAAAATGCTAGGAGTAATCCTCACTTGAGTTAGAACGAGTAACCCGTCCTAACTTAGGATGGGTTCAATTCGTCCTGACATCTTTAGATATGGAAATTCACTCACCCTACATGTAAGTCTTAAGATTAATCCTAAGTTAGGAAGGGTTTGGAGAAATCGACGGCTGTGCGCCTACATTTCTTGATAACCTCTGAAAAAGACTTACACTTGAAGCAAACTGTTTTGCCGTAAATAGCATGAAAATGTGCTTACCGTTAAGCAGGGCTAGAAAAATGGTCACAGGTCATGAAATTAGAAGTAGCACATAACTCATTTTGCTCAGTGCCGCTGTCATTTAGCCCATAGACAGTTCAAGTTGTTTGATTTTAATATCCAGTTACTGCATGTTTTCAAGAATTACAGCAATGCCTTGTCCTCCACCGATACAAGCCGATCCGACTGCGTATTTTCCACCAACACGTCTGTGAAAAAAATATTGATATTATTATCTGATGGAAGTGGATGAGGCCACTAGAAAGTGGCTGCTTCACAGTACTTTGGCGAAAAAAAATTGTTCTAGACATACGAGAGAAGAAGAAGAACCATCATAATATTAACTTAGACCGTGTCACAGACATGACACTTATGCCCTTGAGCAAGGCACTAAACCATAATTACTTCATGAAACGTTTTGGAAGGTACTGTAGTTCATTCTGCTCTAGTAGCCAGGCTCCTAGTGGATAAAACCCATGCCTACATCCTTATGGACCGTGAAGGGGTAAATATTGCCTAGCATTCTACAGCAGGGAATCGGTCAAAAATTGTATGTAAACCTTACAATAATAAAAATCATTTATGAAAATCACTTAGTCCGCCCTTTCTATCCTAGGATAATATTAAATGTATAAATCATAATGGTTTAAGATTTGCAAAGCGCACATGTATCTGCCTATAACGGCAGCCAAGGCGCATACAAAAATACATTAATAAAATTCCAAACAGACAGTTCACAAAATAAAGTAATAAACAATAATAAATCAACAAATCAAAAGACATGTTCAAAAGACGCAAATTATAATAAAGATCCATTAAAAGTTATATCAGAATACAAACAAAAGTGCCGTAAAAATCAAATCACACAACATCAAAACATAGCCAATAAAAATTACATCACAATGCATTTAATAAAGCCTTACAAAAAATAAACAATTTACCAACTACATCGAGAAATTAAAGATGCAGGAGACATTAAAGATGCAGCAAAAAATTTCACAAACAAATTTTTAAAAAGCAAAAAACCTCACCCCTTTATAAGGGGGAACAAAACTATGTGATGAACACCGTAAAGAATGGATTGTAATGAACACAGTAAAGAATGGATTGTAATGAACACAGTAAAGAATGGATTGTAATGAACACAGTAAAGAATGGATTGTAATGAACACAGTAAAGAATGAAAAGAAAGTAAAATATGGCAAATTTGTCACGCAGTATTTTCTGCTTACCAGCTTAAGGAAGATCTCTTAAAAGGCACTGATAATCACTCAAATTTTTTTTAGCATAAAAACATATTTGGTAACATGCAATGGAGAGCTGTGGATAATAAAAACATTGAGAGAAATGGCTCCCTCCGAAGTAACAAAGGTTTGAGAAAGATGTAGTTTCTCACTAAAATATAAAAGACTTCAGCTGAAGCCCTTTATGCATCTGGAAAGCACACAAAGTGATGCAACAAGGGTGTTTTTCCTTTCATAATTCTCTAGCGACTTCCATGACCAATTTGGCTCAAATTTTTCACAGGTTTGTTATTTAATGCATATTTTTTATGGGATATACCATGTGAGAATACTGGTCTTTGACAATTAACCAAACGTGTCCAGTGCCTTCAAGTCAACTCACCTGATTTCATGAGCAAGATGGGCGGTTATCCGACTTCCCGAAGCGCCAACGGGATGGCCCAGTGCAACAGCGCCCCCATTGGTGTTAGTCTTCTCAATGTCTAGCCCGAGCTCCTTTTGGACGGCCAAGAACTGCGCAGCGAAAGCTTCGTTGACCTTAAAACAGCAGACAGAAACTTCTTAAAAAAGTGAAACTTCACATTATTCATGGAACAGTCATGTTTCAGTTCTAGTAATGACATACAGTTTGGTAGTTGCAGGACATTCTAAATGGTTCATTCAAAATGCTTGTGTATTTGATTTGAAGTCCTCCTCCCCGAGAAACACACTTTTATAATTAAAATTTGTTATTACTTTGTTGTGCGTCTGACCGCAATTTGCATTGACACGCGATGAGAGTGTATCATCACCCAGTTTGCATATAATTGCCTACGATTAATGTTATAATCGATCCTTACTTTGAGAGCTCTGTAAGCAATGGCCTTTAATACACCAATCCAAAATCCACCCTTACCTCGCATAGATCCATATCTGCGATGCTTAGCCCCGCCTTCTCCAGCGCTCGTCGGACTGCTGGCACTGGTCCAATACCCATGATGCTCGGGTCGCAACCCGAAACATGGTAGCTGACGAGCCTGGCTAGAGGGGTCAGGCCGTGTTTGGCAACGGCTTCCTCACTCGCTAGAATTACGACGCCAGCTCCATCACATATACCCTAAGGAAAGAGAGATAAATAAGTTTAAAGGCAGTGGACACTATTGGTATTACTCAAAATAATTATTGGCATAAAACCTTTCTTGGTGTAAGTAATGGGGAGAGGTTGATGGTATAAAACATTGTAAGAAACGGCTCCATCTGAAGTCCCATAGTTTTTGAGAATGAAGTAATTTTCCACGAATTTGATTTCGAGACCTCAGATTTAGAACTTGAGGTCTCGAAATCAACCATCTAAACGCACACAACTTCGTGTGACAAGGGTTATTTTTCTTTCAATATTATCTCGCAACTTTGATGACCGATTGAGCTCAAATTTTCACAGGTTTGTTATTTGATGCATATGTTGAGATACACCAACTGTGAAGGCTAGTCTGTGTCAATTACCAATAGTGTCCACTGCCTTTAACTAGAGCGAGACTTGAAACTGCGACATCCAGATTAAAATGCCAGTGCTCCTCCAGCAGCATTTTGACAAAACATTTCACTGTGGTTATGTAAAAATATTTCAGTTTCTATCCTTCAACATTTTGAATCTTAGTACAGGCCACCCTATGAGGAAATTATAAGTTTCTACTGGAGCATTTTCAGGGCCACCAAGGCAATGGCCAGGGGGCATGGAGGTATCAGTCGTCGATTTCACCAAACTCTTCCTAACCTAGGATTAATCTTAGGACTTGGGACAGGTTCAGTTCCGTATCCAAATACGTAGGACGTATTGAACCCATCCTAAGTTAGGAGGGGTAACTGGTCCTAACTCGAGTTAGGATTAATCCTAGCGTTTCGTGAAATCAGCTGCTAGCCTGAACTCACTGAGGCATTTCCGGCAGACACCAGTCCGTTCTTCTGGAAGACTGGAGGAAGTTTTGCCAAACTCTCCAGAGTTGTTTCTCGGGGATGTTCGTCGGTATCGATGACCTGAACACCCTTTCTGGTCTTTATCTCAATAGGGGCCATCTCAGCTTTGAACCGTCCTTCGTCATTGGCTGAAAAATAAATCATAATTAAAAAATAAAATGTAGTGTCATGGCTGAGTGGTTGAGAGAATAGAATTCAAGTTCTGGAGTGTGGGTTCGGGCCCCGATCATGGCTCTTGTGTCCTTGAGCAAGGTAGTAATAACAATAATAATAACAACGTTCATTTATAGGGCACACATATCCATTTCAAAATGCAGAGAATTTTTTTCAAGCAGTATTTTCTGCTAAACAGCTTTATGAAATTGGGCACAGGTTTCTACCTCGAAATCATTCCTGTAATAACAGCACTAGGAAATCATGTAATGCTTAGCTTCAACTATATTCAACTCAATCAACATGTATTTCCATATTAAGTAAATAAAAGAGAATAACAAACAAATTTAGTACAATTATTTATGTTTACCTTTCTTCCACCGTTGCTGTGACAACAGTGAGAATTTATCACAGTCTTCTCTGGTGAGGCCGTATTTTGCACCCAGTTTCTCGGCGGTCATTCCCATGGGGGTTTTGATGTGGTAGTCAGTAAGTGTCGCCCACAAGGAATCTTCAAGCTGTAGAACACAAGGCAAGACAGTGTCTTATACAGCAAGTCTATCGCGCAAGTATCTGTAGTGGCCCTTACAGTTTTTCCTTTGTCCCGTTAAGCATGCTCAGGGGGCCCTCATCCATTCTTTTCATTACGTCACGCCATGTGCGCTTCTCCAACTCCACAGGTATATAACGCTCCAGTCTCGCTACCATGGGCAGCGCGCCGTATCGATACCTCTCGTCACTAACCCCTGGGAGGGATGTACTAGGAAACAACTCTGATTGGCTCAGTAAATTGGTTATGCATTAGATGTCAAGTGCGTGCGCGCGTAGTTTTAAGATATTTTTCTGTTGATCACGCCCGCATTTTTTATGACACGAACACGTTTTTTAAAAACAAACACATTCTTTAATAAGATGAAAAACATGTGTGCGCACGTAGAAAAGATTGAATAATGAATATGTACACTCATTTACGGCTCATTTAAATGTGCTAGGATATAGCACAAGTAAATTTGCCAATTCCAGGGGTTATGATCGAGCAAGGCATGCTGGGAAAAAATGGCGCAGTGAGATTGATCACCCCTGGGAACGAGGTTGATAATGTTCGCCTGCACATGCACTCACTCTCGCACTTTGTATTTCTACTACTGAGCAGGCACAGCAAACTAACCAAACCAGTTGTATGTATTGCTTTTTAAACAAATATCGCTTTCAGTACAACCAACAATCATTTTCAATTCGACACTTAGGTATTTCACATTACTTTTCCTAAGACTCTTGTTGCTGTGGTGTGCTATGTGGCAGTAGTACACAGCTAACAGGCGCACCGCAGCTACAAGCCAATTAGTTAATTCCTACAAGTTAAGTACATTATAATTTTTGTTGGCACAAGTGCAGCCCCCTTTTTGTTTACACTAAGCAGGCAAGGCAGCCAAGCTCGTAATAATGTTCCTAATTTCATTTAGTAATAAAATATTCCAGCGAAGAACACGCTACGAAATATCTACCAATGCGCTTAGTATACAAATATACAGAAAGATACATTTACCACTTTTATGGTCCAGTAACCCATCCTTTCATACTAAACATCCTTTGTCCTCGCCACTCCCCTCATATTGGTTCATAGCCACCATTATTGTTTCTGAAATAGAAACTTTGATTGGCTGTTATTTTCCCACTTCTTTCTTTCCTTAATCCCTTTCCCCCTCTCTTTTTCTATAAATGGATATGTATTTGTTTGTACTTGTTTTATGCCTCTGAAGAAGGTCCGGATTGGATCGAAAGCTAAGGCCATCTACCCTATTCATTATTTTAATATACAGAAAGATAAATATTTAAAATAGGAATTCTGAGACTCAATTATGTAGCACCTTGTAAAGGTTTACAAGGTGCTACGGCGCATTCAGCAACCACAGCCAGGCACTGAAAAATTTTCACTGACAAATTTCACCCTTTAATTATTAGGGTGTGAATTGGGTACTAGATAAAGATGGCTTCCTACGATGCAAGGTGCCATGCCAAGATTGAAGTGAAAATGGTATGGTCCATTTTCACTGATGACTTTTCACCCTTTAATTATTAGTGTGTGGATTGGGTACAAGACATAGATGGCTTCCTACGATGTAAGGGGCCATGCTAAGATTGAAGTGAAAATGGTATGGTCCTTTTTCACTGATGACTTTTCACCCTTTAACTCTTAGAGTGTGAATTGGGTACAAGACAAAGATGGCTTCCTACCATGTAAGGTGCCATGCTAAGATTGAAGTGAAAATGGTTTGGTCCTTTTTCACTGATTGTTTTCACCCTTTAATTACTAGTATGTGGATTGGGTACAAGACAAAGATGGCCACCAACCTTGAGGTCCACTCCCAGTTTGGTGCCAAAGCGAGTGCCTCGGACGGTGTAGGGAGCCATGCTCATATTCTCTGTGCCGCCAGTCAGAACCACCTCTGCATCTCCTGTTAAAATATCCTGATATTGAACAAAAATAATAAAACCAACATTGTCATTATGGTCCCAGTCATGTGTCACTTGTGTCTTTAAAGGATTTGTGTATTTTTTGTAGGACACAAAACACAATGTCCACAGATTAAACTTATACCGTTTGAAGAAAATAATAGTAGAAAGCTTACCGTAAAAATTACTTGATGATGAGGTGCGATAGTTTTTGAGAAATGAGTAAAACAATGTCATGAAAATACGTTTTTCTTGCTAAAATAATCTTCGCCTCATGATCACTGAGACGGAAATTATTTTCATGACATTGTTTTATTAATTTCTCAAAAACTACAGCACCTCAGCAAGTAATATTTTCAGGGAAGCTTTCTACTATCATTATCTTCAAACTGTGTAGTGTAGTGTTTAGTGTAAATCTGTTTTTTGTCCTACAAAAAGTACATAGACCCTTCAAAGGGAAGGTATACCAGCATTCTCGCTAATAGTTGTCTGTCAACTGCTTTCAAATTCTCTCCTATAGGGAGCATTCGATTAGCTTCCCTGGGTCGACCCAGGTCTGCCCCCGTTCTGTTTGAATAGCTTTGACGTAATCCCAGGGGCTCACCCGAGTAAGCCCCAAGTGCCCTGCTTGTGGAGTGGGTCACTTGGGGGCTGGCGCCAGGTGCATGGATGTCACCACGAGAGGGTGAGTGATCGTTCGATTAGCTCTTGTCAGGGGATCACCCGAGTGAGCACCCTGGGGTCGACACAGGGAAGCTAGTCGAACGCACCCATAGTCTCTCTTGTCTCGATGGCTAGTTCAGTGCTGACATTTCATTGGACATGAGCTGCTAAGCACAAAAATTTGCTTAGCATGACATTTTTTGCCTTGATAAAAACAGGACTACCAACCAAATTTCCACGTGATTTGCAGGGTAAGCAAACATCAGCTGAATACCAGTAACAATCAATATGTAACAAATGGAAATTTGGTCGGTAAACCTGTTTTTATCAAGGCAGAAATTTCATGCTAAGCAAATTTTTGTGCTTAGCAGCTCTATGAAATAGGGCCCTGGTACTGGTGGCTAGTTAAGGGCAAACCCCGTACACTATTGGTAATCACTCTTAAAATGATTGGCAATAACAAAACGAAAGCCAACAGGAGCTTGCGATAGTATAAAGACATTTTTCTTTGTTTAAAATACTTGATATTAGTTACCTGAGCTCCACTGACTATGGACTGGAACCCGGACCCACATAGGCGATTAACAGTCAAAGCAGGTTTATCTTCTGAGACACCAGACCGAAGAGCCACATGTCTTGCAACGTATGCGGCATCAGGGGATGTCTGTTGATGTAAAACATTGAAGACAAAAACTAACAGCGTGTCGTTGTGGAGTGGATAGGAACCCAAGACCGAGCCCTGGTGTTTCTGATCAGCTGAGTGTAGGTTCGAGTCCGGGGCTTAATTTAAAGGCACTGGACACTATTGGTAATTACTCAAAATAATTATCGGCATAAGACCTCACTTGGTAACGAGTAATGGGGAGAGGTTGATAGTATAAAACATTGTGAGAAACGGCTCCCTTTGAAGTGGCCTAGTTTTCGAGAAAGAAGTATTTTTCCACGAATTTGATTTTGTGACCTCAAGTTTAGAATTTGAGGTCTCGAAATCGACCATCTGAACGCACACAACTTCGTGTGAAAGGGTATTTTTTCTTTCTTTGTTTTCTCGCAACTTCGACGACCAATTGAGCTCAAATTTTCACAGGTTTGTTATTTTATGCATATGTTAAGATACACCAAGTGAGAAGACTGGTCTTTGACAATTACCAATAGTGTCCACTGCCTTTAATTTGAATTGTTTAATTTTGTTTTTTTACCCATACATCGATGTGTGTTAGCACTGTATACTCAGTACTTTTCCAGAGTCCTGTGAAAACGCTGTAACAGCGTGTTGTTGTGGAGTGGATAGGAACCCAAGACCGAGCCCTGGTGTTTCTGATCAGCTGAGTGTAGGTTCGAGTCCTGGGCTCAATTTAATAGCGCTGCTTAAAGGAACACGTTGCCTTGGATCGGTCGAGTTGGTCTTTGAAAAGCGTTTGTAACCGTTTTTTTATAAAATGCATATGGGTAGAAAGATGTTGTAAAAGTAGAATACAATGATCCACACAAACATGCCTCGAAATTGCGTGGTTTTCCTTTTACCTCGTCGACTAACACGTCGGCCATTTATGGGGGTCAAAATTTTGACTCCCATAAATGGCCGACCATGTTAGTTCGCACAGTAGAAGGAAAACCACGCAATTTCGAGGCAAACTTGTGTGGATCATTGTATTCTACTTTTAAAACATCTTTCCAACCATATGCATTTTATAAAAAACGGTTACAAACGCTTTTGTTTTGACCAACTCGTCCGATCCAAGGCAACGTGTTCCTTTAACTCAATTTTAACTGTAGTACATGCAGCAAACACATTTTCTTAAGTATTAAGCATATTTCCAAGGTTAGCAAGAAAAATTAGGCGACCAGGTTGCCCATTCACCATTGATATGTATATAGTTACACTTATCATTTTTTCTTCAAATTAGCATACCTTTTCGTGTGCTTTAGGGTTAGAGGTGTATGAAACGGAAAGAACAAATTCTGTCGTTAAAGCAGCTCTATGAAATTGGGAGCTTGTCTTAAAGGAACACGTTGCCCTGGATCAGTCGAATTGGTCTTTGAAAAGCGTTTGAAACCTTTTGTTATGAAATACATTTGGTTAGAAAGATATTTTAAAAATAGAATATAATGACCCACACAAGTGTCACTCGAAATTGCACGGTTTCCCTTTTACATCGCGAAGTAACACGGTCGGCCATTTTATGGAGTCAAACTTTTTACTCCACAAAATGGCCGGACGTGTTTCTTCGCGACGTATAAGGAAAACCGTGCAATTTCGAGGTATGTTCGTGTGGATCAATATGTTCTTCTTTTAAATTGTCTATCTAACCATTTGCATTTCTAACAAACGGTTTCAAAAGCTTTTCAAAGACCAACTCGTCCGATCCAAGGCCACGTGTTCCTTGGCACTTAATCTACAAGCCCAGACAGACTTGTGGAAATTTGAGCCCCTGAACATACCTGAGCAACATTTCCAACGAATGTGCTGTCAATGATCTCTGGATTGATATTCCCAGCAGCGAGGGCAGCTTTCGCTGCGACTTCACAAAGATCTGTCTGCGATAGGTCCTTTAGCTTCCCTCCAAACGCTCCGAAGGGGGTTCGCTTAGCAGCAACAACGAATATACCTATAAGGATTAAGCCAGACAATTAAAACTTTATTTCAGTAATTTAAACTTCTTAACCCTGCGCTGTGGCATGGTCAGTCCATGACCTACATGTAACGGTTGTAAACAAATTGTTGTCACTCATTAAAGGGTCTATGTACTTTTTGTAGGACCAACAACAAAATGTCCACAGATTTACATTTAACTTACACAGTTTGAAGATATTGATAGTAGAAAGCTTCCCTTAAAATATTACTTGCTGAGGTGCTGTAGTTTTTGAGAAATGAGTAAAACAATGTCATGAAAATACGTTTTGTCTCAGTGATCATGAGACGAAAATTATTTTAGCAAATCTGTGGACATGGTGTTTTGTGTTACAAAAAGTACCCAAATCCTTTAACGGTATGGTAAAAAATAAACAAACTTCACAAGTTCCCTAAAAGAATGAGCCAGATAACACTATTACCAGCAGAATCAGCATGGGGAGAGACATCGACCTACAGTCAACTTTAATATTGAAGCCCCAAATTGAAAACACACTTGTTGTGATTGTCAATACACAATGGGGCGGGGCTTAATGGATTGGTCTATTGCCTCGTATGACATGGCCATTAGATCTTAGCAGCCGATTATTACTAGGCAATCAATCTTCTAGTCAATGGCTTTGTCGATTGATACCATCTTAGAAGAGCTTGTGAGAAACCAAAATCAGTTTTGTCGCAATTTGTCACTGGACGGTCGCGGACCATACGACCATGCGTTGCCGCATAGAATCTGGCATAATTGCAGAGCAGGGAATTAAACTTGTAAAAAAAAAAATTGGGTTGAAATAATGAAATATTTAGGGGTGGGCAAAAATTACATGTAAACTCAGACGGGCAACTACCTGCAAGACGACTAAGTAAATGCCTACTACGTACTACACTATTCTACATTTTGTATCTGACCACCTTTGCTTTTTCAGTCATTATTTTGTTACTTATTAAAGCAGTATAAATATCTTGTTAGACATTATTCTGTTTGAGTAAGACTTTTAAAGAAACAAAAATCGTGAAGATCACAGATTTACATAAAACTTACACGATCTAATGATGATGATAGTAGAAAACATCCCTTGAAATATTTCTGTCTGAAATGTCATATTTGATGAAAAATAAATAATCTAACTTCGCGTTTGGAGTTTATCGCTCAGTTAGCATTTTAGTCATTTTTATTTTGACATCGATGCAATGCAAAATTTGTAAAATGTTTTTCACTATTCTCTCGTGACCCAGATGACCGATCAATCTCAAACTTCTACAGGTTTATCAGTTTATGTATATGTTGGATTACAAAAAGTGCTTACTCTGCCAGCAACTGTTTGTTAGCAAAAACAGATTCTGTAATGTTCCTTTAAAGAAAGAAAGTATTTTATTTCATAATAAAAATGAGAAAAAAAAAGATGCAGCCAGATGAGATATACAATAAAAACATTTTTTTTCGGGCCCTAAATTAACTAGCCTGTTTTAATATGTGCTTAGTATTTATAGCATGGCAATACTAAATAGAATAAGTCTTGCTTAGGACCACCACAACACAGTCCAGTGACAGTGATTCCCCATGCTGCTGAGTCACGTGTTTGACTGTGGTGATTAATATTATTATTGGGTGCGTTCGTTTAGCTTCCCTGGGTCGACCCCAGTCTGCCCCGGTACGTTCGAATAGCTTTGACGGCGACGGGGCTCACCCGAGTCAGCCCCCAGTGCCCCGCTTGTGGAGTGGGTCACTTGGGGGTGACCTGAGGTGCATGCCGTCACCACGAGAGGCCGAGTGTGATCGTTCGATTAGCTCTTTTCAGGCCTCAGGGGCTCACCCGAGTGAGCACCGCAGGGTCGACCCAGGGAAGCTTAATAAGGAAAAGTTTCCGTATGGCGCCACCACTTTTTTCATTCGATATAAAATAATATAGGAACTTATTTACCTGATTGATATATCCCTTTTTGTAAAAATGAGTGAAAAAGTGGTGGCGCCATACGGAAAGTTATCCTTTAAATTAATAATATTAATATTAATTAAACAAATTTATATTAATTTGCTAACTTAGCAAAAATAGTATTCGTTAAGCAGCATGGCAATAATAAGTCTTGCTTAGCAGAATTAAGTTAGTGTGTACAGACTCAGTAGTAACGTGGAAATTGCGCACTCGGCCTAGTAAGTAGTATAGTTGTATTGTAATAAACTAAGTTATAAATGAACGACGCAAAATATATCGCAATTGGTTAAGCCATTTTTATAATAAAAAAAACATTGACGGTCGTCGGTGGCTATTTGGTCACATTGTATTGCTTATTTGTTTCTATATCAAGCAAATCTCCACCATACATTAATGCACCGTTAAAACTACTGCAATTTACTAAATTAACAAACAACAGCTATACAGAAGGTAAAAGCTTCACCAGTTTAAAAAAATAAATCTGTGCTGCACGGACAACTCACCTCTGCTCATCGCCATCTTGGATCTCAGAAAATAGTATGGTGGCGTTTAGCCATCTCAAGTAACGCATGTTGTGAATAGGGTACCAGACTGTGTGTAGGTAACTTTTTTTTACGTAATCGTCACGTGTTTATAAGTTCTAATGAAATCTGTGATTGACGTGAGTAAAATTTAAAATAATTTTAATTTGGGATTGAACAAGAACTGTTTTACTACAGCTTAATTAGTCCCCGGATTCGACGAAATGTGTACTTAAAGTTCTTCTTGTGTATCGCCCTCTTTTGAACCATCCTCCTCCATGGGGGCGGGGCCAGATTTGCCAAGGACACCGTGATAGGAGATTCTGTGTGTCCCCCCCCCCCCCCCCCCGCCATACGGCGAATTGTGTACAACTTCTCCGGCCCATGTTTATTTCCACCACGGGGACAGACTCTCCTCGATCTGCGGATAGAATTTCATGCAGGACTCACCGGTGTCGCATGCAATTATGTCCTCAATGCAATACTATCCGGAGGACATTATTGCATATGCAATAATGATGCAATAATGTCCGCCGGACGGTTTTGCATAATTTGCAATCGTGACCGCCCGGACGCTGCTGCATAATGCAATTGTGTCCGCCCGGACACATTTGCATATGCAGATGTGTCCGCCCCGTGCAAAACCGTCCTTGCAGTAAACAACCGCCCTTGGTCGACGGAACACGTTCGCCATTTTGTTAGCTAAGTGCATGCTACCTCCATGATGTCATGAATGGAAATGTTCGGCCGTTGGGTATTCGCTGCAATCATAAAAAATACGTGATTCAATATCCATGCTGCATATGTATAGGTTCAGTGCATGCACGCTGGTTTACAATGTACATGTCCGCCGGACGGTTTTTGCATAATCTCGGACACGATTGCATATGCAAAAGTGTCCGGAGCAGACAATATTGCATGGCGGACACAATATTATTGCATCTGACACCGGCGCAGCTCCAGGCGAGGCTGCCAACAATAATGACACATCTATCCCTAATTTGGTATTCTGTCCATTAATTTTTTTTTCAGGTGTAATTGGACATTACTGGTGTGGGGGAGGGGGGCGGTGCAGGAACACCCTCCCTGCACATGCGGCCCCCTCCCTCCCAAATGAAATTAAAAATGCACAGATGAATGGAGTCGATAAACACCAAAAGCCCACTGATTATACTAATGGACTTCACTGCGGCAAGGTTGTTCTGATCCAATAAGCAAAGTCTTGTCTGATGGTCGATATGAGATATTATGTGAATGGGGTTAATAATTCACTCAAAACTGCGACATGTGGCCAACCGGGCGCAATGGTTTTGTACACAAACATTGCCACCGTCGTAATGCTTATGGAGAATAGTTGTTGTTCTAAATCGATTCACAAGAGAGAATCCTCAAACAAATGGTGTTACATTTTTTAGGATGGCACTTCAGTTCTATCCGACTATGCAGGTGGGAGTGTGTTTGTTGTTGATGAGATGTACGGAGAGGACTCGTTATGGTTAAACACAACTCATGATTAGTCTTATTTATTATAGGTCAAGTAGATAGGACCATGCAACCTTTGTTCACCAAAATATTACGTATTTTTAAAGGCACTCAACACAGTTTTTTTTTTTTTTGGATTGCCGATAATCAGTATTCTCCCATGATGTTTGACATAGAAAACCCAAAGGTACGTAGGTGTTCATGGTGTCTTTAAACCATGCAGCTTATTGGACAAAATCGCGTGTTAAAACAGCACAATACTAATTCGGCATTAAACATTACGAGAAATCAAAATTTCGATTTGTGGTCGAAAGAAACAAATTAATTACATCAGTTGTGTGTGCCCGAACTATGTGAATGAATATTCTGTTGGAGAAAGTGGCAAGCTGTTCATCAACAAAAAGGATCTATGGTAATGCAAAGAAAAAACATTAACTATAATAATAATAACCGTATTTATAACGCGCCTTTTGCCAAAGGATACAAAGCGCCAGGTATTATTACTGCAAGGAGTGGGCGAATTTTGAGATACAAGACCTAATCCTTAAGCACCATGTAATGGTTTACAAGGTGCTGTGGCGCAATATGCTGCCAATCCAGCCAGGAACACCGGGGGCGAACCCCTTCTCTTTTCGATAAGTGCACTGGGTTATTTTACATGCGTTTACACAACACATGGGACCAACGGCTTTACGTCCCATCCGAAGGACGAAGCAATGGTTGTGTGTCTTGCTTAAGGACACAAGTGTCACGGCTGGGGATTCGAACCCACACTCTGCTGATCAGAAACACCAGAGTTTGGATTCGGTGCTCTTAAACGCTCAGCCACGACACTCCCAACTGCCTGGCGTTTCGACCCCAGCAGAGTCTTTCTCTTTAGCCTTCGAGAAAGACTCTGCTAGGGTCGAAACGCAAGGCCGTTAGATTTGAATAATCTGCTTTCACACTACCAAAAACAACGAAACGAAATGCAAAGTAAAACAAAATATGATTTATTTATAAAGTATTAATAACACCCATTTTGTACAAGTACAGAGCAGCAGACACAACCCAAAATTAAAAAAAAAAAATTGCGGTTACAATTCCGACTGTGTTAAATAATCTTACTTAAATAGTTATGAAGATAATTATTGCATTTTTTCAATAACCTGTCACCTTGATAAACCTTTGGTAATGGGTCTAAACATTAAAAACAAAACAGGCCTTCACCAAATACGCTTTTTGGGACGCTTGGTGGCAGCAAATTCACCAAGGAATGTTCTCGCTAATGTGCGCATCCTCGCTGAGAACTACGTTAATTACATGGTGAGTCTGCTGCCACCTAGCGCCTGAAGTCTCGCATTGAAAGCAGCAAGAAAGAAGACATTAATGCATTCTGGAAAAAATTCCGGATCAGATAATATGACCCGGATCAAGTGTGTGAGGCCTGACCCTCTCTGGATCAGTTTGACCCGAATCTGTGAATAAATTACGTACAGGTAAGGTTAAAAGTACTTCAGCAATTAAATAATAGAAAATGGAAGTTTAATTACAATACAATAATTGCAAATGAGTGTACATAATTGATACAATACAGTAATTAATACAGAAATACAATAAGAACATCTGATCTGTGTGCTGAGGCGATGACCATGGTGTCATGAGGCCAGTGTGTATGGTCAGCCTGAAGGCTTTTTCAAACTAAGTTAAGAAAACAACTTGTTCCCTGTATGCCAATATTACCAAGTCTTTTGGCCATTTCATGAAATGATTTCCTTCCAATAATGTGAGTAAACATTAGCACCTTAGTATTATGAAACTGCTATTCATAATCAACGTTCTTGAGGAAGTTTTGATTATGTCCAATACCACTCATGTGAGACTTTTGAACGCTAGGTGGCAGCAGACTGGTAAGGTCAATTTCCAAGCACAATGGATATACCCGGTAGGTCTGCTGCCACCTAGAGTCCCCAAACATCCTCAGTCTGTTCTGAAAATAATTACGGCTCCCATCCCAAGAGGAAGCTGGTAGTGTGAGACTCGTATGTTGTAAAATAAACGTTCATAAGAAAACAAAAATAAGGAGATGAAAGAATTATTAACAAACTCGGTAACAAATGAAAGGAAACAAAAGTTGTTTCTGTTAAGGTTTTCTCGTCCATACCTCACTCAAAGTGAGAGGAACGGTGTAGTTAAACAGAAAAAACTCTTCCTTGTATCGACTGACGAGTTGAGGTATAAGATCCGGTGAGATTTGTGAGTAGTACTTCTTCATTACATCTTGGGACGAGCTAAACGTATGGTGAGTCTCAGTGGATGGGTACGTCTCAAGTTTATCAATTCCAATCTTCTTAAAGATGTATTTAGCATCCTCCGTTGCTGTCTCCAGCTTTCCTATGTAATCGTAGTGAATCTCGCAAGGGTGGTACCAATCGAAGAGCGGCCTCCAATGGTAATCTCCAGTGCGGTCTTCTGGGTTCTTGACCAGCCACCGGAGAAACTCCTCAAACGTTGGCCTCCCGCTGGCTATCTGAGCCCTGGTGGCGCCCTTCCGGAAAGCCTGGATGATTTCTGAGCCGATTGGTTTGTAGTACGGGAAATGACGCAGCTCTACGTACTTGTCTCTGTACCCGGATAAAAGCCTAGCGAAGGGCTCCCGTACGAAGAGAACTTTAGTGTAGTTTTGTAGATCATATAGGAACCTCCCATTATCGTATTCCCTGATAGAGTAATCCCCAAAAGGCTGGGATTTTTTGAAAGACGGACTGCCTTTTGTGTAAAGTGACCTAATGACCTGTCGCCAGCTGAAGGACCCAACTTTAAGCACTCGGCAGATCATGAATTTGAAATCGTCATTTGCGTACGCGTGCTCGTAAAACGTCTTCCACGAGAGAATTTTTTCCCGGTCTTTTTGGAAGTCCAAAAGCGATAAGTTGTAAAGTTCTCTACACTGCTGGTGAATGAGGTCGTGTCGCAACTTCTGTACCGTCTCCATGCGTTGTGAGAATTCGTCTTCTGCTGACAAAGCCTTCTTTGTGACCGGTGACAGTTTCTCCTGAAATAATAATTTCAAAAGCGTTCGAAATTTACAACACGAAAAATGGAAATGATATTGGCACTAACACAAACATCATTTTACGTACAGCTTAAAGCTCGATTCATACTTCCAGTGAATTCAAATGCAATATAGATTTTGACGTCAACAAGTTGTAAGAAATAATTTACACCAATAGGGGACTTTCGGGACGCTTGGTGGAAGCAGACTTACCTGGTAAAATCACAGACAAAGGTATTATAACGTCTGTGGGTAAAATCCATTGATCTCCATTATACTGACTGGATAGGACATTGCGCTATGCTGCGTGCATAAACACGCGGCCCAACAATGGCGGCGCAATTCCTTCAAACGGGTAAATTAATGTGCACTTGGTCGGGTTTGAGTCTGTCAGTTGAAGTTGTAAATTGAGAATAGAAATGTGGGGAAAACATGACGATCGATAGTTTGAAGTATGAAAAAGTTTCTGAGTGAAATGCAATAAAGCAAACTAACTTTACATTTGTTTCTATCAAATGCCCTATTAGTATTATGATAATGATATTTAAATTTCTAAACAAACACTCGGCCGAGAAACTGTTTTGGGATTCAGGTACATGTTTTTTTTTATTCTTTCAGTTCATTGAGAAAATGGCAATAAACCATATAAAGACAAAACAAGAGTCGCTCCTACAATAAACAATTCGAGTAGGCACTAGAGTGAGAACTACATACTCGCTAAAATCGAGGGAAAAGAACAAGAAAGATGAAAACAAAATACAATGTGATAAGTGAGAGTTGACTCCATTAACAAATTTAAACTTTTTATTGTTAAGCTTTTATTCATCATGTTATTTTGGTCACAAATAACGAAGTCGGCTATTTCCGAGATGACTGATCCTCTCAACGAACTTGTATCGTCTGTACATAATTCGCATATACTTGTCGCTTTCCCGAACCTTTTAATTATTGATGCTATGACAAACATCTGTTGAAATCCGGGCTTCCCGTCCTCGTCGATTCCAGACAACCATCTGTAACGGAGCGAAAACAAAAATAGTATTGCTCTGTAAAAATAACAAATACTTGGCCTATAATAATTATTTTATGAAAGATAGTTTAAATTTCCGGCTTATATTTGTAACGTTAGACATAATAATAATAATATGAATCGCTAAAAAAATGCAAAGGCCTACCTACTTATGGAAAGACAATCCCTTTGCCGACTCAGTTTTCCCTCCTCCAGTGATTGACAGCCGCGCACGACTTCACCATCAGCATTTTTAGTTTGTTTGATCCGATTCCAATTGTATTTATCCCCAAATGACAATTAAAAGGACGAAAACTTATCTCTGCTTGCAGCAACTCCGTTTAAAAGTGTACAGCGCATTTCGTGTGACGAACGGTCTTCACCCGTTTGAAAAAATACGCGCGCGGCCTGCGTTTAGACGCGATGTCCTATCCAGTCAGTATAATAGACCTTTTCGCAAATACCGGGGCGCGCGCGTAACGCTTGGAATTAGGTGCATTGTGGTCTAGCTGGTAGCAAAATTTGATCCATATCTATCCCACAATGCACCTCATTCAACAGTCTGCGCTTGCGCATTGGTATTTGCGATAAGGTCTATGGAGATCAATGGTAAAATCCATTGTTCTCGGTAATATGCGCATGCTCAGAACTATGCAAACAATTGATTTTACCTGGTAAGTCTGCTGCCACCTAGCGCCCCAAAAGTCCCCTATTGACTTGTGTGCTGCACTCTTGTGAAACATTCGTTGAGAAAACAGCCCTGTGACGTTTGCATTCGCAAGAAGTATGAAATGGGGCTTTCGGCCATAATTATATGCGTGTACGTTTTTGAAAGGGAAAAGCCACCAAGGCATTTTCTCCTTTGTAAATGGCACCCTATGAGGAAATTGTACATTACTACGGGAGCATTTGAAGGGCTCCAAGGCAATGACTAAAGGGCATGGAGGCAATTAGGGCGATTCACAACGCGGTGCGCCCTCAAGCGGCGAGCATGCAGGGAGTGGCTATTTTTCACTTTTCGGTCGACAAAAAAATTATTCCAAAATGGCGGCTAGTCATGCTAATACTGGCTCTAAGGCAAGGACTAATGCCTTGGGGCATGGAGACAATTGCCTTTGTTGCCTTTCTGTGGTAATTGCCTTGGATCGGTCGAGTTGGTCTTTGAAAAGCGTTTGTAACCGTTTGTTATAAAATGCATTATGATTTAGAAAAATATATTAAAAGTAGAATAAAATGATCCACATGCACAAGTATCACTCGAAATTGCGTGGTTTTTTCTTTTACCTCGTCGACTAACACGGTTGGCCATTTATGTGAGTCAAATTTTTGACTCCCATGTTCGCAAAGTAAAATGAAACCACGCAATTTTGTGGATTATTATATACTACTTTAAAAAAAATCTTTTTCACCATGTGCATTTTATATAAACGGTTAAAAACACTTTTCACAGACCAACTCGACCGATCCATGCCCAAGGCAACGTGTTCCTTTAATGCTAGAAGCGTTCATCAAACTCGCCGAACAAAGTGCACTAAATCGCCGTTCAAGGTTATTTTATACTATTGTTAGGTGGCAAAAGAGCCGCAGATGGAGTTTACATGTTGGGTGATCAACCGAACATGAAATAACAAACCTGTGCCAAAATGTGGGCGTAATTCTTTGTGTGACTGAATCAGGAGAAAGTATTGACAAAGAATGGCACATTATTTTTCAATTGTCCTCAATTTTGGCTATCATGCTCTAGAAAACTATCTAAAAAGATGTGATTTCTACGGATCACATGTTTTTAGATAGTTTTCTTGAACATGACTCCAAGATTCCACAGACAGAAATGTTTCTGGTGTGACTTTCACAATCAGTGAGCTGGCAGACTAAAATTAAATAGTGATATATTTTTTACCCTCACACCAATTCTCTTTACCGATCACTTTTTAGACTTTTACCATAGAGTTTTGTTTAGGAATTTTGTGAATTTGTTTTTATATTACTTTCAATGTAAATCTTTGTATGTTAAACCACCAAGAAATCTCAGTGAAGTGCAGAATTTAGCTGAAATTCAAGGAGCTATTTCTCTTTCAATATGCTTTTAGAATTACATTCCCTAAAACATCTTGAAAAAAATTCCTCATACTATTTAGAGAGATGCCCTCCATCCAAGCCCAGACAAAATTTCAATGACAAACATGTGTATTTCACTCCATTTTAAAGGAACACGTTGCCTTGGATCGGACGAGTTGGTCTATAAAAAGGGTTTGTAACCGGTTTTTTACACAATGCATATGGTTGGAAAGATGTTTTAAAAGTAGAATACAATGATCCACACAAGTTTGCCTCGAAATTGCTTGGTTTTCTTTTTACTGTGCGAACTAACACGGTCGGCCATTTATGGGAGTCAAAAATTTGACTCCCATAAATGGCGGACCGTGTTAGTCGACGAGGTAAAAGGAAAACCGTGCAATTTCGAGGCATGTTTGTGTGGATCATTGTATTCTACTTTTACAACATCTTTCTACCCATATATGCATTTTATAAAAAACGGTTACAAACGCTTTTCAAAGACCAACTCGACCTATCCAAGGCAACGTGTTCCTTTAAGCATTCAAATCTTTATAGTGTTAAAGGAATTTGCCTTCCTCTATGAATGTACCGTTTGAAGGCCACGTTAGTACGCTTATGGGTGACCTAAACAAAAAATGTGAACTCGCATGCGCAGTGACCCTTGACACTCGGCAGTCTAATCACAACGTGCTTGGTCAATAAACTGCGAACCATATGTTTTTTGATAAACTGTCACATCCATCTGTTATCGATCGTGTTTAACCTGTGACCTTGGCCATGAGTGATGGTCATGAACATGGCATCTCCAAGAACTCTATTTCACCCTTGTGGTTTTTTTTCTTCTCCTTTATGTTTGTATCTCATTGAAAAGACATCTCCACCATGGCCTTACATTCCACATTGATAAAAGGCAGTGAAATAAGAAGAATTCACAAGACTTCTACGTGACTTCTACGTAATACTCGGCAATGTCCGTAAGTCAGGATATAGACCTTTCTTTTGCAATGTCACAGCCCGAATTTTTGCCAACCCAGATTGGAAAACTATGGAAAGCCGTAAGTGCAAATTAAGAAAAGATCGCTATTTTTGGTAACAATGTAACCAAATTTGTTGATTTTGTTAAAAACAAAACAAATAATTATGAGAGGTATTTTATTGAATTGAATGTTTGCAGAAAATGCTGAATTTGGTTAAAACATTTGTTTTTAAGATTTAGTGTTTTTACTAACATTCGGCCGACCATGCCAACCAAGGCGGTTTGTTTATCAACAAAAGAAAGGTCTATAACGCCAAGGAAAAAAACGAAATGTGCATGCGCAGTGTGGGCGCCTGTGCCACTTAAATGAATTTACAAGGTGCAAGAAAACAGGGGTCCATACAATTATGGATTACATGTGACTGCCACTACAACTTCCTTAAACACCTCGTATGTTGGTGAGGATATTCAAAGGTGCTTCCAGGAAGGGTGTTCCACCAGGCGACCGCACGAGGAAAGAAGGAGTACTTATAGAGCATGATACGGGAGACAATGGGTTGGTACTTATTATGGGTGGTAAGATCTCAAGGATGGCTATAATTTAGCAAGGGTCCCATGCTAAATTGTAGCAAGGTTGTAAACTTTACAGAATGTACCTCGTGTGAAAATAAAAAAAACAATTCAAGTGTCGAAGGTATAGCTGGACAAAATGTTGACTTGGCCAAGGTATTTCACCTGGTATTTTGGCCAGCGGACCCCTGTTCCAATACACACTGATTATCGGTGGCTAATACAGGTACGCCGTCACTCACATAGTCTTCGAGGCTCGTGATTACGCAAGGTATCTGCTGTTGAACCCACGTACATTTACCTTTGACCTCGTATCATATCACATGGCTTTCATGGTTCTTGAGATTCGCAGTTAAGTTCGACGTACATGTGTATACATTAAAGCCAATACCTGTAACAGAGGACCAGTCTAAAGCACATCTTACCGTGACATGCTCTGGAAGAAACGGTGCTGGCCGTTGAGTAGGCGTCTTTCGAGTTGTATTATAAGACTTCTCAAGTGGGGAGCCAGTCATTATCATGTTGGATGGTAAGACAAACCTCTGTGCTTGGAGACTACGTGGCACATCGGCCATGCGGAAAGGCTTCCATAGTTCAGCCGTGTCTAAAAATGACCAAGAGTGAGAAGAAAAATATGGGCTACTTAAACAATGAGCAGCATGAAACTAGGAACAACCTGGAAATGTTTTGAGCTGTTGAATATCTCATTGAATATGATGAATTTACAGATTTACCATTATTGACCATAAACACGGACTCGGTAAGAACATAGAGAAAGGACAAGAATAACTGCAGCTGTTGAGAATAAACATTTTGAGACAAGATTCCCTCTCGAAGTTATATGACCTGATTTCCACCTCAACATGTTTGAATAAATGTTAGAAACCACTTTGAAATCGTTTCTCAGATTTCTAATGATTTGTGTGTCCGTTCGCAATTCCAGCTGTTACTTGCTGTCCCATCGCTAAGCCACCTATCGTCTGATAAGCTTGGGGCGGGAAGGTCAATGAGGGGCATAAGTTCACTCAAAAATCAGAGTCAACTTTGCAGAAAACAACCAAATTAATGTACTTTGTATGGACTATGTTTACGCAAGGTTAAAGGCAGTGGACACAATTGGTTATTAATACTCAAAATAATTATTGGCATAAAACCTTACTTGGCGACGAGTAATGGGGAGAGGTTGATGGTTTAAAACATTGTGAGAAACGGCTCCCTCTGAAGTGCCATAGTTTTCGAGAAAGAGGTAATTTCCCACGCACGAATTTGATTTCGAGACTTCAGATTTAGAACTTGAGGTCTCGAAATCAACCATCTAAACGCACGCAACTTCGTGTGACAAGGGTTATTTTTCTTGCATTATTATCTCACAAATTCGATGACCGCTTGAGCTCAAATTTTCACTAGTTTATTATTTTATGCATATATTTAGATACATCAACTGTGAAGGCTAGTCTTTGACAATTACCAATAGTGTCCAATGCCTTTAACGGTAGTAGTTCAAGTAGCCTGAAGTGCATTGTTGATAAACGAGCCGAACACACTGTCAGACCATGGAGTTTCCGTCCTCCATGGTGCAAACCAAAACTCAAAAACAAGACGTCATCTGCAGTCATGGATAGTTTCGTGTGTAAAATATTGAATTAAAATGTGAACACCCTTCTTTTTGTTATATCGTTTCTTTGCGCAGGAATGATGTTGTGTATTTATTTCACTGTGTAAGCAACTAATGACATGGACATCCATGGGGGCGTATCCCACCCCCTAATAACAATAAATAATTAATAATAATAATAATATCGAAGTCTTATATAGCGCACGTATCTACCAAACAAGGTACTCAAGGCGCTGAGTATATACAAACTTTCAGAATGATAGGTAATTGCAGATATGAATTTTGAAACCCAATTATTAAAGACACTGGACACTATTGGTAATTCTGGTCAAAGACCAGTCTTCTAACTTGGTGTATCTCAACATGCATAAAAAACACACCTTAGAAAATTTGAGCTCAATTGGTCGTCGAAGTTGCGAGATAACAATGAAAGAAAAAAACAATTGTCACACGAAGTTGTGTGCGTTTAGATGGTTGATTTCGAGACCTCATAATTCTAAAACCTGAGGTCTCGAAATCAAATTCGTGGAAAATAACTTCTTTCTCGAAAACTATGTCACTTCAGAGGGAGCCGTTTCTCACAGTGTTTTATACCATCAACAGCTCCCCATTACTCGTTACCAAGTAAGGTTTTATGCTATTAATTATTTTGAGTAATAACCAATGTCCACTGCCTTTAAGCACCTTATAAGGGTTTACAATGTGATACGGCGCATACAGCAGCCACGTGGTCTCCCCTTCAAGTCGCTTGAGATAGCGTCTCTACGAAGCTGTCAAAGCCACGACGACCTTGACGAAAGGCTACAACACCTCAAAAAAGAAATCCCAAAGAATGTCATTAATTTCTATGCGAGACTGTGGTTTGGAGACCAATGACCTTGGAGCGCTCCTTCCGCAACCACACAGAGTAAACCCAGCTCCCTCCATCTCCTTGTTTCTTTCTCTACGCGCCCAGACTCTCAGACTCTAGTCACCCATGCCCAGACCGAGACTGACATAGACTTGCGGACAAGTCGTTAATGGTCTACCGCAGTGAGATAGTCGAGTTGTGGTGGTGCTCTCGCGAGATCACTGCTCTCGCGCGAACTGCTGGTTGCCGACTTCTGCTCCCAATGGGACCGTAGTCGTCAGTGAGAGCAGGGGGTCTCGCGGGGCCAGCAATCTCGCTAGAATACATCAGTAATCGTGGGGAGATTCGGAATAAAGTCGGAACGCTCTTGTGATTGCGACAGACATTTACCGACTTGTCCACAAGTCTACGTCCGAGAAGAGTCCCACAAGCATGGCCCGAGTTTGACCCCCGCGACCAGAAACGAACCCAACGACCTTCCTGCAAAGCCAGCTTCCTGCCAACAAAAGTGAGAGTGCATTGTGTCCTAGTTTTACACCGATCTTTGTTTGGTGGAACGACCGTGATAATGTACTGCGGAAATCGTAATGGGATTTGTGTCCTTATTTGGTGTTTATTTGTATATAATTAGTGAACCTTTAAGTATAGCCACCTGGAACGACCATACGACAGCCCAAAGTGATGATAATTATACTATAAAATGCAGTATGAATAAAAACTCACCAGGTTGTGTTTGGAGGGGGAAAACAGCATAAAAATTAATAATTATATGCGATAGTCATAAATCTTTTTTTATAGGTATTATGGTGGACACGTTTAGGACAAAATTGGGTTTGGGTAAATTTGTCTGTACACACCCAAACCAAACAGTGCACTCATAAAATTTACCTCTAAAAGGCTAATAAGTATGTGGTTATGTAAATAGACATATTTAATTTGTTACACCCCAAAAGTGTAATCTGAAAAGCGTTACTGCAGTAATGCTTCTCAAATTTTGTATTTAAAACAATCAAAACGTTTCCAAAAATCCATAAGGTATAGTTTGCCTTTACACCATCTTCTCAACCACTTCACAACGAACTGG
Source organism: Asterias amurensis (assembly GCF_032118995.1). Lineage (NCBI taxonomy): Eukaryota > Metazoa > Echinodermata > Asteroidea > Forcipulatida > Asteriidae > Asterias > Asterias amurensis. The sequence continues at coordinate 2,139,388 of NC_092657.1, read as the reverse complement.
GAAATCCAAGGCAACTTGTCCCACCTTGACGTCATTTCTCGCTGAAACATCTGCTTTTAGTTTCCGTGGACAAATAATCTATACTCTAATTTGCTTGTTGTAAACAATGCATTTAAAGGCAGTGGACACTATTGGTAATTGCAGTTCACAGTTGCTGTATCTCAACATATGCATAAAATAACAAACATGTGAAAATTTGAGCTCAATTTGTCATCCAACTTGCGAGATAAAAATGAAAGAAAAAACACCCTTGTCACACGAAGTTGTGTGCGTTTAGATGGTTGGTTTCGAGACCTTAAGTTCTAAATCTGAGGTTCTGAGGTCTCGAAATCAAAACTCGTGAAAATTACTTCTTTCTCGAAAACTATGGCACTTCAGAGGAAGCCGTTTTTGACAATGTTTTATACCATCAACCTCTCCCCATTGCTCGTCACCAAGAAAGGTTTTATGCTTATAAATATTTTGAGTAATTACCAATAGTGTCCACTGCCTTTAAGGAGGTGTAATCATTAATTTAACACCCCTGTGGTGTACGTGGAGGGGGAAATTTCCTTCCTCGACGGGTGGGTGTTTTATTTCGTCTTTTTTTGTTTTTTATACTCCACAGAAGGCAGCCCATGTTTTATTTCGTCTCCTGTCCCTTTGTTAGCATAAAAACCTACAGTGTGTATTCCAATTTACGAACTTTTTCCTTCGTGGATCGGACTAAACCGCTCCGGATTTTTGGCGATATATCTCAAAAACGCGACAAAAACTTTGAGTTGAAAATGCATAGGTTTTGGGGGGTTGAACAAAGAATTGACTGGATTAGAGTGCGATTCGAACCAACGACCTCTGGATTAACGTGCCAGCGCTCTACCAACTGAGCTATCTAGCCCTATATTGGCGGTGTCCCTATTTTGTCAATATCTAGGTTCGGGGATGCCGAAATTTGCATAGGTTAGTTTTATCTTCATGGTCTATCTATCTATTTACATTTAAATTATACACAATCTATTGCCTATAACTATTGCAGACATAGCAAACGATCAAACGGATCCAAAAACCAATTTGCCTTTATGACAATAATAGATTGGCCTAAGGAAACTGGGGTCGATTTCACAAAGAGTTAGGACTCGTCTTATCTCGAGCTAGGACGAGTAACTCTTCCTAACTTAGGATTAATCTTAAAGGCACCTGGAAATAGGATTTTTTTTCTTTTAAACATAAGAGTATATGTTTATTGACAATAAAACAATTTTTTGAGTAATTGTTTGTCACGATTTATATGTTAAAAAAATTAATTAAGTGACTGGGGGGGTTGACTCCGCCTACCCCATTTGTGACGTATGAAAAGGAAGACTTTGCCTCGATCAAACATAGACCCCCCTCGATGCGTAGATAAACACACATGCAAAAGTACATGTAATTCTAAGACGTGAGTTTGTACGCTGCGAAAAAGGTTTTTTTCTGGCGTTTTCCGGCTATGCCGACCAGGTGTATTGCTGCTGCATGCAGCAAAACAACTAAAGATGGGGTCAGTCTTCATCTGTTTCCTGCAGATCCCAAGTATAGGCGGTTGTGGGCTGCGAAAGTCAGATTAACTAGAGCAAAATGGTCCGGTCCGACGTCTTTTTCAGCGCTGCAGCGAACACTTAGAGCCGTCGTGCTTCGAATCCTGGATACACAACTCATTTGACATGACGAGAAGAGCCATTCTTAAACACGACGCCGTCCCAACAATTTTTCTAGCTAGTGGGAAGTCGAAGAAGGTATCTGAAAGACGTGACGAACTCAGAGGAGCATTTGCTAAACGTGAAAAAATTCGGGTAAGTTTGAACTTTGAGGGTATGTTTTTAGCTTTTGCCAAGTGACACGATTTTTTGTTGGTACCGCATGCGATTCACCGTGCGTGCAGGTCCTATGTGACCGTCGGCCCATTATACAGCAGCCATAGTGCGTGCGTGCAGTCTGCTCAGTGGCCGTTTTTCTATAATAATACGTAGGCAGACCCACATCTTACAACCCATTTGGTCACTAAAAAGTCGCATAGTTAAATAAAAATAGCAGCAATAGCTTTTGTAAAAACCACTAGGCGTTCAACATGTTCAAGTTTCAATGTACGTATGTGTGTAAAATCGTGTCTAAATTTGTTTTGATGTGCCATGTTCCCAGACGTAATGCACGGGGGCCCCGACTACAAATTTTCTCTCAAAATATCGCGCCTTGAAATACGTCACGAACAGCGCCCTCTCGGGTCGGGGCCTACTCGTAAATTTGTAAATACAATCAAAACTAAGATTTTTAAACCTTAGTTAATTTTTTATTCACATTCCTCTCATAAAAACACATATTTTAGTGACAAAAGCTTTATTTAAAAAAAATACCACTTCCAGGTGACTTTAAGGTCTGCATGCTACAGTGCAGGGTTGGGACTCGTCCTAAGTCCTAAGATTAGTCTTAAGTAAGAAAGAGTTTTGTGAAATCGACGGCAGAATTTAAAACGATCAGACGGATCCAAAAACCAATTTGCCTTTATGACAATAACAGATTGGTCTAAGGAAACAGAATGGCATTCACTTTGCCATTAATGACAAAACCAGATAGCCTATAGGCACGTAAAGGGAACACAAAATTGTCAACTCGAAGTCCTTTGAGAAATGCCTGGTATGGGCAGAATGTATCAACAGTACAATGATGTCAACTGCTGACAATACATGAAACGCGTAACGGCACACAACTAAGCACATATTAATTTACACAGAGATTTGTGAATTTCAACATCAATAAAGCTGAGTGATATTAAATTCAAACCTCCGGCAGTGGACACTATTGGTAATTACTCAAAATAACTATTGGCATAAAACCTTTCTTGGTGACGAGTAATGGGGAGAGGTTGATGGTATAAAACATTGTAAGAAACGGCCCCATCTGAAGTGCCATAGTTTTCCAGAATGACGTACACGAATTTGATTTCGAGACCTCAGATTTAGAACTTGAGGTCTCGAAATCAACCATCTAAACGCACACAACTTCGTGTGACAAGGGTTATTTTTCTTTCATTATTATCTCGCAACTTTGATAACCAATTGATTTGATAAAGTTAATTATTTCAGGTATGATGTAACAACATCGTCCTTCAATAATTCCTACATCTGTTGTTTATGTTTAAAACAATATTACTTATTAAAATAAGTTAATTATTTCAGGCATGATGTAACAAACGTCCTTCACTAATTCCTACATCTGCTGTTTATGTTTAAAAAATGTTTTAATTCTGTGTCATATAAAAAACAAAAGCCGTCCCCCCCCCCTAAAAAAAATACAAACTGCGGAGAACACCCAAGTGAAAATAATACACAATACACGAACTACATGTATATAAAACGTCATCGCAAAATTAGCGGTTAGCTTGGTAGGGTTCGGACCTACAACCTTGTGGTTGCAAGTCCTGCAGTCTAACCACCAGACCACGGTTAGCTTGGTAAGATTCGAACCAACAACCTTGTGGTTGCAAGTCCTGCAGTCTAACCACCAGACCACAGTTAGCTTGGTAGGATTCGAACCTACAACCTTGTGATTGCAAGTCCTGCAGTCTATAATCACTTGATCACAGTTTGCTTGGTAGGATTCGAACCTACAACCTTGTGATTGCAAGTCCAGCAGTCTAACCACTGAAACATGTAGCTTGGTAGGATTTGAACCCACAACCTTGTGATTGCAAGTCCAGCAGTCTAACCACTGAAACAGTTAGCTTGGTAGGATTCAAACCCACAACCTTGTGATTGCAAGTCCAGCAGTCTAACCACTGAACCACAGTTAGCTTGGTAGGATTCCAACCCACAACCTTGTGATTGCAAGTCCTGCAGTCTAACCACTGAACCACAGTTAGCTTGGCAGGGTTCCAACCCACAACCTTGTGATTGCAAGTCCTGCAGTCTAACCACTGAACCACAGTTAGCTTGGCAGGGTTCCAACCCACAACCTTGTGATTGCAAGTCCTGCAGGCTAACCACTGAACCACAGTTAGTTCGGCAGGATTCAAACCCACAACCTTGTGGTTGCAAGTCCTGCAGTCTAACCACTGGACCACAGTTAGCTTGGGGGATTCGGACCCACAACCTTGTGATTGCAAGTCCTCCAGTCATACCAATGAACCACAGTAAGCTTGGTAGGATTCCAACCCACAACCTTGTCACTGCAAATCCTGCAGGCTAACCACTGGACCACAGTTAGCTTGGCAGGATTCAAACCCACAACCTTGTGGTTGCAAGTCCTGCAGTCTAACCACTGGACCACAGTTAGCTTGGGGGATTCGGACCCACAACCTTGTGATTGCAAGTCCTGCAGTCTAACCACCAGACAACAGTTATCTTGGTAGAATTAAAACCCACAACCTTGTGGTTGCAAGTCCTGCAGTCTAACCACTGGACCACAGTTAGCTTGGTAGGATTCAAACCCACAATCTTGTAATTGCAAGTCCTGCAGTCTAACCACTGAACCACAGTTAGCTTGGCAGGGTTCCAACCCACAACCTTGTGATTGCAAGTCCTGCAGTCTAACCACTGAACCACAGTTAGCTTGGCAGGGTTCCAACCCACAACCTTGTGATTGCAAGTCCTGCAGGCTAACCACTGAACCACAGTTAGTTCGGCAGGATTCAAACCCACAACCTTGTGGTTGCAAGTCCTGCAGTCTAACCACTGGACCACAGTTAGCTTGGGGGATTCGGACCCACAACCTTGTGATTGCAAGTCCTCCAGTCATACCAATGAACCACAGTAAGCTTGGTAGGATTCCAACCCACAACCTTGTCACTGCAAATCCTGCAGGCTAACCACTGGACCACAGTTAGCTTGGCAGGATTCAAACCCACAACCTTGTGGTTGCAAGTCCTGCAGTCTAACCACCAGACAACAGTTATCTTGGTAGAATTAAAACCCACAACCTTGTGGTTGCAAGTCCTGACGGTTAGCTTGGTAGGATTCGAACCCACAACCTTGTGGTTGCAATTCCTTGACTCTAACCACTTGACCACAGTTGACCATGCTTACCTGCGTATTTGTCTAAACGGCGTCTCCACAGAGTCGTCACATCAACAATAATAAATAGGGCAATACTTAAGACAACGACCACGCCGAGTGCCAGTTTCCGCCGTACCTTCATGACGATTCTTGTATAAACTGAAAATGAGAACCAAATGCCAAAAAAAATGTTATTATTGTTTTCAATTTTAAGAATCGTTACCAAACGTATACCTCCCCATTGCAGGCACAGGAGTGGATTTCGCATAAAAAATTAAATAGTTAAAGACAGTGGACACTATTGGTAATTGTCAAAGACTAGTCTTCAAAGTTGGTGTATCTTAAAATATGCATAAAATAACAAACCTGTGAAAATTTGAGCTCATCGGTCGTCGAAGTTGCGAGGAAAAAAAATGAAAGACAAAAAGACCCTTGTCACACGAAGTTGTGTGCTTTCTGATGCTTGATTTCGAGACCTCAAATTCTAAACTTGAGGTCTCGAAATCAAATTCGTGGAAAATTACTTCTTTCTCGAAAACTATGGCACTTCAGAGGGAGCCGTTTCTCACATGGTTTTAGACCATCAACTTCTCCCCATTACTCGTCACCAAGAAAGGTTCTATGCTAATAATTATTTTGAGTAATTACTAATAGTGTCCACTGCCTTTAACAACATTATTTCGAAGTGAAAATTGGATTCTCAAAATGCTTTACTCTATCGAAAGCTGCTGTACTTCTAACATAGTAAGTTGGTTTGCCATTAAATTTAATGGAGTGATTAACAAACGTGTGCCTTCCATTTTATAGTATAGTCCCTACTCACATAATGGCCTTTCTAATGAGAAATGGGCAGTTCTACGTCCCAGTATTGAATTTGAAATATCCCTTGCACTGTCTCTTTATTTATTATTAGGAGACTGTATACGATTATGCAAATGAGCCCCAATGGAGTCTGCATACGTCCGTAATCGTAGTTTTGTTTTTATTGGGTTAAGACTATTAAAGGTACTGGACACTATTGGTAGTTACTCAAAATAAATGTTAGCAAACTTGGTAACGAGCAATGGAGAACTGTTGATAATATAAAACATTGTGATAAAACGGCTCCCTCTGAAGTCACGTAGTTTTTGAGAAAGAGGTAAGGTTATTTTGCATAATTAAAGACTTCTCATCTGAAGCATTTTATTATGTATCTGAAAGCACACAAAGTAATGCAACAAATGTGTTTTTCTAAACCATTATTCTCTTGCAAATTCGATGACTAATTGAGTAAAACACACCAAGTGAGAATACTGGTCGTTAACAATAACCAATTTGTCCAGTGCCTTTAAAGACACTGGACACCATGGTAAATTGTCAAAGATCAGTCTTCTCACTTGGTGGATCCATGCCTCCATGGTGGATCTCAACATATGCATAAAATAACAAACCTGTGAAAATAATATGAGCTCAATTGGGCGTCGAAGTTTCGAGATAATAACGAAAGAAAAAACACGAAGTTGTGTGCTTTCAGATGCTTGATTTCGAGATCCAGGAATCTAGTTCTGAGGTCTCGAAATCTAATTATTCAAAACACGAAGTAGTGTGCTTTCAGATGCTTGATTTCGAGACCTAAAAAATCCAATTCTGAGGTCTCGAAATCTAATTCGTGGAAATTTACTTCTTTTTTGCAAACTACGTCACTTCAGAGGAAGCCGTTTCTCACAATGTTTTATTCTCTCTCCCATTACTTGTTAACAAGTAATGTTTTATGCTAATAATTGTTTTGAGTAATTACCAAATAGTGTCCACTGCCTGTAAGACTTTTACAAAGCAAACATCGTATCCCAGCAGGGGCTGTACTATTTGCAAGGTATAGGCCTACCGCTAAATTAATCACAGATTAAAAGTTGCAAGACGAAAAAAATAATAACAATAATTCTCAAGGCTAAAATAATACATTAGAGATTAGAGATCAAAATATAATCAAGGATATGTAATAATAATAATACATAATAGCAAAAAAAAATAACACAGGAAAAAAATAAGACCAAGCAGTAAAGTTATCGATTGAGTATTTTTATTATTAATAAACTAGGGAGTGAGTGCAGCTGTTTTTGTACTGCAACTTGTCCTGTATTATGGATTTGTAGGGAGGTTCTGAGTTATTTCTCCACAAATTAACGACAATAAAAACATACTTCCTGTAAAAAGCCTTGAGAGATGTTGATATAATAAAACATTGTTTGATCGACCCCTCTTTAGGGTAATATAGCTTTAGAGAAAGATATATATTTTTTTGAATCCAAGAAAGGCTTTAAAGACCTTGCTTGGCATCTGAAAGGACACAATTCTTGGGGGATCATGTTTTTTGTTTTGTTATTTTCTTGAAACTTTGATGACCAACTGAGCCTCAGTTTTTAACAGATTTGTAATTATTTATTCTTTAAGTTATTTGTGATCTCCCTCTGAAGTGTTTAAGTTAGGCCTATATGGAAAACCTTCAAAAATAATAATATGTATTAACGAACAAACAGATTACAGATTACATAACATTACATAAGAACAAATTTGACTTGCTGAAATTGTGCATGGATTTGTTTTAAACTATTTTTATCTCGACTCACATACTCGAATTTTATAAGTCCAATAATGTTCACGGGTTTGTTAATTCATGTATAATTATTTGATGTTCACACAAAACATGAACACTGTTTGTGACTATATTTGTCGGCTCTGCCAATCCCGTTTAAAGGCAGTGGACACTATTGGTACTCAAAATAATTATTAGCATAAAACCTTTCTTGATTAAGAGTATAGAAACGGCTCCATCTGAAGTCCCATAGTTTTCGAGAATGAAGTAATTTTTCACGAATTTGATTGCGAGACCTCAGATTTAGAACTTGAGGTCTCAAAATCAACCATCTAAACGCACACAACTTCGGGTGACAAGAGTTTTTTTTTCTTTCATTATTATCTCGCAAGTTCGATGACCAATTGAGCTCAAATTTTCACAGGTTTGTTATTTTATGCATATGTTGAGATACACCAACTGTGAAGGCTAGTCTTTGACAATTACCAATAGTGTCCACTGCCTTTATTGGAAGTCCGCTGCGCTAGCAAATCATCCACTAGGTAGATGCTCCGTATTCCGACATGTTCCGACATCCATATTTTGCTCAAACTTGCTCTGTTCAAACATAGAGCAACATTTTCAGGAAAAAAAAATCATGGTATTACTTTTAAAAACACACTGTGGTGGATGAAGACAATTTTCTTCATCCATGGTAAGGGTTTTAAGAACATCGGAATAGGATGTTAAAATAGGGATATAGGGTGCATTGCTGAATCCTCCTACCACTTCTTCATTCAGTACAAAATAAATTAGTATCAAACTTACTCAAAATGAGATATTCCTTTCGGTAAAAAAAAAAATGAGTGAATAGAGTGGTCACCGATCTGCATGCAGGATACGGAAGTCTGTCCCAAGGCGTGTAACCTTACACCGCATTAGTAGTTGACACCAACTGCCAACCATAGAGATTGCATTAACTAGGCCTATTCACAACCCCAAAACACGGCGTATCTCCATACAGGAAAGGTCCACCACACCACGGATGAAGAATGGTTCTTTCCATGTACTCACCTTATTAACCTACCAGCAAAAGTCAACTTATCCACACAACGACGGCGCCAATGATTGTTACAAAATAGCTGCAGAAATGAACTTCCATAAAATAAACTTCTGGAAAACCGGAATTTAGAAAGACCGATTTGAGAGTTGGGTCAGTTTCATTCCATTCTTGTATGGTCCTCCATGCTCTATGGTAGTAGTAACACCATTTACCGATTCAATACCATCTACCAACTCCATACTAGTCTTCGAACAAAACGTTTCTCGTTTACCTTTCACGCACAGCGCGGCGCTATCGGCGAGCTGGATGAACGGGTGTGCGTGTACCAAGACTAACTCCATCCATGTATCCATCGATGCATTATATTGAGAAAGGATTTCTCCTCAGTTCTCTAATCCCCATGGGCCCGTTGTTTGCACCCCAAACACAAAAAAGAAGTCGCGCGGAAGTGACATGGGGGACACGGCGAGTGTGCCGTGACTGCACTAGGGCATTGAGTGCTGAATTCACAGGAGGGTGTTCTCGGTTGGCGCTATAAGTAATGCACTGTTGCCTACTGTAGCATCTAATCTGCACAGACTAATAGTGTATGGTGTAATAGACTTTGGTCGCAATGGAATTAATATGAACCAACCTTGCTCCAGATCTAGCTGCTCTTTGGAACCATGAAACAAACTTTCTATGAGGGGTAGACCATGGTATTTGAAAGCTTCGGAATAAGCTGAGTTATTTTTTTAACTGAATATGACGATACCGTTACCCAATGGAAGTAGCAACAAACTTTTAAAGGAACACGTTGCCTTGGATCGGACGAGTTGGTCAAAACAAAAGCGTTTGTAACCGTTTTTTATAAAATGCATATGGTTGGAAAGATGTTTTAAAAGTAGAATACAATGATCCACACAAGTTTGCCTCGAAATTGCGTGGTTTTCCTTCTACTGTGCTAACTAACATGGTCGGCCATTTATGGGAGTCAAAATTTTGACCCCCATAAATGGCCGACGTGTTAGTCGACGAGGTAAAAGGAAAACCACGCAATTTCGAGGCATGTCTGTGTGGATCATTGTATTCTACTTTTACATCTTTCTACCCATATGCATTTTATAAAGTTTTGACCAACTCGTCCGATCCAAGGCAACGTGTTCCTTTAAATCTTACACTACAAGTTGTAATATGCATGGCTTTGCTCCTCCCATGTCTAAAACCTAAGAGGCATAATTAACATCACACAGACAGTGTATGTGTACCTCTTCCTCAAATGATGGTGAAGACGATCAGAGCATGGTCGAAACGTCGAGTTGAAACAATTATTAAACGGCTCCTTTTTAGAGATTACCATAATACATGGCGTTACCGCCAAACCATAATTATCAACTACGAAACGGTATAATACAAGAATGCTGACCCCTCCCCCAGCTAAACAGCTAAAACAAAAAACAGTGGAGTATTTTGAAATTGATGGAGGTTTTATCCTCAACAAAAAAAACAAGAAAAGGCAAATGCTGAATACATTTTTAACAGCGTTAACATTTATCGGCCAACATATCAATGATGCTAAAACCCCACCCTTTTCGTAGCCTTTTATCAAGACGTTTCTTGGCCTTGGACAGCTTCGTAGAGCCACTATTTCCCGAGCGACTGGAAGGGGAGACCACGCACTTGGTTTAATTATGGTTTTAATGGCCTATGGTAAAACATGCAGGCAGTGCCTGTGAATAATCTTTGTAAGCCAGTGTTGCCTAGCGTTTTGGGATTAACAACTGACTCAATACACTTTGGTATTGATCTAGTGGGACCTGTTACGTCATCATGTGGACCAGTCAACTTTTAGAGCTGGGACATAATTCCCATAGCATAATTTCCATAGCACAGACCTCTTCCAAGGAGAGGTCTGGCCAGGGTGCAAACAAATGTTGTTCACTAAATAAAAAATAATTTTTACATCATTTCGTCCCATACATTTTTTCATCCATAAGAACAACAGAGGGCGCTATGTAGCCTACTAAGAAGATACAAATCTCCTAACAACATCGAATTGAATGTCTAGAATTAAGTTTGTTGCCAGTCTGCACCAAACACGTTCGACAAATAAAGACTTTGTAAAAAGTCTTCCAACCCATACAAAGTACAAACTATGCCAGTAAACTTAATTGTCAATGTTTATAACATTAGAAAAATAATAATTTAAACAATGAATTACTCAAGTTTGATAAGGAATCAAAAAGTACGGTTATACAATTATTTACACAAGTTAATTTCCGAAAGACTACACCTTTGATAATTACTCCCCCCCCCCCCCAAAAAAAAAGGAAATGACCATTTAAACCTAATAAAAGAGCACTGGAGAGCTGTTGATATTATACAATAATCCTAGAAAAGAAGCAATTAATCCTCTAATTGAGAAATGTAGTTTTAAAGAAAGAAGTAATTTTCATCTCAAAATTTGACCAGTGAATGCTAAAGCCATCAATATTAAATCCTATTGATTGTTCAATGCGGATTTTGAATGAGTCGGGTGTTAAAGTGTATGTATTTTCGTTGAAAGGAAAACCTTTATTTCAATAAACCCTAGTTTGAGTGAATTATAAAAAAAATACGTTTTTAAATGCGTATAAATTAAATTAATGAATTTGTTTGCTGAAATTTGCCGGGAAAGCTATAGATCCATATTCTTCTACAATGTTCGAGTTCTTCCACCTATACAATTAGAAAAAAACATTCAACAATTTGAACATCTCCTACAACTTATTGTGCCATAGAAAGTCTTTAAGTCCATGCCAGATGTCAGAATCCCTGTAAAGATACGTCATCGATTTCTGGAGCGAAGGTTGGAGGACCTCTCTGTGGTTTGAGAACTGCCACATGACAACAGCCCAGACTATCGCTGCAAAGACCGGGAACGGGTCTCTCTTTGGTGGGTTGATAGCGCCTGTTTTGACTGCGAGACGAGCGAAGCCGAAGAGCACCCGAGACAGAAGGTACATGTTTATCTGTGTGTGTGGAACCAAACCAGTTATTAGGAGATTCATTTTCAATTTATATGATGACTGGGCCCAATTTCATAGCACTGCTTAACGGTAAACAAATTTGCATGCTTACTGTAGCAGAAAAATTTGCTTAAGCCTTAGCGTATTTCACAGGTTAGCAGATAAACTGGGCGGCCATATTGCGTGTTTACCATGGATTTGCATTGTGACGCCATTTATTTTTGTGCGGTAAGCACCGGAAGGTTAGCATGCCTTTTCGTGACGGTGTGCTTACGGTTAGCAGCGCTATGAAATAGAAATTGCACAGTAAGCACAAAAGCGGCTGCTAAGCAGCGCTATGAAATTGGGCCCATGTCTAATTTCACTCCAAGGGCTTTTTCAAACGCCTCTACTCATTATACCCCTGGCTGAAGAAAGCAATTACTGTAATCTTTTACTCAAAAGCCGCGGTTTATACGCTGATTTAGGCGCATACACAGTGTGGCTTACAAGCCTAAAGCTAATCGTCTTGTAAAATATCTTGCTCAAACCCAAGCTTTCCGACCCAATTTTCTCTTTCCCATCTGATGGCTTTTTTTAATAAAGTGGCTTTATCTATGTACTTTTAACAGTTTCTTTAATCTTTATCACACTATTTTATCCATGATTTATCAGCCTTTAAAGCTGTTTTCAATGATCGTTTTTATTTCAATCAATAGAAAAAAAACTCTGATGAAATGATAAAGTAGAGGGCCAAAGATATCCTACCTGACTGTTGACATTATTATTGCTGCCAAAAATAAGATATCCTCCGATGAAACCTGCGACCAATGGATGGAGGTTATGTGCTTTGCCCTCAGCCCATCTCATAATGGCCAGTAGAGACTTATAAAGAAACACGAAGGAAGCCAGGTTCTTAGAATGTGTGTATGTAGCTCTAAGGATTGACAGGATTTGTTGACGCCAACTGGAAAAGAAGAAAACAAATTTAAGGAACATTACAGAATTAGTTTTGCTAACAAAACAGTTGCTGGCAGTGTAAGCACTTTATGTAATCCACCATATACATAAACTGACAAACCTGTAGAGGTTTGAGATCGATCGGCCATCTGGGTCACGAGAAAATAGTGAAAACCCGAGTACACATTTTCCATGACATTGATGCAAAACAAATTAATAAAACGCTCACTGAGCTATCAGAAATATTTCAAGGGATGCTTTCTAGCATCAATATTATAAAAGACCGTGTAAGTTTGATGTAAATCTGTGATCTTCACGAATTCTTTTCTTACCAATTCTGTAACGTTTCTTTAAGTTGTTGCAAACTGCTTATATATACCTGTTTCAAAGTGTTGGTTTTTCTGCTCCCCTACATGCATTGCTAACAAGCATTTATTTAGTTTTCAGGCTCAGGAATATCTAGAACTTACCTTCCTCTTCCAAAGAGAAATGTCATGACCAGAGCATGTGGAGCTCTGATTTTAACGCCATACCTGTGGAGAGGTCAAAAATAATTGATTTATAATTCTTCAAAAGAACAGTTCAGAAAAAAAGTCAAATTCAAAGATTTGATTGAGCGAGTATTATTCTACTGTGTGCTGCTTCAGAAAGAGTAAATTGAAAAGAACTAGGTAGAAGAATGATAATTTCAACTCCACATTGTTTGAATTGCAAAATTTAAAACTCATAGTAAAAAAAATGTCAAATACTAACACAGTTTAACAAACTGGTAATTTGCGAGAAGAAAAACATTTATTTATTTATTTTTTGTTTTATCAAAAATCAAATAGCCTGGGTGCAATATTGAAAATGCATCGTCTTTTTCAATGTGAAGGTTGGACGGTAATCATGACACAAATAATGTTCCACCTATTCTATGTCCTAGAGCTATGAAATGAAGTCAGTTAGTTCGCTGTCGTCTCATCCCATGTCCCCACTAGCGAGAGCGTAAACGAAACATCCAAAGTTCTAGCCAGGGTTCTAGAATATAGGTAGTAGGTGCAGCAGTTACTTGTAGGTTTTTTCCCCCTTGCTGCTTGCGTTTGCTGTTTTGAGACTTATTTTAGTTATAGTTAAGTAATTTCTGAGACTAGTTGGTTGGATGGATCAACCTAGTTGCGATAACGTAACCCTCCTGCCGACGGCGAAGCCGGAGGGTTACGAGTCGCTTCAATCGAAAAACGGCGAAATGGTCAAACACGTACAATTTCAACAGCTAGTCAACAGATTTGCTCAATTTTTTTCCCCTTTCGAAAATCATGACTTAAATTCCAAGAACACGACCTTAATCCTCAATATCTAATGAATAACATTCAACACACTATTGAGAAAGTATTTTGAACTAAAGTACAAAAACTTACCAGATCCCGGAGCGAAACAGTCCCAGGTTCTATTTTGAACCTATCGCTTCGCCATTTTGTGACTTCCGGATGTTCATTGCTGTTAGACTAAACCATTCTGTAAAAGGGGTGTTATAAGGCAGCGCAGCAGTCCGTGTGCGCTGTCCGTTTACTATGCCCACTGTTCACTCACTTAAAGCACTGTAGCACTGCAGCACCCCTTGTAACACCCCTTTTACAGAATGGTTTAGTCAAACTCGGCTGCGGCTCGGTCGACTGGTACCTGCGGTTGGGTTCAGCGCTTGGGGCTGCGCATGGTAACCAGCGACAGGTTCAAAAATAGAACCTGGGAAATTTGTGACTGTTTCGCTCCCGGAATCTGGTAAGTTTTTGTCCTTTTTTTTCAAAATATTTTCTCAATTGTGTTTTTGAATCTTATTCATTAGACATTGAGGATTACGTACGTGTTCATAAAATTTGTGTCATTATTTTTTATTTAAAGTGGTAAAAAATGAGCAAATCTGTTGACTAAAATATTTCGCCATTTTTCGATTGAAGCGACTCGTAACCCTCCGGCGGCTACGCCGTCGGCAGGAGGGTTACGTTATCGCAACTAGGATCGGCCATGGGAGTGGTTCAGCGGGAAGGGCGGGGCGTACTTCTAGAAACTATAAGGCTCCCCCCGTGAGCTCACGGGTGAGCCTTTAGGCTTTACAGTTTCTAGAAGTAGGCGGGGCGGTGCTTATTTTTGCTGATCTTGATCGTTTTGATTGAATTGAATTGCAGCACAACGGTTCGACCATCCTTGCCCTCAATTTCAAGCCCCAAAACACGGTATATAATTTAACAATCGTATGTATACTCACACAGCTCCATTACGGAGGCCTTTCAGGACTGCTAAAGCTTCCCTGTGTCTCCCTGAAGTCAAAAACGTGTTGATCGACTGCAAAACTTCCATTGCTATGGGCGCCGCCATTTTAACACTAGCAAGCGCCCCCTTTTGACTCTAATTTTTGAAACGGTTGTCGCCGGTAGAGGGCGCGGGCGCAAGTCAGGGGTGTTTTTATTTTGGATTGGCTCAAAAACTAAACGGCTAAAAACGGGTTAACCAATCAAAAGTTAGAAAGACAAATGAAGGTAAGTCGTCAGAAAATAAATATTTTGGTTTGTTTTCAAGAGGCTTGGAGACGTTATAACAAGTATTTTAGAACCTGTGAGTATTTTAGCATTGCTACGGGGGGAGGGGGGGGGGGGGGTGGGTAGTAGTAAACGGACTGGCCAACTCTATGAATCCCGTTATGCAGATGTATCGTGTTGCACTGACGACCAACAACGGCTAACAAAAAATGGAGGTAACAAACCTCGCCAATCAAGACTAGTCAGCATCAACCGTTGATCCCTATGATCAATGGCTTCACGCATCAGCTGGGAGTACATTAGTCTCGGGCCAAGACGTCAGTGAACGATTTTGCAGTGGAGAAACCAGAAAACAAGAAGACGATCAGAGCATACTGATCGAAACGTCGAGTTAATCCAACGGTTCTTTTCAGAACCACCCCAACTCATTTAGAGATAGTTATTACATGGTGTTACCGCAAACTCTTCTATAGATTTTACAGTGGTGATTTAGGGAGCCTGGTTCTAAAAAATGAAAAATTGTGTCGTAAGAGGGCGCGCTATAACGGTGTACAACCGAGCACAGTGCACCACCCACTATCGATAACGTCTTGGGATAAGACTAAGAAGCACAACAGCTAGCTCCATTGGTGTGCGATCAAATGGCGGAACATGAAACCACGATGAAACGAAACCAAGAGGAAGGAAATAAACCATGTAAACTTTGCTTAAGCACGAAAATAGCTCGCTTATTTTACACATGTTACTGGCCAAAATTTCCTGCCATATACCTTGCTCGTGACCTGTATCAAGCTGTTGTTTACTTAGCATTACAATTGAGTGGAGTCTTGGCCGGTAATCTGATTTTACTTAGCAATGAATTTTTTGCTTATGCAGCTCTATGAAATTGGGCCCAGCTCCCCTCGTGACTACAAAAGTGCGACGACCTTTTACGGAAAATACCGGGACTTCACCGTTAAATCCGATGCGGAGGTATTATTACATGACCTTCGACACCGCGCTCTGTTGCCATTCAAGTTCCATGAAACTTGTTTTGATATGTAAAACCATCGCATGAAAAGAAAACCCCGATTGTTGAATGGTAAAACCCAAAATCTATCTTGCAGTGAAGCTGAATGAAAATGGTGATGAAAAGACAGAGTATTGCAAGAGCGTATTTTGTAATAACGAAGTTAATGTAGGGCTTAGTACGCGGTGTGTGATGTGGGGTTTGTTAGTATGCTCTCTCTGAATTTCTACAACGCTGAAGTATTGAGGAAACCGTATTCGAAACCGTACGGGCAAAAATACCACTGGTGGTGCGACCGTAGGCCTATCTCCATGTATAAAAGGTATAACATTATGTTTTATAATGCATAAACAGTTATTATAATACTGCGTGGTTCTAGTATGTTGTGTGTTGTGTGCATGTGCAGTTTGGCACGATTATCTTGTGTCTGAATAATAATGCGGGCAGAGCGAGGAGAATTAATACTCATCCCACCCTCCATATATGATTATCCATAGCTTAATAATCACACAGCCATCCACAGAAATGGCATAATGTTCCTCCCTCGATCGGTAAGCTTGTCTGTCTGTCTGTCTGTCTGTCTGTCTGTCTGTCTGTCTGTCTGTCTGTCTGTCCATACTGACTACTGTCTGTCTGTGTCTCTGTCTGTCTTTCTGTCCTACAACCATTATACGCCAATCTCGGAAATAGTCCATGTATGCTTCGTTTTCGAGGGCACCAAGGCATTTATTCCTTGCTTAAGGAAGGGCAGCCAAGGATTTCTTGTAATTTTGTTTACTCATTGAGCATTGCTCCATGGTTTACTGCAGAAGCATAAGGGCACCACGAAGCAAAGACCAGGGGGCATATCTATCATGTGGAGGCAATCGCCTTGTTACCGCATGGAGGTAGTTCGAACTACCTCCATGGTTTACCGTACCTCCGTGTGAAATTAATCGTCATGCTTGAATGAACTCTCTAAAAGGCCAACTCAGTGTTGTTTTATTTATAATGAGGTTCGTACCTGAGCCAAACTTCATAGAGCTGCTTAAGCACAAAAATTTGCTTAAGCAAAAAATTCATTGCTTAGTAAAATCAGATTACCGGCCAAGACTCCCCTCAATTGTTATGCTAAGTAAACAACAGCTTAATACTAGTCATAACCAATGTATATGGCATGAAATTTTGTCCAGTAACATGTGTAAAATAAGCGAGCTATTTTCGTGCTTAAGCAAATTTGTTGCTTAAGCAGCTCTATGAAATTGGCCCCAGGATGGACCCAGGCATGCTGTAGCACAGTCGTTGCACATAAAATGAATTATCAGGAAGTAACGCCAATAGTCTCGTATTTATTTGTGTTTATAACATGCACACTCTGATGCCGTACTCTTCTTGTGTTATCATTTGTAATTCATTGAGGTCAAAATAAAAAATTTAAAAAATCACATACAATCATCATCATCTTCAACGTGGCCGTGATTGGGTTTGAAGTAGATAATAATATTATTGATATTCAGCGTTAGAGTAAAGTAACCCTTGAAGTCGTGTGGTTTTGTGTAATTATTTAATTGTATGTTGTGAATTTGTGTGTCTCTTCTTTTTAAATGAAAAAATATATATACATAATTATTTTATAACTATCCAAGACGAATTTTTTTTTGTTCAAAGGCACTTGACGCTAAACATAATTTTTTTTTATCTGACCGCACGAACAACTCGCATTCGTCTCTACTCTCGATCGGATTAGCCAAAACATTAGTAGAGATTTGCGTATCCATCGCTTACGAAAACATTAGTGTTTGCGCCTCAGATCTTGTTTAGCTATATGAACAACACGTATATCGAACCGCGGTCCCTATTGCATAACACCCCTCCGTGGTGACAACACATGCTCCGTCCCAACTGAAGTTTCATCCCAACTATGGTTGGGTCCCGTAGGGTGCGTTCGTTTAGCTTCCCTGGGTCGACCCCGGTCGCGGCGGTTTTTTTTGTCTAGGACAAACGTGGGTAATTATCGGCACACGTTCGTCCTGGGGGAAAAAACGCCACACACCGGGGTCAACCCCGGGAAGCTAAACGAACGCACCCAATGAGTGATATAGACTTGTGTACGTCTTGTGCGCGTAAATCGAACAAAATGGACGCGTTAAAGATGCGCGAGGTAGTACTAGTAGTGTCTTTAAAACGCCGACGTTGGAAAGGTTTTTTTTTATGCAGAGCATTACAATAAAACACGTGCAACTTTTGTCAAGGTAAGTTTAACCCAAACTAACAACATATTTGAGAGTCTATTGGTGCATTATTCATTCTACCTCCGTGGTCGGTGCGTGCAGTCACAACTGGTGGAACATCTTCTCTACGGTGCATTTGGTGGTAGAACCTCCATGGCGTTCCGCGCCCGCGAACACCATGCATGAAAACTTGTGTCGTACAATTTCTCCTTGTTCATATACTGTATGCATGTTGACCAGGTCGAGAAATGTTCGAATAGAGGCTACTACACACATGACTTCTTCTATTGATATACCGAATAAATCATTACATGAGCTGTTGTAAAAGTGGAAGACAGTCTCAAAGGCGGTGGTCACTATTGGTAATTATTCAAAATATTTATCACCATAAAACCTTTCTTGGTGACGAGTAATGGTGGAGAGATGATGGATGTATAAAACATTGTGATAAACAGCTCCCTCTGAAGTGACATAGTTCCCTCTGAAGTGACATAGTTCCCTCTGAAGTGACATAGTTTGGAGAAAGAAGTAATTTTCCACAAATTTGATTTCAAGACCCCAAGTTTAGAATTTGAGGTCTCGAAACCAAGCATCAGAAAATTAAGCACACAACTTGGTGTGACAAGGGTGCTTTTTTCTTTCATGATTATCTCGCAAATTAGACGACCGATTGAGCTCAAATTTCCACAGGTTTGTTATTTTCTGCATATGTCGAGATACACCAACTGTGAAGACTATTCTTTGACAATTACCAATAGTGTCCACTGTCTTAAACTAAACTATAGCTGGGCCGTCCCAACTGTAACACTCACGTTGGGACAAATCCCAACTATTGTTGGGACAAGTCAATTTTCAAGTTGGGACCGATGGATCAAATGATCGAAACATTGATTACCATATTGTTTACTTTGAACAAACAACCCTTTAGATCCTGAGTCATTGAATAAACACGGACGGTGCAAAAGTGACGACCTATGGAGGGCTACAACACTGCACTTCAGCGAGAATTTCTTTTGATGACCAGAGCAGACATTGAGCACAGAAACGTGTGCCCTACCCCAACAACGAAAGATCTGTGACTGTTGGAAAGAAGGGGTAACAGCCGTGGAATAGAAGGTTTTGTAACTGTGGAAAAGGAGGTTCTGCAACTGGGGAATAGCCAGGGTTTGTGGCTGTGGAATGCCCGGTTCCACGAGGTTGAAAACACTCGACGGCTGCTGTGTTATATTGAGCGAGTAAAGAGGACGTCGTACTCCTTCAAGATGGATGATGCAGACGCAATGAAAGAAGGTATGTGTAAGGAAATTACGTTCACTGGCAGTGTTCTTCTCTTTGATATTGCCGAAGACCATGGAGGTAGAAAATAGATCTGTGTCTACCTCCTTCATGTTTGGACTAAGATTTCACCCACAGTTCAATAGGCGCTGATAATGCTTGTTGAACATAACGTAAATTGCAATGTGTTAAAAACTGCACACAAAATTAAAGGTTCTACAGTAATATTAGTATTGATTTCGGGGTTGAAGAAAGCATGAACAAAGAAATATTGACTACAACAGGTTTGGAACCAATGACCTCTAGATTTACAGTGCCGGCACTCTACCAACTGAGCTATATAGCCCTATCTTAGCTGTCTCCCTATTTTGTAAATATCTACGTTTGTGGATGCCGAAATAAAATACACACTGCAGAATGTCTCAACCTTTGTTCACCATCCACAGCTCTCATTTCTCAATCCGAGAACTATCTCAACCCTGAGGAGGAGGATGAACCTTGCACCTCATCGGCGTCACAGCTCAACGCTGGGGGCGCTAGTTCCTACGACCACTACCAATACCCAACCGAGCAAGTGGGCCCGAAACGAGGGGAGAATTCATTGAGGAACACACATCAGATGAAGTCCAGCAACGGTGAACCCACTGACCCAGTATGTGTAATTTGTAATTTAGTTTCGGCTAGAGCCGAGCCCAATGTTTCATAAAGTCTTTAAGCATAAAAACTTGCTTAACACAGAAAAGTATTGCTTAGCAGAATCAGGTTACCAGCCCAGCTTACATTAAGTTTGCACTGTTGTGGCTGTATAGTGCTCTCCAACATCATTGTTATTATTTATGAAGAAAATATTGTCACAAGGGTAAGCACGAGCAGTCAAAAACACCAGAAATATCGGGAGCAAAAAAGTGTAACACGTCCAGGCTGCCATCTAAAATGAGGACATATTTAGAAAAATTTCGAATTTTGGTTTATCTCGAATTTTACAGAATAACGACCGATGCAATAACGTAGCAGTAGACATAGAGAGAGTAAGACCACCAGCGCCCTCTACGGCTGTTGTGATGCCGGTCATGTACCCTCGAGACTCTGACGTACTTCCTACAGCAATACTGATGACGTTTTGCTGTCCTGTGTGTGGATGCATGGCAATATCACAAGCTAGAAAGGTGTGTATGCTGTTGGTGTGTCCCTGGTCAAATACAAGTGCGCCCTCTAGGGTAAAGGTTGATTGGTGTTACGTCATCTTGAATGGTTGGGTTGAGCCAACCCCGTCTACCAGGTATTCACATCTGCAAGAAGGCGGTACATCAGCAGCATCCAGCCACTACATAGTCCAGCATTCTCTTGAAGATAGTCAGATCATACAGATCGAAACGTTGAGTCATTAACCATCGGTTCTTTTCAGAACCAACACTACTCAAAAAGAGATATTCAAATGGTGGTACCGCCAACCTATCTTAGTAATTTTAAGTTGGGGAGGTAGTGCTGTCTGCTCTACCAGCCAGATTTCCGATGGATGATACCCAAGCCTACATAACGGACTGTAAAGGGGTAAGCCCTTACCCTGTTTCAGCCCCAGGTGTAGGTGGCAACGGCCCCTGGCGAACATAAATTGTAGCCCAAACCTTGAAGTTAATGGCATTCTTCAGGCCTTGGCGACGTAAAAAAAAAATTAAAAAGGGATTGGTGTTACCGCAAACATCTCTGAGTAATGCTTTGTTTCATCACCATAACTTTACAATTTATTTGATAAAGTATAAAACAATGTTTCTTTCTCCTTCTTTATAGGCACGACGACTACGTGAGGAAGGGAAGTACACGTCATCAGCGCTTGCATCGGATGCTTCCTCTTGGTGGGCGTGGTCAGCCGCTCTCTCGGGGTGCTTCATCATCCTAGGCATGGCTTTATCCGCAATGGTCTTCATGCTATTGAAACTGATTCAAGCATAGTTTCTCGACGACCAGCCGCTCTATACGGGTGCAGTACCCACAGAGGGCGCCCTGACATATATTACAGATGATCTAGACTGATCCGCTGTCCTTATCCCCAAGGAGTTCCTTATCCCCAAGGAGAGTTGGGTATATGTACAGTATAAACATGTTCGTCTGATTTAACTGTGAATCTCCAGGAAAGTGAAGGCCATGTTAATGAATGAGAAATCAAAGATGACTATGGCATGGAAGTGGGCTCAAAACTCTAAGTGTGACGTCAGATATTCACGCTAATCCACTATCTCATTTAAGTTGACGTCGAGTGCGTCTTTTTTTCAAAAGTAATGACTTCAGATGTTCAGGCTAATCCTCTGACTCATTAAAGTGGAAGTTGAGGGCGTCCTTCAAGCATCAGTTTATGCTCTTTAGTTTACAGTACTAAAACAGTGATTCGCCGTCCCGGTGGCCTTTTAATAGAAACTGCCTTACATCAATAACTACTTAGACTGACAAAAGTACAATGCTGGTTACCGCAAGACGGGCATTGGTCTAACAGACGCAATGGTTTCATTGGATGGACATGTGTACGTAAAGACGTACCCAACTGGATCTATAATGCACACACGATTTATTATTGTAATGCACGGTCAAAGGTTAATCTGCAGGAAACCAACATACCCGAAAG
The DNA here is from genome assembly GCF_032118995.1 of Asterias amurensis. NCBI lineage: Eukaryota > Metazoa > Echinodermata > Asteroidea > Forcipulatida > Asteriidae > Asterias > Asterias amurensis. The sequence continues at coordinate 2,117,218 of NC_092657.1, read as the reverse complement.
ACCGGTATCTGGCGTTGTTCGCGTTCAGGGAAGAGTGACGTCACATCAGGCTACAAGAGCAGATAGTTTTAATGCACGGCGAACACAAACTGTGAAACATACATACTGTTGGGTCGAAGTTTTTTTTTTCAACACCGTACGCACAGAGAAGGCCTGTGTTCAATACTCAAAGTCACGTGGTTGTTTTTGTTGCACGGAACCGCCTTGGACAAGTCTATGTTTGAGTTTATTTTCTCCTACCTATACATGTACAAAGACATGCTGCTTAAAATGATTTTGCAGAGGAACAAAGTAAAGATGAAGAAACTTTTGATGTTTTCAGATTTACTGTAAATATGAAACAAGTACTAATTATTATAATTATATCCAATTAGCCTTTCAGCACAAAATCAATTATGGCCTTATAAATGAAAATCAAAAAAAAAAAATTGTTGGTATAATTTGTCAGTTTTCATCTCAAAAATATCGTGCTATCAGAACGCCTTTATTTTTTACATTTTTTTCTTTTTCTTTTCTGAAACGCCTTCTGTAATCTAAAGTCGACTGTGTGCCAATTTTGTTTTATTTCCTTTTGATTTATTTACGAGTTTTCATCTCAAAGTATCGTGTTATGAGAAAACATTTTTCTTTAACAAAATTATATATTTTCTTAATTGCCTTCTGAAATCAAAACTCTGACTGTAATTATGATAAACAGCATATTTCTTTCTTAATAAATTGTATTTTCTACGTGCACTGTGCTAACAATTATATTGCTAGATTCGAGATTTAATTGTCAATACATATTGAAGGTATACATGTTTGGATATGAGCAAACAGATACTATTGTTTGAGTCAAAAAGATTACTGATTATGAAGTTCGTTCTGGAACCATTTTTTTCTGTAAAAAATAAAATGAAAATTTTAGCCATTGCTTGTGGGGTCCAGGTTGACCCCTTTTGGGTCCTTTGTTCCGTTGTATAAGAGACCCCACAGGGATGCTTCTGTAAGCCCACTTCAAAGTGTTACACTTGGGAACACTGAATGGACTTACAAAATGGCTGCGGCAACGTTATTCTTTCGATAACGTCACCTGGCGTTAGTAAAGCACATACCACATGATTTGTGTGATGGGAAAACTAAACTACATGTAATCATGTACATATTATTTTTCTCATAAAGATGCATAATTATACGGTGAAATATAGTTTGAAATGTAACACTAATATTTTTGTTTTCAAAAGACAAAAAATCAACGTTATTTAAAATCCTATAAAAATAAATATCTTTAACAAAAAAGTTTTGTTGTTTTGGTCTGGTGCCTCACTTCTTACTTTAAAGCGATAAGACTCGAGTCGGATACTTTGATATTGGTAGTTGTACAATCTGACACTAGAGGGCGCACATTAAGTCGGATGCCTGGCAACCTCATTGATTATACGGGTATACTCGTTCCATAATGAAACAGTAGTCAGAACTGAGACACGTTTATGCAAATTGTAAAGTTTGCACTCGAGTTCAAGTCAGATCTAGGTCCAATATCTCGATCAATGCACTTTAAATGAACACGTTGCCTTGGATGGGTCGAGTTGGACTTTGAAAAGTGTTCTGTAACCGTTTGTTATAAAATGCATATGGGTAGAAAGATGTTGTAAAAGTAGAATACAATGTACAATGATCTACACAAATATGCCTCGAAATTGCGTGGTTTTCTTTTCACATCATCGACAAACACGGTCGGCCATTTATGGGAGTCAAATTTTTGACTCTCATAAATGGCCGACCGTGTTAGTTCGCGACGTAAAAGGAAAACCGTGCAATTTTGAGTGATACTTGTGTGGATCATTATATTCTACTTTTCAAACATCTTTCTAACCATATGCATTTCATAACAAACGGTTTCAAACGCTTTTTATAGACCAACTCGTCCGATCCAAGGCAACGTGTTCCTTTAAGGTCCCGCCAGATGTTAAGAATTCTACACAGCAGGTGGGTGTAGCAGCCGTTGATGCGGTCCTAACGTGAACCTACCACGCAGGGAGCTGGAAGTCCACAGGTGGACTAGCAAGTAGATACGGTCAAGATAACAGTAGGTTGAAAGTCATGTGCAAGCCAGCTGAATGCAGTGTGTACAGAAAACAACTGTCTTGTATTTCAAAATATGACACATAATCTGAGTTTAAAATCCATTTTGTTATACTATTTTTATGAGGCTAACATGCAAACGGGTAAGCCCTCACCTTGACGTGGCAGTCCATAGCCTTTTGGTGGTGTTAGGTAAACTTTCTTAACCCTTTTTAAAGCTGCGTTGAATGAAACGCAAAGCTCACTTTGGGTGCGTTTGATAAAGCTTCCCTGGGTCGACCTCGCGGTGCTCACTCGGGTGAGCCCCTGACAAGAGCTAATCGAACAGTAACACTCGCCCTCTCGTGGTGACGGCATGCACCTCGGGTCACCCCCAAGTGACCCACTCCACTGACCCGGGTGAGCCCCTGGAATGACGTCAAAGCTATTCGAACGTACCGGGGAAGACCGGGGTCGTCCCATCCCCAGGGAAGCTAAACGAACGCACCCAATATGATTTTATTGTTTGGTTTTGAAAACCCCCAAGATAGCAGCACCACGAGTTTCGTTTCGTTTTTGTATGTGTGACCCTTGGAATAAGTACGGGCATGAAACGGCAAGTCTGATCATATAGTAGCTCTTTAGTTTTATTGAGATCTGTAAACGGTGAATCTGTTGGGTGAAGACACGCAAAGACGTCAGTTAAGGTCTTCGGCCCAAAACAGAAAGCTCTTGAACCGGAAAGCAGCCCGCAGAGGGCGCTAGCCATGCAAGTAAAGCAAATGATTACGTAACATAAAAATAAACGTGGGGGGGGGGGGTCGCATCGCACCCGTGACATTATTCCCCCTGGAGAAAAATGTCGTCCTCGGCATGCAACTAACATAACCTATGTTACATATTTACACAATGGAAATTTTACAACTTATGAAAACAAAATGGTGGCAAATGTCTTCCATGCCATCCAACCTTTAAACAAAACTCTGGTGTTCCAAGCATTTAGTTAGAACAACAAAAAGGTAAGTATTCTATAACTAAGGAGCAGAACACCAGTAATTTAAATACATCTCTAAATGGTTCCTTCAAAAAAGACTCTGTCATTTTGGTAGACAAAACTTAATGCAGAAGTTAATTACATTACAACTTCAATATCTTGACACATTGAAAGTAACAATTATAACGAAATGAACATAACTCAGAGAGATTTTTTTGTTTCTTTCTCTCTATAACAGTATTATTTAAATAATACTTCGTTATCTTCATTGAGTTACAATCAATAATAATACAGTGTATATACAATTTGGGGGGGGGGGTTATTAGATGGAACTGTGTTCTTGCAGAAGGAGACGCAGACAAGCTTTTCTTCTTGTCTTAGCCATAGTAGGCTCTTTCCACTTGTCGAACAGTCGTCGTCCATTGCATATCTTTTCTTGGCGTGATGTATCTCGTGCTTGCAGTTGTTTGGTTTGACCTATGAAGTCATAGGTAAACCTTGTGGGCGGCTGTCTGTTTCTGATAGGTCTAGGGCTCGGTGGCGAAAGATATACCGTACTTTCAGTGTCGTTCGACTCATCTGTAACATCAATAGTTTGGGTTTCCAGTAACTCAGGGGTAAGTTGCGGTGGTGCGACAGGAGGGGAAACTTCAACGACATTGCTTGGCTCAAGATCTATGATTGGTGTGAGGACAGGAGGTGATAGTGACGGAGATAGTGAAGGAGACATTGACGAAGATTCAGTTTCTACTGGGATGAAGTCTATGTCTATCTCTTCGTCGCTAGTTTCACTATGATCCATGATAGTTGGAACTTTCTCACTCTCCTGATGTTCGTCTGACTCTAACTGGGTTTCCTGATGTGGTTCATCGGCTGTTGTGTTGTTCTCTTCTAGTGGGAGAAACATGCATGGAGTCAGCATGTTTCTGTGCACAGTTCTTTCTCTACCGTCGCCGAGGGAGCGGAGGCTGTACACAGGTAGATCTTTGTGCTTTGAAATCACAATATAGGGCTGTGATTCCCATCTATCGGCTAATTTGCATGTGCCAATGAGGTTCTTGTTTTGGATGAGGACTCTGTCACCTAGACGTAGAGGAGCGATGGAGGAACCTCTGTCATACAGGCGTTTCTGCTTCGACTGCGCTTGTTTGACGTAGTCGCTGGCCCTTGTGTATGATTTCTGTAGTCTTTCTCTCAGCTGCTCTACATAGTCCGCATAGTTTGAAGTAGACTCTCTCTGAGTGGAATTGAGTCCAAACATCAAGTCGACTGGTAGATATGGGTGTCTACCAACATCAGGTAGAACGGAGCATAACCGGTGGAGTCGTGACGTGTGGAGTTGTATGCGTGTGTCATTATTTCGACGTATTGCTTCCAGTCTTTCTTCTGATTTTCTTCTAATGTCCCAAGCATGTTAAGGAGCGTATGGTTAAAACGCTCTGTGACGCCATTTCCTTGAGGGTGATACGGGGTAGTTCGGCTCTTTTGATGCCACAGATCTTGCATAATTCTCGGATGAGGTGGCTTTCAAAGTTGGCGACCCTGATCAGCGTGTAGTCGTACAGGAAATCCGTAGTGCTGTATTATCTTTTCCCAGAGTATCTTAGCAACTGTGCCTGCCTTCTGATCGCGAGATGGAACGCCTGGGCATACTTGGTGAAATGATCTGTGATTACCAAAATGTTTTTCATAGCCACCTTTGCTTCTTTCCAGCTTGAGGTAATCGATGCAGAGTAATTCCATAGGCTCAGTTGTGGTGATGCTGACCAAAGGTACACGCGTTTTTGTAGACGGAGTTTTTCTTAGGCAGCATCGCTTGCATTGTTCACACCAAGTTTTGATGTCACTTGCCATCTTGACCAAAGAAAGCGGGTTCTTGCGATGTCGAGCGTTCTTTCGTAGCCCAAGTGACCGAAATCATTGTGGAGTGATGTCATTACTGTGTGTCGAAATTGGTTCAGGGAGAACAAGCTGTTCGGCTGTTGATCCGTCATGGGTCTTTCTGAGACGATAGAGTACGCCGTTTTTCATGTGAAGCTTTTCCCATTGTCTTAGGTACATGAGGCATCCGAGCTTTTCACAACTCCTCTCTGCTCTGGTGGTTTTCTTCCTTTCTCTAGATAGTGTATGACTCTGGATATGTCCGTGTCACTTCTCTGAGCGGATATGATGTCTTTCTCTTGTAGTCTCGGCAACTCATTTGATGGGAGTGACGTGTGACTCTGTGTCATGACATCGCATCTTGCAATTGGAGGTTCGATGAGGGAGTTGTTTCGGGTGGGTGACTGTTGCAGATAGCTTGCACGATGTGGGGAGGAATTGTGATTGCATCCTTTTGGAATGACAAGAGACTTCTTGAAGTATCAGCATGCGATTTGCGAGAGAGTGCATCAGCCGCTCCGTTGTTCTTTCCGGGCTTGTATTTAACAGTGAAATTGAACTGAGATAGTGCCGCAATCCATCTTTGGCCTGTCGCATCTAGTTTGGCAGATGTAGTGACATAAAGGAGAGGATTGTTGTCTGTCAGCACGGACATTGGTTGCCCAGAGATAGTCTCGTAGCTTGTCAGTAATCGCCCACTTCATGGCTAGGAATTCTAACTTATGTGCTGCGTAGTCGAGATTCGGCGGGTTGAGTCCTCTGCTTGCGTAAGCGATGACTCTCTCTGTCCATTTTGGACTTGGCTGAGGACAGCTCCGAGCCCTACTCCTGATGCATCGGTCTGGAGTATAAACGGGAGTGAATAGTCGGCGTAGGCGAGGATCGGTGGAGATGTCAAGTACTGCTTTAACATGTCCATCGCGTTCTGACACTCTTCTGTCCAGATGAAAGGTGGGGTTACAGATGGAGAGGTGTTTTTGGTATTCTTCTTCTTTCGTCTTGGGTCACCAGCAGTGAGCTTGTAGAGAGGTGAGACAACGTGTGAGTATCCTTTAATAAATCTTCTATAGTAGCCAGTGAAGCCGAGGAAGCGTTGTAGTTCCTTGCGATTAGTGGGGTTGGCCAGTGCTCTACTTGTTGCGTCTTCTCTGGATCAGTACTAATGCCTTTGTTCGAAACGATGTGTCCGAGGTATCTAACTTCTTCTTGGAGGAGGTTACACTTGGACGGCTCAGTTTCAGACCGTGTTGCCTCAAACAGGAGAACACTTTAGAGAGGCGGTCGAGATGGTCTTCGAAGTTGGCAGAGATATGATGATGTCATCGAGGTAGAGGAGACACGTGACGTAGTTTTGCTCTCCGAGACAAGTCATCATCAGACGTTGGAATGTAGCTGGGGCATTTGCTAAGCCGAAGGGCATCCGATTACATTCAAATAGTCCCATGGGGGTAGTGAACGCTGTCTTAGGTATGTCTTCGTCCTTCCATTTGAACCTGCCAGTAGCCTGATGTGAGATCTAGAGTGGTGAAGAGTTGAGCATTTCCAAGAGCGTCCAGTGCTTCATCTGATGTGCGAGGGAGAGGATATGCATCACGTACAGTTTTGCTGTTCAGGCGACGATAGTCAATACATATCCGCAGTGAACCATCCTTCTTATGGGCTATCACTATCGGTGAGGCGAATGGACTGTTACTTCTGCGGATGACACCTGCTTCTTCCATGGCCTTGAGATGATCTTTGACAGCTTGGTATTGTGAAGGAGGAATTCGGCGGTGAGGAAGTCGAAAGGGTTGATTGTCTATGAGTGGGATGGAGTGCTTCATCGTCGACGTACATCCAAAGTCCAGGGGACTGGATGAGAATACGTCAGAGTAATTCTGAAGGAGACTCTCTAGCTGCTGCTTTTGTGACTCGCTGTCTAACTTCGCTTTGGATAGGTCAACAAGTGGTGTATGTTTAACATCTCCTGGACTTTCATGGACTTGGCTCAGCTGATAAGAAGGAGAAACATCTTCGTCTTCCTGTCTAGCTTGTAACGTTTCGTAGTCTTCATTGAGTGGTAGATCATCAATGCGCTGGATGTATGCTAGCTGTGCGAGTTTGCAGTTGTGTTTGATGGTTATGGGCTTGGCGGAGATGTTGCAAAGTCTCACGGGTACTTGGCAGTTAGATTCAACATCTGTGACCAGGTTGCTAACTTTTAAAGATGAAGAGCTTCGAGGAAAGTTTTCAACTACTGCAGTGTACGGACCTTTGCCAGGGGGTGCCTGACAAATGATGTCTACTTCTTGGCCTGCTGGTATCACTCGGGGGTATCGGCCGATGTACCTAGCGTAGCCGATGGTACCGTCGCTGTGGCTACCAGGTTCTGAAGCAGAAATACTGTTGAAGGCTGCATACCATGCAGAGCTCTTCGGAGGCAGGAACTTATTACTCTTTGTCACTTGATGGTCTCTCTTCACTGCTCTGATGACATTAGTACCAATGAGGACTGGAACGTTTCTACGGTAACTGTCTGCTTGTACAACAAATGTAGGAACATCCTTGTAGACGACGTCCATTATAGTGATGGTTAAAGGGATGACACCTCGGTGAGGAACGCTGTGCCCACTAGCACTTTCGATGGAGACTTCTGAAGGAGAAATTTCCATGTTCTGGAGCTCAGGGTTTTGCCTCAAGATGTCTTCCGTTATCGACGTGATCTGGGAGCCAGAGTCTATTAGGGCAGTGTAGTTCACACCATTAACGTTGACGACGTCTTCGTTTGTTGGACCAATCAATTGCTGGTGATGGAGAGGTATGTTACCACCGTGGCATATTGAAGACAGACGTGGTGCAGTGTTTGAAGGAGAACTTACTACTGGGCTCGCTGATTCCCGGCCTCTGACGGCTTGCCCATTGGCCGTGGGCCGTTGGAGTTTAAAGGGGCACTTCTGCATCCTTTGGCAATATGACCTTCATTGCCGCATCTGTGGCAGTAGAACACTCGTTGACCAGAGGCATGTTGGTCTGTTCTTGGTTGCTGAGGTCCACGTGGAGTTTGATGAGAGATATCATCTACCCTCAGAGCTAGTTGATGGACAGTGGCGAGAAGTTCTTGTAACACATCATGATCGGTAGTTGGTTTGGGGCTCTTGACATCTGGCACTTTTGGTGAGGATTGCTGGTATGGAGGACGAATCTGCTGCAATTGTTGAGCTTGAAGCTTGGTTCCTGTCTTTGCAGCTGCTGCAATCCTAGACTCTCGTTCCAGTTGACGAAGTTCAATTTGAAGTTCCCGAAACGTCATATCTCTGGGCTTCATCGGTGCGAGTCTCTGTGTAACTTTCTCGTCTTTGACGCCTCTCATAAATTGTAGCGTCAGCATACTATTTCTATTAGGAAAAGGGCGACTTAGGGTTGACTTTTCCTCTATGGTTCTCAGCGTTGCCTCTAGTTCGACGGCGTAGATGCTCGGTATTTCGGTGGGATGTTTCACACGCTCATAGAAGCTGGCTAATGGATCACCAGTCAGAAATACATCTCCGAACTGTGCTTTGAGTTCTGCAAAGGCGTGGCTTGGGGTCTGATGTGTTGGATGGAGATTGAGTACAAGTTTTCTTGCAGCGCCACCAAGATATCTCACGATGGTAGAAAACTGGATTTCTTCAGGCATCGAAGTAGTTTCGATGAGATAATTCACGTCTCGGACCCAATCTTCAATGGCGATTGTTGCACCTTGGTCACGCCCTGTAAACATAGGTACACTTTTCACTTGATGTGATGGAAGTAAACGGTGATGAGATGAAAGCGTAGTGGAGTTGCGGTCAGGTAGGTGGTGATTCTGAGGTGTGAGAACTGGATAGTCGGTTGAAGAAGAACCTTGCCTCGGCGCTTGGCTAGACCTCAAAGGATAGTCATTTGAAGAAGACCCTTGCCTTGGCAATGTGGTAGACATCATTGGAGTTGACCGTTGTGCATGAGTACCTGTAACTGATTGATGCAGTGAGCCTCGGGATAGTCTTCGCTCGATGTTTCCCAGTTGCGAAAGCATGCGATCGGTTGTTTGCTGGATGTCGCCTAGTTCTTCTTGGAAGGGAGAGGTATGTTGAGGTCTGTTCGGAAGAGTTCGACGAGATGATCTGTGACCAAATGCTGCTGTGGACGATGGGAATTCTTCCTCGTCAGACATGCTTCCAAGAACACAGTCCAAAGATAAAATACAGAGTGACAAAGTATGCAAAAGAACACAATTCAAAAGTATCAAAAATGGTCATCAATGCAATACCTTCACAAAATGTAAAATGGCTGTCAGAAAAAAATGATAATATCAATCCAACTGAAGCAATCATGAAATGCAATCAATGTAACCAATGCAAAAACAAATCAGCAATAGCAAAATATAATCTTTGAATGCAAATTGGAACACATCAATATTCAGAAGAAGAAAAAATTCTGTACACAATTGAAGTACCAGAAACAATGAATTTTCGTGCGACAATTCTGAAGGAAATGACTTCAATTATCTCTACCCAATTGAGGTAATAAAGAGAAACTTTCACACAGCTGGACAATCAAAATGTCTCAAATACAATACAAAAGAATTTACAGGTGTTCTTTTACACCCCAGGAATTTAGCATCGCCAAAGGCAAACAACAATGTATGGATTAAAGTTCTTTTCAGCTGAATGAGAACTTTAAGTACCTACTCCCATTAAGTGGACACCTGTCTAAATGCCAGACAAGATTAATGACTCCTAACAATACCAACAATACCAAATCCGAATCCAAAATACAATTGAGACTTGATTCAATCAAATTCCAATAATGTCAATGTTCATAATGGGAATTGTTCATCAGCTGCTTGTCTGGTGGTAACAACCGAACGCACTCTTAATCGGCACAGTGGAAGAGTACAAAGGAGGTCTTTAGTCCGTGTGACAATGCTATTGTGTTTATTGTCCTGATGATGGTGCTTTCCCGATCGTATGAGTTTAAACAACTATGAGTTTGTCCAAAATGGAGGCGATCGAATTCTTTGCGAGAGTTCGTGAAGTCTGCAAATTTTTATTATTGGCAAAATGTTCAAGAACACCGCGATAAACTTGTTCTTGATGTTGGCGAAAATGTTCAACAGTTCCGATCGTGAAGAAAAAACATCCGGCACTCAGGGGCGTTGAAGAGGCTGGATAAGGTTGCTCAATCACGGGTGATCCAAGTTCGATGGTAAGGATACGGCGGTCCAAAATTCTTCACGTCTGGAGTGTTGAGGGTCTCTCCGATCCGCGGGGCAGGGTTCAGGGGGGAAGGCCGCTCTGCCCGCTGGAACCCGGCTGTCCTGGCTGGGGATGCCTTCAACGTCTTGATGGGGTAATCTGTACCGGTCACAAGATTGACGGGTATAATGTACTCTGACGATCAAGTGATGCTTGATGCCGTCGTCGATATGCCCGTACCCGGATTCTCCACCAAATGTGACCCTTGGAATAAGTACGGGCATGAAACGGCAAGTCTGATCATATAGTAGCTCTTTAGTTTTATTGAGATCTGTAAACGGTGAATCTGTTGGGTGAAGACACGCAAAGACGTCAGTTAAGGTCTTCGGCCCAAAACAGAAAGCTCTTGAACCGGAAAGCAGCCCGCAGAGGGCGCTAGCCATGCAAGTAAAGCAAATGATTACGTAACATAAAAATAAACGTGGGGGGGGGGTCGCATCGCACCCGTGACATATGCAATCTTTCAATAAATAATAGGCAATTTGGTTGACCTTTGGTCTCGATATTTGATATCATAATTTACGACTATGAAGACTATTGTGCAACAGCTTTGAACCCCCGTGGTCTTTGTGTACACTTCACGGTATAACAAACATTCTATGCTAAAAGGCAGTTCCGGTATTTGCAGCAAAATGGATGACGATATGAAAACAGGCAAGTTTGTTTTTGTTTTTGTGTCCCAGAAGGGCATACTGGTAACGAAACGCAGCCTGTAAGACAACATAAAGTAATTAATGTGTAAAATTGTGTTTCAAGAAAACGGGATGTGAACGTTTGAGCGGGTTTCTGACATTATATGAAGGTATTATTCAGGATGGATAATACAGTTGCGTAATTCTAGCAAAACCAATTAAACGTAATAGCATTTTGCTTTTTCAAGATCCATTTTATTACTTATATGGCCTTTCGTGACTGAAAATGGTGCCCTTCACGAGCACATGGCGTTTTGGTGTAAACCCCCCCCCCCCTTTCCTCTTTCCCTCCCCTCCCCGTCTCCAACCCCATCCCTTTTCCCGTCTACTGTGGTAGGATGGCTCTAGAGAGAAGTGCTGGTCACAAAGGCCCAAATTTACAGGGCCGCTTAAGCACAACAAATGTTATAAGCACAACGTGCTTACCAGGATAAGGTTACCAGCCTAACTAGCGTCTCACATTGTACCAGCTATTGTTATGTCTGGTCCAGCTATTGTTATGTCTGGTGTCCTGTTCATTTCTGCTTGGCAGAAGTTTCACAATAGTCTCTCAGGCTTAACCTTCCAATCAATCACTGGCGATTTATTATAATTTCTAAAACATTTGCTTATGTATAGGCCTAATGTATGTTACAATTATACACTTTTTGTTCTCTTTTTGTTTTGTATGTTTTGTTGTACATGCAAAGAAACAATATCATTTTGAAGGCAATTGTTTACAAAATCTTTGTGAAATCTTAGCTTTTGTCAATCATTATTAATTTGTTACAGATTTGGTGGAGAATGCTGTAGGAGTTAACATTGACGAGCCACCACCACCGTACAATGTAAGTAGATTGTGACAATGAGCTTCCAACCCAGAAAGATCATCGTTATAACAGATTTCCAATTGATGTTTTCTTAGCACGCAGTGAAAGCATGAGCGAGCCCCACACTTTAAAACTCGGTCTCGGGAAGTCTAAACCCGCCGTTTCTGGGTTAATCTCACCCGGATAATGGTTAAAGGCAGTGGACACTATTGATAATTACTCAAAATAATTATTAGCATAAAACCTAACTTGGTAACGAGTAATGGGGAGAGGTTGATAGTATAAAACATTGTGAGAAACGGCTCTCTCTGAAGTGACTTAGTTCACGAATTTGATTTCGAGACCTCAAGTTTAGAATTTGAGGTCTCGAAATCAAGCATCTGAAAGCACACAACTTCGTTTGACAAGGGTGTTTTTTATTTTATTCATATCTCGCAACCTCGACGACCAATTGAGCTCAAATTTTCACAGGTTTGTTATTTTATGCATTTGTTTAGATACACAAAGTGAGAAGACTGGTCTTTGACAATTACCAATAGTGTCCACTGTCTTTAAGCAACAGGATACTGACTCAGATTCTGTGTCAACTTGACACTGACCCGGGTCATGTTGGTCATGTTGGTCAGATATACCGTTTGTCAAGTTGACCCCCCCCCCCCCCCAAAAAAAAAAAAAAAAAAATGGCACAGGGCCCAAGAGACACAGATCATCCAGCGAGGTCAGTTCTGACCCAAAAGAGTTTAGAGTGCAAGGTCAGTTTTGTAATGGACTTACTTCCCCGCAAATGAGAGTTCTTATTATGGTAGTCAAGAAAGATAAGTGCAAAAAAGGGCTCCATCGATGGGGCTTGAACATGCATGTTTAATACTCTTAGTAACTCTTGGCCAATGAAAAGTCTTCTTTTACCTTTGACCTCTCAGTGACGTCAATGTTATAAATGTGACGTCATAAGCAAGGAGTATGTGAATACAACATTTTGTGAATGTTGTATAATGATTTAGATTTTTTGTTATTAAAACCATTACCAACTTGTCGCCCCCCCCCCCCACAAACATCCACAAAATAAAATGCTTTTGAAAGAGTGTCTGTCTTTTTGTGATAATCTCACTTAACAGAGTCTATAGCAGGAGGTGTGTTATGCCTCCCTAATGGAAAGTATTTTTGTATTTTAGTCTTTTGAATATCTTGTATTTTGTATTTGTACTTAAATAAACATTTTTATATCCTAATGTTTTTCTGTAATTTTAAAAATAGTATATATATATTTTCTTATGCTCTGTAATTTTAAACGCAATTCAGCCTCTGGATGTTTTTAATAAACCAATAATACAAAATAATATTTAAATTTTTGTTTCTGTTTAAATAAAAGGCGTCACCCCCTGCAGGCGAGCATGGACAGCAGTTGCCACCCGCTTTTACAGAACAGGTAAAATGAAATGTCATTTTAAAAGGGATTGTCTTTATTTTGACTGTGGCCGAATTGTTTGTATTAAACTTCTACTCTTAAATGTTATGTTTTATGCACATCCAATAACTGAACGAGCGCCAACAAGATGGTGAAAATGAAACAAGAAGAAAATGATCAGTATTTAGGTATGAGATGAAAACCCCAAAGGGAGACAACCCACCAAGCAGTCAGGTATAGGGACTGCTGAAAACCCAATCCACATGCTAGACTAGAGTCTGAGATAAAAATAGTTCAGAGACTTATTTTTCAAGATGGTTTCAGGAAATTACAATCCATTAAGCATGGTGAAAAAGATAAGCTCCTTGAATTTTAGCCAAATCCTGCGCTCCACTTATAGATTTTACGCTGGTTTCACACAAAGATGTTCATAATAGAGTTAGTTACCAATTTGTGCATAATAGTCAGGTTGTCAGTTAACAATTAAAACTTCGTTCATTTTTTTCCCCCAGCCAAATGTCGGGGGCATGTATCCGGGCCAATCTCCCAGTGTTCTACAGAACCCAACTTTGCAAGTAAGTTTACATTCCCTTAATTACACTTATGGGGTCAGACTTGACCCGCATTCCGGGTCAAAGTGGGCATTGACCCTTAGCTGGGTCAGTGTGACTACCCTACGGTCCGATACCACCCCCGCCGATCTGCACACAAGGGTGAGTTTGGGTCGCTAAGGGTTAGGGTAAAGGTACCGGAACACCGGGAGTAGAAACATTATTGGTGTCAGAAATCAAGATTTTGTTCTTCTTCTTTTTTTGTAATACTTTATTGGTTTCTAATTTCTTACGTAATTTAGGTGCAACCGACGACAGCAGCTGTATTTGCTCACGAGGAATGCTTCGCAGAATGTGTGCGTTTCTGCTGGTGCCGCCCTCTTGGTTGGCTGGCAAAGGAAGAGCTTACACGGGTTGGTTGATTACCTTACTTTTAGAAAGATATAAAAAAGTTCATAATTTTTCTGGTACTTTGATGTTGTCGTGACCTTTTGTCGTTTACGTACATGGTTATTTATGTGCACGTACATGATTTTAACTTGTACATTCGTATGTAAACTGCTCACAAAAAGTAAGGAAACTTTCAATCCAGTATATTTGTTATTATTTAATACTCTATTTGTATATGGTATATATCATTGCAAAGCTGAAATGTTCCTCTTCAAAATGATACCACAATTGCAATGATTACATGTTGCTGGACTTGACCACGTTAATGAGAATGAGACAAAGTCACAAATCAAATGTGCCAAAATTAGCAATTTTGTGTTATAGTGTGAACAATCAAATTGACACTAATTTAAACAATTAAGCAAGACAACTTCATCCACTTTATTGAGACAAGAAGTTTGGTATAGAGCAAGACAACTTACTGATCTTAATACACTTTATTGATACAAGAAGTTCAGTAACGAGTGGATGATCCGAAGGCGTTGATGACAGCCTGGCACCTTCTTCTCATGCTGCACAAAAGTCTTGTGATGCGCTGATGATGAGGGATGGCGTTCAATTCTTCATAAAGGAACCTGGTTAAGTCAGCCACAGTTGATGTGTTGGTGGTTCTGGCGCGGACAGCGCGGCCAAGCTGGTCCCACAGACGTTCCATGAGATTCAGGTCTGGACTGTTAGCGGGCTAATCCATCCGGTGCACCCCAACATTGTTCAGGTAGTCAGTCACCAGTCGGGCTCGATGGGGGCGAGCGTTGTCATCTTGAAAGATGGCATTTTGGTCCAAGAGTCTGCAAGTATGGGACTGCAATCGGCTGTAGAACATCGTCTTACAAATACCCATCAAACAAGGTGTTTTTCAAGAGATGAGGGTTAATTGTTTCTGATGAGCTCTCTGGTGCAAATCTTTGTGTAAATCATTAATGGTTCTGAAAAGCTTGACCGGTTTGATTATTGAGCATTACCTATTGACCATTTAGCACAGACAACGGTAATTTTGGCACATTTGATTTGTGACTTTGCCTCTTTGTTATTCGTGTAGCCAAGTTCAGCAACATGTAATCATTGCAAATGTGGTATCATTTTAAAGAGGAACATTACTCTCTTTGCATTGATATATACCATATACAAAGAGAGTAATAAATAATAACAAATATACTGGATTGAAAAAGTTTCTTTACTTTTTGTGAGCAGTTTATATGAATTATATACGTGCATGGCAGTTATCGTGTATATGAACAAATGGTTCGTCTTGTACGTACATATTATCATGTCAGATTTTTTTTTTCGTGTACGTACATAGGAATTTGTGTGTAGGTTTCCGTACATGATTTTAGTTTGAGTTTGAATCGCATCTTGTACGTACTCTCCATTTAAATGCTGTACATACATGGACATTAAAGTGTACGCACATGTCTTTATCTTGTACCAAATGTTATAGTGTACGTACATTTTATTTAAATAGTGGACGTGCATGGAAATTATAGTGTACGTACGTGGTCATTATCGTGTACGTACACAAAATATCAATAGAATTATGAATGAAATCATCTTACTAATGGTGGTCTTTCTATTTTCCCTGCAGGCCCGATCTCTGTATATGGCCGGGGACTACGATGGCGCACAAGCTGCAGCAAGGTGCGCTAATGCATGGAGTGTGGCTGGTCTGATATCTAGTATCATCTTATTCGCTGGTATAGGGGTTGGAACTTATTTCCTCGTCACCAACCTTTACTAATAATGGGGAACTTTGGGGACGCTTGGTGGCAGCAGACGTACATGGTGAAATCCATTAGTCTCGGTACTGTGCGCATGCTCAGAACCGCATGGAAATTTATCTGGTAAGTCTGCTGCCACCTAGCGTTTCATAGTCTCCCATCGTAATCGGGGCCGATACCATAACGCTGTTAAGCAGAAAAAATGTTTGACAGATTTTCTATGCTAAGCAAAAATTGAGTCGGACACCAGCCACAACAATGCAAATTTCATGTGATTATGGTTGGTAACCTGATTTTGCTAAGTAACTGTTCTTTGTTGAGCAAATTTTTGATATCCGATGATATCATTCTGGGAAAAATGGCTCTGAACATTGTAATGGGGATGTTTTTGTTAACTAATTTTAATGATGCTAGGTCTAGTTGCCTGTGATTTAGAATAAATATTTGCATAATTTATAGCTTTTGTTGTGATACTACTGCATTTTACATTACGTTTTATGTTTGTCTTAAGGCACCTACATACACAAATAAAATGATGGACACTTCCTAGTGGAAAAAAACCAATCCGAACTGTCTTCGTGGCTACACTATCTTCTCTAACTTACACAATTTCTGTGCAGGCTAAATGTATGATTTAACTCTTCCTTTCCATTCATACAAACTACTGTATTTTATTAAAAAAAATTATGTAAACATACAGTTATGGTAGTCATGTCTTCGTTTATCCAATACCCAGTCAGTTTCCCTTGTTGTTTGTTATACTTAAAGGCAGTGGACACTATTGGTAGTTACTCAAAATAATTATGAGCATAAAATCTTTCTTGGTAACGAGTAATGGGGAGAGGTTGGTGGTATAAAACATTGTGAGAAACAGCTCCCTCTGAAGTGCCATAGTTTTCGAGAAAGAAGTAATTTTCCACGAATTTGATTTCGAGACCTCAGGTTTAGAACTTGAGGTCTCGAAATCAACCATCTAAACGCACACAACTTCGTGTGACAAGGGTGTTTTCTTCTTTCATTATTATCTCGCAACTTTGATGACCGATTGAGCTCAAATTTCTCAGGTTAATTATTTTATGCATATTATGTTAGTCTTTGACAACTACCAATAGTGTCCACTGTCTTTATATGGTCCTAATACATCAACGTATATTTAATATTACACAGCATCATTGAATTATAAACATGCAATTTTATAAACTATGTACTAGAATTTTATGAGAAATAAATGTTAATAATACAAAATCAAATGATTTAGTCAGTCGTCTTTTGCTCTAATGTCCGGTGCTCTTATTAAAAACCGTTCGGCCTCTATACACTCCACAATTATAATATTAATAATAAATATAGAAGTTACAAATAATACAGTATAGTTTAAAAACAGGACAGTTATTTTCATAACTGAGAAGTCTCCCGAACAATCCGATAAATCTACTCCGCGGTAGTAGAATAAAGCAAGACAGTTCCCTAAGAACAACTCTAACTGGCAAGTAGATACACACATGGTGTTACCGCAAACCAATATTGATACCTCATCATGCATGCATTGCCTCAAATCCTATATAATTATGATATTATTATTAATATAACAGTTTTAGTACTTGACCAAAAACCTATAGACGATGTGACCTCTGAAGTCACTCGAAAACCATAACGTGATTCGCAACCATACACTGCCGGGCAAAACCTTTGTGTTATGGCAGTCAGCTCGGAAGTAAACACAATCTCACCATGGCTACGCGTCTTTTTGCCCGGGACAGCGAAACATGACTTTGACAGTGTATTGTCAACAGAGGGCGGTTTGAATGTAAACAGAGGTCACATTATCGTCTTTACTAATGGTGACTGTTTTTGTTTTCACGAAACAAACACTTTCCGTCTCAAGTGCCTCAAGCCCCAGAAACATGTGAACCCGGCGGACTGGACTGTCAACAAATACACAAAATTATCGCCTAGAAAATTCACATTTTGTATTGTGTATTACTATTAGAGCCAACCGTCTGTCATCCGACGAACGTATTTTTTAAAAGTTACTGCGCGTAGTCATGGATCCCAATCTGTTGGTATAATTATTAACAGAATCAACGATATGGCTGCATTACTCACTTTCACGAGACCGTGTTTACATAATAGAGTGAATGAGTTTTTAACACAAGACACTCAAACAAAGTACGGCTGCCCCAGAAAAAAATTGACTCTTGTTAAAGGCACTGAACACGTTTGGTAATTGTCAAAGACAAGCATTTTCATTTAATGTATCCCAACATTATACATGAAATAACAAGCCTGTGAAAATTTGGTCATTGGAAATGCTAGAAAATTGTGAAAGAAAAAACATCCATGCTGTACAAAATAGTGTGCTTTCAGATGAGAATAAAAGGCTGATTATAATTTTAAAGAGAAATTACCTCTTTCTCAAAATCTATGTTACTTCAGAGGGAGCCGTTTCTTATAATGTTTTATACCATCAACAGCTTTCTGTTGTTCGGTTATGTTAATTGTATATTTTATATTTTGAATAATTATCAAACGTGCACATTGCCTTGTAAAGAGTCTTTGCTGGATATTTACTGGTGGTCACTAGCTGTAACAAAAGTACTCTTGTAGGCGGAAAAAACCCACAAAAACCACTAGTATTTAATTTTTACTGACATAATGTCTGCAAGTGAAACAAATTTTGTAAAAACACCGTTTCTATACACATTTCGTAAATTTCTGTTAACATTTGTTTACACACACGTAAAAAGGAACAATATCCGTAATTTTATAAAAATCATTGTAATTTGTTTTGTAAAAGAACATGGGAATGGTTTCTCAGTAAGTTTTAAGCAATTACTCAATTTGCTGTAGGCCTACAATTAAATAATCTTGTAGAGCGATAACAGAAATCATTGTAATTGTTTGTAGAAAATACATGAGTAATGTTTTCATAAGTAATTTTACTCAATTGTTTTTATATTTACATAATCTTGTAAAAGTAGATGGATTACACAAATCATTGTATTTTTTTATTTTTATTGTACACATGAGTCATGTCTCTAAGTAGGTTTTCGAGTAATTTTCACTATTATTTCTATGTATGTTTACAGAATCTTGTAGAATGATTACAGAAATCATTGTAATTTTTTAAGTAAAAATACCTGAGCTATCAAATCAAATTAGCAATGATGGTTTTCCCCCTCAAATTGTGAGTAACGTTCTCGTGATTTTAGGTCATAATAGCTCTGCGGTAATGATTAATGGAGAACAAACAAAACTAACAAAACATTGAAAAGGGGTTGATCATAGATCCAACAAAAATCACCTCTCCAAAGTTTGCGTGTGTGTGTGTGTGTGTATCGAATAAAAAACAAGATTATTAAAGCCATTAATTATACACTTTCGGCACAGAAAAAAAAAGTTCACAGATTTAAAATAACTTAAATATTATTCCATGAAATGCTTTACTTTCGAGAAAACATTAAAACAATATTATCAATTATCTTTGTCGAAAATTACGGATTTGTTTTAAACACATGTCATGACACGGCGAAACGTGCGGAGAACAAGGGTGGGTTTTCCCGTTATTTTCTCCCGACTCCGATGACCGATTGAGCCTAAATTTTCACAGGTTTGTTATTTTTTATATCAGTTGTGATCCACGAAGTGTGGGCCTTTGGACAATACTGTTTACCGAAAGTATCCAATGGCTTTAATGAGAAGGAAACAATGTACTTAAAGCTTCATTGTTAAGCAATGACTAATTATTAGGTGACTGGACAGGATCACCTAAGATCTTTCCCGCTCTAAAGAAATGTGCGTCCCTCAAGCCATACAAGCTCAACCACCACCAGTTGTCCAGCGTCCTCCTGAAGACAAGCAGAGTATACTGTACGAAACGTCGAGACCACACCGGGTCTTTTAAGAGCCAACACTCTCTCAAAAGGTATATTATTATACATGGTTGTACACGCAAGTGTACTATTTTTAAGGGTCTTAATAAGTGATTTATTGCATACAATGGGTTTCCATGGTGTTCATCACGTGAGACAAAAACAACAGTATCAACCAATTGAGGACTAGGCGTGGTTGATTAGCATTTGTATAAAATAAGTGCTGCTGCCAATATTTCGCTCCATTATTTGGAATCGGACCAAACTGTTGTCAACGTACAAGGTAAGATGCGACTTTTTTTTCATTTTTCAAAATTATGTTTAAAAAATTTGGCCTTTTTGAGCCAGGATTTGCGGTTGAAAAAAACTGCAAGCATTAAACATGTTCTTCAGACTGATTTGAGGCCGTTTTATTATTCGACACTTTTTTTAAAAAGGGCCTTTATGAACCAAGATTTTTTGTTAAATAACTGCAAGGGGTATAATTTGTTCTTTTGACTGATTAATGACCATTTTATTTTCGGACATTTAACAAAAAAGTGGGCCTTTATGAGACAGGCTTTTTGTTTTTTTAAACTGCAAGGGTTAAACTTCTTCTTGGGACTGATTTGGGACCATTTTGTTTTGTTCGGCAATTTTTTTTTACCATTTTCTTTGAAAATAGGCCCTTTTGAAGCAGATATTTTGGTTAAAATACACTGCAAGGGGTTGAACTTATTCTTTCGATTAATGTTTTACCATTTCATTTTTCGGCCAGTTTTTGAAACAGGCTCTTTTGAGCAAAGATTTATTTAAAGAAAACTGCAAGGGGTTAAACTTGTTCTGTTGACTGATTTGGGATCATTTTATTTTACGGTCAAATTAAAAAAATGGTTTTTTTTTGAGCCAGGATTTTTGTTACAAAACGGCAAGGGGTTAAACTTGTTATTTTGAATGATTTGAACCTTTTGATGTTTCGGCCAATTTAACAAATATATATATATATTTTTAGCCAGGATTTTTATTAAAAAAAACTGCAAATGGTTAAATTTGGGGGGTTTTCGACTGATATGGGACCAATTTATATTTTCTGCCAATTTTTAAAACGTTTTTTTTTCAGCCAGGATTTTCAGTTATAAAAACTGCAAGGGTGAAACTTGTTCTTTTGACTGATTTGGGACCATTTTATTTTCGGCCAATTGTTTAAAAAATGGCACCCTTTGAGCCACGATTTTTCATTGAAAAAACTGCAAGGGGTTAAACCTGTTCTTTTCACTGATAGGGGGGAATTGTATTTTTTCGGGAATAACAAAAAAAAAGAAAGTTTTGTTTGATTGTACCACACGTCGGCCCTCATTCTGCATAAATATCTGTGCGCTTTCATGGTGTACGAATCGTAATTATTTACGTAAATATTTGCGTAAACTAGTCCTTACTGCTGAAATAAATGTGAATTTAAATTAATAAAATCTATGATTGTCATCATTTGTTCTCAGATTCTCTCGCTTCAAGTCAAAGACTAAAGATTCAACGTTGCAACAATGAAGGTCCTGTGTGTGCTTTTGATTCTGGCCGTTGTTGGTAAGTACTTATCAGAATATAATTACTAGGGGGTGCGTTTCACTTGCGCTAACGTTCGCCAAAATGGAACGCTAGGTGGCAGCAGACTTACCAGGTAAATGCCCACTGTTTACGTAGTTCTGATCATGCGCACATTACCGAGAATAATGTACTTTACCCACAGATTTAAAGAACTTCTTAATATCTGTGATTTGTCCTAGTAATTCTGCTGCCACCAAGCGTCCCGAAATTCCCATACTGTGAGTGGAACGAGTTGTGCGCGGCCATCGATGGCGAACGTATAACAACATTGGTTTGATTCTCGGCATACGACACTCAGTGTTTTTATATTTTCAGCCCCACAATTTTTGGGGAACTGACGACCCACCAGTCTTAAAAAATGGAATGATCCAGTCTAGGATAACTAACCTTTTTCAACTTTTAACTTGCTTTGCAACTGAAAAACAACAACAAAATTGCGCAAATTGAGACTCGGAACACCTGGGGCCAATTTCATAGAGATGCTTAAGTCAAAAATTTGCTTAGGCACGAAAATAGCACGCCTTTTTTCAAAACATGTATGCCATATACTTTGCTTGTGACCGGTATTTAGCTGTTGTTTACTTAGCATATCAATTGAGTGGAGTCTTGGCCGGTGATCTGATTTTACTAAGCAAGGATTTTTTTGCTTAAGCAAAATTTTGTGCTTAAGCAGCTCTATGAAATTGGGCCCTGTTCTTAAGTGTTTTTTGTTTGTTATTGTATTACTATATATAGGACACAGTCTGGCGCTCAAATGCAAGAAGTGCACCGGGGCAGAGTGTGCTGCTACGTTGACGTCAGGGGAATGCACCGAGTCCTTCTGCTATGTACGTGAACATAAACCACACCGATTTCTTTAATATCCAAATTGTTTCTTTATGACAAACAAACATACAAACACCCCCCAACAAACACCCCAAGACAGTGTTCCAATGTTTAGACTGCTTGACTTCACAAGCTGGTGGTAGGTTCGAGTTCTACCAAATTAACCACTGCTTTCACAAGTATTGTCGTCTAGTTACCGAAGTAATAGTTCTTGAGAAAGAGGTAATTTCTCGCCCAAATAACAAACTACCTCATTCAGGCCTGAAGCCTTATTTAGGCATCTGAAAATGCACATTGTGCAACAATTGTTGTTTTCTGTCATTGTTCTTTTGCAACTTCGATGACCAATATTGTGTTTCCAAATTTTCACAGATTTGTTGTTTTATGCAATTATGTTGAGGGATACACCAAGTGAGAATACTGGTCTTTGACAACTACCCAACGTGTCCAGTGCCCTTTCCTGACATATTGCCTATATTCTATCAATATATCAGTGCATTTATAAACAAGAGACATTTGTTGTTGTTTATGTTTACAGCGAAAAAGTAAGGATTACGTACTTCTTGAGGCTGGTTGCGGAACCACATCCTTGTGCACAAAGGAGGAGTGCAAGTCCGAATCCAATGGCATCACTAAATGCTGCTGCAAAAAAGATGACTGCAACAGCGCAGGTGCTGTGACCTTCAACCTGGTTGCCCTTGTAACGCTGGTTACAGCAACATTCGTGTTTTAGAAAATCACGATATGTTTAAGTTTACCAATTTTGTAGGCCAACACAATTTGAGCTGAGGGCTTTGATATAGTTTAGGTTTAGTTTATAGTTTAGGTTGTGTGTCAATTTGTTTACTGTGTGACTCTTCTACACTATGATGATAATGGGTGCGTTTGATTAGCTTCCCTGGGTCTTCCCCGCGGTGCTCACTCGGGTGAGCCCCTGACAAGAGGTAATCGGACGATCACTCACCGCTCTCGTAGTGACGTCATGCACCTGGGGCCAGCCCCAAAGTGACCCACTCCACAAACAGGGCACTGGGGGCTGACCCGGGTGAGCCCCTGGAATGACGTCAAAGCTATTCGAACACACCGCGGGGCAGACCGGGGTCGACCCAGGAAAGCTAAACGAACGCACCCATTATTTGAAAGCCTGTGACGATGTTCTTTTAGTTCATTTATAAATATGATACCTTTGGGACATTGGTGGCAGCAAATACACCAACTCATCCCGACTGCCATAGACCTTTAAATCGCAAATACTCGGCACGAGCACTTTTCGCGTGGAATGAGGTGCATGCTGGTCTAGCTAGCGATCAATTTTGATTGCTAGCTAGACTAGCCTGAACATCTAACGTCACACTTCGAGGCTCGTGAATAACGCAAGAGACCTGCCTCCAGACCGGCGTGTATTTTCACCTTAGATTTCACATAGAGATACACAGTCAAAATTCTATTGCGGACTGTTTGGTCATCTATGGAAAGCTCATGTCACTGCACGTTTATCACAAGATATCATTGTATCCAATGGAATCACTAGATCTGCGGAGCAGGGACCTGTCTTATAAAGACTGGGGCCCAGTCTATAGCTAGACCAACATGCACCTCATTCAAATGGAAGTGCCTGCGCAATGGATATTTGCAAAAAGGTCTATGCTTGACGTTGGGATGCATGCAGCTGCTGTGTGTCAAGACTTACAAGGTAAATCCATGTGCGCATGCTCAGATCTAAGAAAGCAACTTGCGGAAATTTATGTCTGCTGCCACCTAGCGTTTCAAAGTCTCCTGTTGGTGTGTCTAGTAGTTATGAACATTTGAGGCTTGATGACACTGCACACGCGGTGCTAGATTTTAACTAATAATTATTTAATTCTTAAATGTGCCAATGGAAATTAAATTTCTGTATATCTATGATGCGGGCAATAAAACATTATAATTTTAATTCTGAAACAACGTTCTCGTATAAAGAATACCGCAACAATTAATTGGTTGCCACTTTCTCTAGCACGTAGAGACTGTATTCAGCTAAGTCTTTCACAAGTGACTTCTATTACATCTTTTGTTGTAAATATAAAATAAAAAAAATTACATTGAATTATCAAAAATCAAGTTATAACTCTGCCTTCAATGGTCCCCTTGGCATACCCCGCCCACTGAAGATTGGCTGAAAATGTATCCAGTGGAGTCAACAACCAACCTGTATAACCCACGCGAAGAAATACCAACATAAATAGATTTAAAAACAGCGATTCACCTCTCGCCGAATATAACCACCTAAACACCACATTACCCCCAAGTGCTCAAAATGGATCCGCCTTCAAGCTACCTACGCTATAAGTAATCATGGTTTCGTAGTTATCAAATCTACAGAGTCACAAAATAGCCCTAAACCTTGTTTGCCCGCGTACTCTAGCCATGTACTTTGACGTATACTTTAAAGGGCTATTATGTACTTTTTGAATGACAAAAAACACAATGTCCATAGATCTGCGTTTCACTTACACAGTTTGAAGATAATGATAGTAGAAAGAATTCCTGAAAATATTACTGGCTGAGGTGCTGTAGTTTTTGAGAAATGAGTAAAACAAATGTCATGAAAATAATTTTCGTCTCACTGATCATGAGACGACGCACAACATGAGACGAAAATTATTTCAGCATGTAAAAACGCATTTTCATGACATTGTTTTACTCATTTCTCAAAAACTACTGCACTTCAGCAACTAATATTTTAAGGTTCGCTTTCTACTATCATTATCTTCTAGTGGTGTAAGTTTAATGTAAATCTGTGGACATTGTGTTTTGTGTTACAAAAAGTACCCAAATTCTTTAAGAGTAGAATATACCTTTATCACGGTGTGGCCATCTTGAGTTTACTCCATTCCAACTCATTGAAACCAAACTGAGGCTGGACGAAATAATAGTCTGGTGCCACGTTTGCGCAATGAATGTTAGCAGGGAAACAGGGGACATGACCAAGATGGTGACAGCGTGATAAAGGTCTATACAACGAACCACATAAAAAACATGCCTGGAAACTGCTTGGTTTGTCTTACGATGAACTAGCAATGTACGGCATTTGTGAAATTGCGGACTTTGGCTCCACGAATATTGCGGACCGTGTTAGTTCAGACAGTAAAAGAAAACCACACAATTTCGATGCATTTTGTGTGGATCGTTATTATGCTGCTTTTATAACATCTTTCTAAACCAATATGAAATTTATAACAATGGTTTCACAAACGCTTTTTATGGACCAACTCGCCCGATCCGAGGCAACGTGTCCCTTTAACCGCCCACTCCACAGGTATCTAACAACCCACGCTTAGAACGCCTCGAGTATTACCGTTTAGAGCCCGTTTCGCGGTTATTTTTAAAATCGTGTTAAGCCACCTGCCCTTTTGAGAAAAGTGTTGTCAATTCATCGGTGTACAATAATTGTGAAGGTTTTTTCTTTCTTTTCTCTGACAATTATCAACTTCAACCACGAATGAACCCACAATTTTGTTTTGTATTTGATATAATATTGTAGTAGTAGTATCGAAGTCTTATATAGCGCACGTATCTACCAAACAAGGTACTCAAGGCGCTGGGTATATAGATACAAACTTTCAGAAAGATAGGTAATTGCAGTGATGAATTTTGAGACCCAATTATTTAGCACCTTATAAGATTCATGGTATAGTGCAGGAAGTAAGACAATTGTAGCAAAAACACAACAAAAATAACTCGTTCCTTAAAGGGAAGGTACACGTTGGTAATTACTCAAAACAAATATTAACTTAAAAACTGACCAGGTAACGAGTATTGGAGAGCTGTTGAGAGTATAAAACATTTTGGGAAACGACTCCCTGTCAAGTAACGTTGTTTTTGAGAAAGAGGTAATTTCTCACTAAAATAATAAAAGACTTCTAGCTTATTCCTATCTGAAAGCACACAAATTCGTCCAACAAGGGTGTTATTTCTTTCATCATTTTCTCGCAACTCCGATGACCAATTGAGCCCGAATGTTCACAGGCTTGTTATTTTATGCTTATGATGGAATACACCAAGTGAGGACACTGGTATTATACAATTACCAAACGTGTACCTTCCCTTTAAAGTATAGGACTGTTTGTATGTTGCGGCTTTTCAGAGTTTTCCAACCTCGGTTGGAAAAACCCCGGGCTGTGACGTTGTATCAGGAAGGTCAATACAGTTTTGGGGTCGAACCATGGCGATCCATTTTGTCTTCCTCCATGGTCAAAGTATTTAGTTATATGCTGGGTGCGTTCGTTTAGCTTCCCTGGGTCGACCCCGGTGTGTGGCGGTTTTTTTTTCCCCAGGACGAACGTGGGTAATTGTCTGCACACGTTCGTCCTCGAAAAAGAAAACGCCACACACCGGGGTCGACCCGGGGAAGCTAATCGAGCGCACCCATTGGTTACGAGGTTATAGGTTACGGACAATCAACGCTTTTCAAATGAAATCTGTTAGCCACCACCACCAGGGCCCACTTTCGAAGAAGGGCACTGGACACCAAAGGCCAGTTTTCCCACTTGGTGTATCTTTAGAATAAAAAATAAAAAACTTGCGAAAAACTGAACTCAATTGGTTGTCGAAATTGCGGGATAATAATGAAAGAAAAAACACCATTGTCACACGAAGTTGTGTGCTTTCAGATGCTTGATTTCGAGACATCAAAATCTAAAAATTCTGAGGTCTCGAAATCAATTTCGTGAAAGATGACTTCTTTCTCAAAAAACTACCTATCTTCAGAGGGAGCCGTTTCTCACAATGTTTTATACTATCAACAGCTCTCAATTGCTCGTTAACAAGTAAGTTTTAATGCTAGCAGTTAGTTTGACTAGATACCAATAGTGTCCAGTGCCTATAATCAGTTATTGTGGGCACAGGTGTTTGACAATAATATGATAATATGAACGTGATTAAAAATGACGTCAAAGGTGCTGCAATTTAAAGAAGGCACTGGACACTTTTGGTATTTACTGAAGATAATTGTTAGCATAAACACTTACTAGCATAAACACTTACTTGCTGACGAGCAAAGGAGAGGATAAAAACATTATGAGAAACGATTGTTTTTGACTTAAAGAGTTAATTTCTCACTCAATTATTTGAATCTGAGAAAGACTTCAAGCCTGATGAAGGCTTTCTGAGGCATCTGAATTGAAAGCACACGAAACTTGTGAAACAAGGGTGTATTTTTTTTTTTTTTTCATTATTCTCTTGCAACTTCGATGACCAATTGAGTCCAAGTGGTGTCAGTTTCGCTCTTTTGAGAGTGAAAGTCAACATGTGTCACTCTTTTCGAGTGAAATTAGAACAAACTTCACTCTCTAATGAGTTGGGGTGGTTCTGAAACCGACGGTTCTTTTCAGAACCACCACAACACATTAGAGATAGTCATTACATGGTGTTACCGCAAACCTTTCTATATCGTATTTCCACCATGCAAAGTTTCAAATCCTACTTAAATTTCACTCTAAAAATCGTGTTGAAAGTACCCGTAACAAAAAGAGATGTCTGCCAAATGGCTCTTTGCAAGAGTGGTGTGGCGGACAAAACGAGCGGTTTTTCGCTCTTTTAAATTAAAGAGAGTACCTTTAAAACGTTTGAACTGAACGGAAATTACGTTTTTAAGGGCGACATAAACTGATCCAATCAAGCCACGAGGAAAATTGTCAAGACCTTCGACTTAAAAACGTCAATATTGTGGATGCAAACGGAAACACGTGTTTTGCAACGTGCTCATTCACAACTGATTTCATTTTGCTGCTGGACAATGTCATGATTCAGACATATCAGTGCAAGTGACCCTGCTTTATTAAAAAAACTGGACACTATTAGTAATTGTCAATGACTAGTCTTCACAGTTGGCGTATCTCAACATATGCATAAAATAACATAACAAACCAGTGAAAATTTGAGCTCAATCGGTCGTCGAAGTTGCGAGATATTGATGAACGAAAAAAAAACACCCTTGTCACACGAAAACACGTGTTTTGCAACGTGCTCATTCACAACTGATTTCATTTTGCTGCTGGACAATGTCATGATTCAGACCAATCAGTGCACCTGACTCTACTTTATTAAAGGCAGTGGACACTATTGGTAATTGTCAAAGACTAGTCTTCACAGTTGGCGTATCTCAACATATGCATAAAATAACAAACCTGTGAAAATTTGAGCTAAATCGGTCGTCGAAGTTGCGAGATATTACTGAACGAAAAAATCAGCCTTGTCGCACCATTGTCACACGAAGTACGGTGTGCTTTCAGATGCTTGATTTCGAGACCTCAAATTCTAAATCTGAGGTGTCGAAATCAAATTCGTGGAAAATTACTTCTCTCTCGAAAACTACGTCACTTCAGAGGGAGCCGTTTCTCACAATGTTTTATACTATCATCCTCTCCCCATAACTCGTAATCAAGAAAGGTTTTATAAAAATAATAATTATTTTGAGTAATTACCAATAGTGTCCACTGCCTTTAACGCCGTAAGTAAATAATCGGCGCTTTACGGAAGCAGGGACCTCGCGCTTAATTGCGTCAAGCGTATTTCACGTGTTAGCAGGAAATTTTAGCTTGTGCTCGTGCGAACTCCACTTTTTACTTAAAAGGGATTCATTGCATTCTTCAGTATAGCGTTTTAACAAGTATTGAAACATGTTTCTATACAGCTGGCCATCAACCTTAGCCCTTTTAAAGAACATTTTTAAACAAGAGTCCAAAGTTCTTTCCATTTATAAAGGTAGCCGCAAAGTTTGTTCAATGTTTTGGGTATTTTTTGTTTGCATCTAGTGATAGTATTACAAGTTACTGTATCTCGATTAACGTCCTAACACTGAGGTTGTCAAATCTTGCGACTTGTGACGACGTCTACAAAGGTTTCTCATAGTATGTGAAATCACGCCTGATGAAAACTGCGCCCTCTTGTGGCGAACACTGATATGCAACGAATTAGACAACTGAATGATACTACTAGCCTGAACATCTGACGTCACACTTCGAGGCTCGAGAGTTACGCCAGAGACCCACCATTGACCCCACGCACAAAATCACCTTTGACCTCGCACCGTTTCACATGGCCTTCATCTGGAAACTTGCAGTTAAATCTTATGTACATGTGTATACACGCATACCCAATACCTGTCCTCCTTAAGAATACGGACAGGGTACCAGTCTACTGATGAACGTGTGTAATGTGACCATGTCAAAGTTTATATTGATCTTGCCATTCCTCTTGCAGAGTTCAATGATTTTGCAAGGAACTGTGATCAATTCTGGCTGAAACACAACATCTAGTGTGTGGATACGATAAACAAGAAGAACTTCCCATTACTATGGGAGTAGAACAGAAAATCACAAAAAGGGGACTAACACACAACATAGTCATATACTGTCAAAAGAAAATGGAATTATAATTGTATAAAACAAATAATGTCAAGGAAGAAGGACTGCTCTGTCAAATCCTACATTATGTTGATGTTTGGGATCGCCTGATGGTAAATATTAGCCTAAGTAACCGGATTTTACTTTGATAAATAAAAGTACAAATAAAAATACATTTAGATATAACTTAGTACCATCCTCCTACATCCAACATCCCATAGTGCAGGGGGGGGGGGGCACGGATCAGAGAAGCACCGAAAGGGAACTCAAACACAGTGACTATACAACAAAGAGCACTGACATAAAATTACGATTATAGTATGATTGTCATGTTTTGCCCAATCCTACATTATGTAGACTTGATTCAAGTCACGTTCTCATGTGAGATGTCCCTAAGCGTATCGCGCCAACTACACTATACGCAAACAAAATAGCAGGGAGCGCTCACCGTCAAAATGTGGTCCCAAACTAAATGGGTTGTGGAATATATTCAGAGCATCACAAAACAATAATTTTCTGGCGATGGCACGGGATTGTGACTTGAGACAAGTCTATACATTATGATGATGCCTAGGATGGCCCTGATATATAGGCCCGAGTCACTGCGTCATAATGTCATGGCATACGTGCGTGAGTCAGCCTATCCACACCCAGCACAAACACCCTCGTCCCCGCGCCTCGAGTTGACCACGTCTTTAAAGGAACATAACAAAATTTTCTTGTTTCTAGCTAAACAGTTGCTGGCAGTGTAAGCACTTAATATAATCCACCATCTACATAAACTGACAAACCTGTAGACTTTCAGATCGATCGGCCATCTGGTTCACGAGAAAATAGTGAAAAACCGATTACACATTTCGCATGACATCAAAAAAATATTAATAAAACGCTCACTGAGCGGTTTACTTCAAACGGGAAATTAGTTTTATTTATTTGTCATCAAATTATGACATTTCATACACATCTATTTCAAGGGATTTTTTTCTACAATCATTATAATTAGACTGTGTAAGTTTTAAGTAAAACTGTGAGCTTCTTACCAATTTTGTAAAGAACCTTTAATATTTTTGTTTTATTTTGCCCGCAAACGATCCATTATTCCTACTGTAGTCAACCGATGTCTATGCCGTAAGGGCGTACGTGAACACACACTTCGTGTACCTGACTGTGGTCACGTCCGTGCTGTCCATCTATGGCGCATGTATTAAAGGGTCTATGTAACTTTTGTAGGACAAAAAACACAATGTCCACAGATTTACACTAAACTTACACAGTTTGAAGATAATGATAGTAGAAAGCTTCCCTGGAAATACTACGTGCTGAGGTGCTGTAGTTTGGGGGAAATGAGTAAAACAATGTCATGAAAATAATTTTCGTCTCAGAGACGAAAATTATTTTAATCATTTACAAACGTATTTTCATGACATTGTTTTACTCATTTCTCACAAACTACAGCACCTCAGTAAGTAATATTCGAAGGGAAGCTTTCCGCTATCATTATCTTCAAACCCTAGTTTAACGTAAATCTATGGACATTTTGAAAAAGTACCCAAATCCTTTAAAGGGAAAAGAGTCGATTTCATAAAGAGTTAGGACTCGTCTTATCTCGATTTAGACGGACGAGTAACTCGTCCTAACGTTTGATTAATCTTTAGGTCTGCATGCTACAGTGCAGGGTTGGGACTCGTCCTAAGTCCTAAGATTAGTCTTAAAGGAACACGTTGCCTTGGAACGGTCGAGTTGGTCTTTGAAAAGCGTTTGTAACCGTTTTTTATAAAATGCATATGGGTAGAAAGATGTTGTAAAAGTAGAATACAATGATCCACACAAACATGCCTCGAAATTGCGTGGTTTTCCTTTTACCTTGTCGACTAACACGTCGGCCATATATGGGGGTCAAAATTTTGACTCCCATAAATGGCCGACCATGTAAGTTCGCAAAGTAGAAGGAAAACCACGCAATTTCGAGGCAAACTTGTGTGGATCATTGTATTCTACTTTTAAAACATCTTTCCAACCATATGCATTTTATAAAAAACGGTTACAAACGCTTTTGTTTAGACCAAC
The DNA here is from genome assembly GCF_032118995.1 of Asterias amurensis. Taxonomy (NCBI): domain Eukaryota; kingdom Metazoa; phylum Echinodermata; class Asteroidea; order Forcipulatida; family Asteriidae; genus Asterias; species Asterias amurensis. Next base: position 2,085,693 of record NC_092657.1, on the reverse strand, counting down.
TCGTCCGATCCAAGGCAACGTGTTCCTTTAAGTTAGGAAGAGTTTTGTGAAATCGACGGCTAGACACCTTTGGTATTGTTAAAGACCAGTGTTTTCACTATGATTGAAACAAATAGTTTCATTTACCGAACGTACACAATCCAATTAACCACTAATAGCTACGGATTTTTGTATTCCTATAATATATTTTCCAGCGTGCTTGTGCCAATATTCAGTCTGGATTTTTGCCGGCGATATCTAAAAAATGCAACTACCTTTTCAAATGAAATGTGCACATGTTAGTTTTATGGTATATCTACAACTATATAATAATTGAAACAAATAGTGTGTTCTTATTTTACCAACGTAGGAAAAATAAAAACGGAAAATAAAAGTACTCCTTATAGGAATTCTATAGACCGGGGTGTGCTCCACAAAGATTTTTTTTACAAAGTCCAATGGAAAACCTGAAGTACAGGGATAATAAAAAGAACAAAAGATATCTTCACAAGGGTACATATTTGAGAATGCGTATGTATGGTTCTGTTTTGTGTCGTGCAAAAATGTACCCGAATCCTTTAACCATAGTACGTTTGAACGGCACAAGAGCGACACCCGCGTACTATACGCCTTTAATGTGCCGGCGGTGACGACATTACTTATGCGAGCGCCGCATATCATTGGTCGATTATAAAAACGGCCGCAACTACACAGAGTAGACGACTCCTCGTAAATGACGTTACGATAGCTATACTGTGGTGCCGCCATACATCACCCTCTATTAGCTCGCTGGACTGTGCACAAAATAGTTGAGGTTCAATCTAGCCGCAGCATACTACAGGCTGCTAGTGTGTGAATCACTGTTTCGTACACACCATGCCTTCAGTGCAAGACGTGCTAGCCCACCAAGCCCGTGACGATCGACTTAGCTTCTACAGCTCGCCAAGATTCTGTCGACGGAGTCGACTGGATAACGAGTTGGTCCGTGAGAAACCAGACGAATTCGGCTGGCTGAGGGCATTCGATCCGAAGAGGTGCGTCTCGTCGAAGTTACCGCCCGTCATGGCGAGCAGTAAGACCCCACCCCGTCCGGCGTCCGCGTGTATGATCGGACGCACGCGGACGCAGTCCGATGCGGACACGGCATCACTCAGCGATAAAGACTGTTCTAACTCCATCCCACGTACTCCTCCAATTGATGGTGGTAAGTCAACAACCAACCCCACCCAGCGACGAAACAGGCGGCCGATATCACTCGTCATGGACAATCACAAATCGTTGAGTAGTTTAGACGTGAACTCAAACGACAACTATTCTAACCCCAAGCAGGAGCGGGAGGTGTCAACCGGTTCGCCACGCTCTAAGAAATTCCTCTCCGTTGAACGGAGCGCCGTGGAGAGCCTGAGCAAAAGTTGCGGTGATTTGAGGCAGGGGGACCACGAGTCGCCATCTTTCATGAGGCAACTTCACCAACAGCTCCCGGACCCACTGCGATGCCCGAGTCATTTATCCCTGTGTTCGGTCCAAGTATCCACCCCAACCCAGACCGACTCCCATGCCGGTAGTCGGGTCAGTTTACTCTCCGAAGGAGTAGACTCGTACGAAGGACTTTACGAGCGTGCGTACCGAGCCACGTTCGTGGTAGGCTCGACCGAGTTGCCGAACATTGCCGAAGGTAAGAAGGAACGAGAGAGGATGGTTCGCGAATGGTTAGCCAAGCAAGCTGAGTCCGAGGATACGGGGATTAATGTCAATGGACCCTCTTCGTCCTAGTACATCCCAAGTATCGCCATCAAGGTTTCTTGCCTTTTGACCTCGGACTGAGAGCGAGGTCACAACAAACATTTTCAGGGAAGACATTTACCATTTATTATGGCCTCCCAATTTACGCCGCACACCAACAGGGCCTATATTCACTAAAGCAAAGCATAAACAAACTTGCTAAGAACAGACATTTATTGCTTAGCAGAAATGGGTCACCAGCCAAAATACAGTTTGCATTGCTTCAACTGGTACTCCACCCAATTCTTGCTTAGCAAAGATATGTGCTACGCGAAATTATCTGATGAACAGCTTTATGAAATTTGGGCCCTAATTAATGTGTGAGCGTGTGAACTTTATTTTATATTTTGTATCCATATAATGCTAGTATTATATTAGCCTTCTTCCACATGTGGGTTTAAGGCCTTGCAATCCAGCCGTAACAAAATCATAGTTGAAATGTGTGAAAATAATTATGTCTTATTTGAATATTATATTTATATCTCCCACCGTTGAGCTAGTGATGCAGGGCCCATTCACAGAGCTGCTAAAAGCAAAAAGGCAACCAAGCACAACAATGCTTACCAGATTAAAGGTAACCAGCCAAAATACCAGTCACAATCATGTACAGTCTGTGGCTAGTATCCTGCTTAATTTTGCTTAGCAGACAATTGCTGTCTAAGCGGCTCTATGTATTTGGGCCAAAAGGTAAATTGATTTTTTTAAATATTATTATAATAATTAACAGGTATTTTACTTAAGTGTTATTATGTGATTTGGTACTCACGTTTAAACGCCAACAAAGAGATTTACCAATTTTAAAATCTGTGAAGACTTTAAAAATTAATTTTTAACATGGATGTGCAATATTGATCTGGGAAGCAGAAATTGTAACATGTTCTCTTTTCTGCTTCTTTTTATTCTTTACATTGAAGAAGATTCTAGACAAAATCATTATTTGCCTGTCTGAGCATCTACGAGAGATTTAACGCACATTATTTTTTGACGCCGCTTTTTCTACAACATGTGTATTCTGCTAAAACAAAGCGTAGCAGGGAAGAAGTCACGGGCGGTTTACATTGGCTTATCTAAGCAACATTTTATCTGCTTAGCATTTTATATTAAGCTGAACGCCACTTTAAGATTCAGGATTGATTTTTGTGTGAGAGTTTCGAAATTAAGAGAATCTTCCCAGTAGTAAACAATTACACTTTATTACGTAACAAGTGTAAAATAGATTATAATAATTGTAACCAATCTAATGGAGGAGATTTTATACTCATGTTTATTCATGAGAATGGTAGACTAGACTTGTATAGTTATAAATTTAATATTTATTGATAATCTCTAATAATTAATATTGCTGAGACTCCCAGAGTGGTGAGTTAACAATTTAAACAAGGTGAATATTTTAGAGCGCTATGTGTTGTACACCCCGGATGGGCCCAATAACATAAAGCCTGTGTGAGCACTGAACTTTCTTAGCACTAAAGAATCATGCTAAGCAGAAATAGGTTACCAGCCAAAGTACTATACAGTTTACATTGATGTGTCTGGTATCCTACTAAATTTCTTGCTGAGCACAGTTTTCTGCTTAAGATCTTTATGCTGGTCCCGGTTTTATTTAGAGCTGCTTAAGCACACTTAAGTAGGCACAACAGAATCATGCAGGGCAGAATAAGGTTACCAGCCAAACGAGATGTTACATGTACAATTTGTGACTGGTACCCTGCTAAGTTATTTGCTAAGAAAAAAACGTTAAGCATTGTCTGCTTAAGCAGCTCTCTATTGAACTGGCTCTGTACAACTGCGTTTATTGAAACAGACACAGCCTAAGAACCAAACGTGTCCAAAGGTGTCAGTTTATTTGTGTAAATAATTAACATTTAATAACATATTTATAAACTTCCAGAAACTGCATATATACAATATAAATATATTTTGTGTGTGTAAAGTCCATACTCAAAGAATCATTGGTTTCTCTCGTACTGCTAAACACTTCTAGCTAGCGATAACTCGTTAAAGAGGTAAAACAATTAATTGTGTGAATAACTTTTGTTGATAATTGTCAAAGACCAGTCTTCTCACTTGATGCATAAAATCGGTCATCGAAGTTGCGAGATAATAATACAAATGCTTGATTTCGGGACGAGTCAAATTCTAAAACTGAGGTCTCGAAATCAAATTCGATGAAAATTACTTCTTTCTCGAAAACTACTTCACTTCAGATGGAGCCGTTTCTCACAATGTTTTATACTATCAACCTCTCCCCATTACTCATTACCAAGTATGGTTTTATGATAATAACTATTTTGAGTAATTACCAATAGTGTCCACTGCATTTATGGTTTACTAATTGTATATCTGCTGGAAATTGTGAATCAATGTTGAGCAAGGGGTGTCAAGAAAGTGTAAAAACTACCACCAGAAGCTCTGTTGCAATACCCAGCTCAATAAGAGTGCTTTTGTCTTTCTACTTCCAAAATGTGCTTAGAGCTCAATTCATTATAAAGAGAAACATTTTACAAGCTGCTTTAGTACTTTGAATGATGAATAAGTAACTGCTATAGCATAGACATGTCAGGCACACATTTGTCTACAACTCCTTTAGTATTTTGAATAATGAATAAGTAACTGTGAAAACATAAACATGTTAGGGACACTATGTCTCGAACTCCTTTTAAGTACTTTGAATAATGAATAAGTAACTGCGATAGCGTATAATTATGTCTTCAGTGTACGTCAGTGCTGCTTCTATGCAATAGAGGCTGTTTTTACGTCATACTTATTCCGTATTCAGTAATGAATATAAATGTAATTTTATTCCAGTATAACCATTGCCCAGTCAATGATAATGTAAATACACTATTTATTAAAATTTAAGTTTATTTTTGCCGTACATGATCGAGTAGCTGGTCTACTAAATGTTTTATTGAAAATAAAATGTTACACTAAATAAACCAATATACTAACAAAGACATTTTACTCGACTGTTTTTCTTCCAACGGCTTTGTTATTTTTAGGGAGAAAGAGAAGGTGAACAAATAGAGCCAGATACAATTTTCAGACACGTGGGGGTTTGAGTGTATGGGTCATCCTTTTCTAGACATTACACAACATGTATAAGGCGGAAACGACAGGAGACAGTTTTTGTTTTCTTTCTCTCCCACTCTCTTATTTACTCTTACCAAAACCCCGGTTATAAACGGAGATGAATCGTGCAGGGACATAGGGTGAAACGAAATGAGGGACAGGGGTGACGGGCCAGGGATGGGGGACAGGGGTGTTGGGCCAGGGTGAGGCCAGGGGTAAGGGGCAAGTGGTGAGGGCCAGGGTGAGTAGCAGGGGTGAGGGTGGGGGGGGGGGTGAGGGCCAGAATGAGGGACAGGGGTGGGGGTCAGGGGTGAGGAGCAGGGGTGAGCGGCAGGGGTGGAGGCAGGGGTGAGGGCCAGAATGAGGGACAGGGTGGGGGTCAAGGGTGAGGAACAGGGGTGAGCGGCAGGGGTGGGGGGAGGGGTTTTAGGGCAGGGGTTTGGGGCATGGTGAGGGACAGGGCTGGGGGCCAGGGCTGGGGGCCAGGGGTGAGGGCCAGGGTGAGGGACAGGGGTGGGGGCCAGGGGTGAGGGCCAGGGTGAGGGCCAGGGTGAGGGACAGGGGTGGGGGCCAGGGGTGGGGGCCAGGGGTGAGGGCCAGGGGTGAGGGACAGGGGTGAGTGACAGGGGTGGGGGGCCAGGGGTGAGGGCCAGGGGTGAGGGACAGGGGTTGGGGCCAGGGGTGGGGCCAGGGGTGAGGGCCAGGGTGAGGGACAAGGGTGAGGGCCAGGGTGAGGGACAGGGGTGGGGGCCAGGGGTGAGGGCCAGGGTGAGGGACAGGGCTGGGGGCCAGGGGTGAGGGCCAGGGGTGAGGGCCAGGGTGAGGGACAGGAGTGGGGGCCAGGGGTGGGGGCCAGGGGTGAGGGCCAGGGTGAGGGACAGGGGTGGGGGCCAGGGGTGGGGGCCAGGGGTGAGGGCCAGGGTGAGGGACAGGGGTGGGGGCCAGGGGTGAGGGCCAGGGGTAAGGGCCAGGGTGAGGGACAGGGCTGGGGGCCAGGGGTGGGGGCCAGGGGTGAGGGCCAGGGTGAGGGACATGGGTTTGGGGTAGGGGTGAGGGACAGAGTGGGGGCTAGGGGTGAGGGGCAGGGGTTTCAGGCAGGGGTGGGGGCCAGGGTGAGGTCCAGGGATGAGGTCCAGGGGTGAGGGACAGGAGAGGAACATATGTGAAAGACGAAGTAAAGAGTAAGTGTGAATGCACAAGTGTGAAAGGCGAGTTCAGGGACACTGGGTGAGGGAGGGGGAGAAAGGAAGGGGTGAGGCACATGGGCTAGAAAAGGGGGAGCAAAAGGGAGCTGGGTGAGGCTGAGGGCAAAAGGGTGAGGTACATGGGTTAAACAAAGGAGGGAACAAGGATTAAAGCGAAGGGTGAGGGACGGGGAAAAGGGTGAGAAGAGGGACAAGGGTGAAGGGGAAGGGTTGGATACATGAGTGGATGACGAGGGTGAGAAACAGGGGTCAAGACGGAACGACCAGTGTGTAGGACAAGGGTGAGGGGGAAGGTGGCACAATTAGGATGAGGGACAATGGCAAGGTCGAGGCACAAGCGTGAAGGACGATGGTAGGGTACAAGAGCTAGAGGCACGGTTGAGGGAAAATGACAGTGGTGAGGTACAAGGGTGAGGTACACGAGTCAGGGACACGGTTAAAGGGACACGGATGTTTCACATTTCAAACTTCATATTCATATTTCAAAATGTATCGCTCTGAAAGAGTATCAAACGAAATTTAATTTTAAACCTTTATTTTTTTTTGAGATAATCTTGGAGACTCAATTTGTTCTCAATGAAGTCATAATAAAATTTCGCTCAAATAAAAATGGCATGTAACACCATTTTGATACGGTTATTGAGAGTTGTAAACTTTCCCCTACTTTAATAAGGACCCTGTATTTTGAAAAAAATGAATTCATCATCAATTTATGGAGAAAGGTATGGGGCTTAAACCACAGACACTCTGACCTAGATTCAGTTATGAAACATAGCCCTGTCGTATTCCCTCTAGCAAATTCACCAGCCTGAAACCTCATTATTTACCCATTCTCTTCGCGTTAGACGTCCCCGATGGGACCAAAATCATTTTTAAGCATTTCTCTTTCCTTCTCGAAAGATCTCTTGGGACTATAGCAATTTTTTTCATTTCTCTTTTTTTTTTCTCGCAAGATCTCTTCGGCAAAGCCTACCCCTGGACCATGACATTTCGCCATGCTCACACTCTCCACCCACTTAAAATCACTTTAATGCACACTTGTCGTGGGCTTTCTTGCCTACCCATGAAGACCCTTGAAAACAGCTGATTTCTCGGTAAATCTTAGCTTAAGTGGGGTCAGTGGGCAGGTGTCTGAGATATCAATTTACCTGCAAGCAATGCAATAAAAGTATATTATTTTATACAAAAAGTACGTGGATTTAACTAAACTGATGTTTCGCTAGAATTACTTAAACTCTAGATGCGAGAATGTGAGTAATATCCTTGTGATTTTGTTTTCACAGAACTCGGGAAAGTACCGAGTATGCAGTGCTAACACACATCGGTGTAAGGGTGAAATCAAATTAGCACGAGCCCACGGATTTTATTACATATCTTTTTCATTTAATTGTAATGGTCCATCAACTGTTATAATACTTGTTGGACTGGGAATACGAAGTAATTAAAGGAACACGTTGCCTTGGATCGGACGAGTTGGTCTATGAAAAGCGTTTGAAACCGTTTGTTATGAAATGCATATGGTTAGAAAGATGTTTTAAAAGTAGAATACAATGATCCACACAAGTAGCACTCAACATTGTACGGTTTTCATTTTACATCGCGGACTAACACGGTCGGCCATTATGGGAGTCAAGTTTTTGACCCCCATAAATGGCCGACCGTGTTTGTCGACGAGGTAACACGAAAACCACGCAATTTCGAGGCATATTTGTGTAGATCATTGTATTCTACTTTTACAACATCTTTCTAACCATACCGATTTTATAACAAACGGTTATAGAACGCTTTTCAAAGACCAACTCGACCGATCCAAGGCAACGTGTTCCTTTAAGCGCGGAGTTCTACTGCATATTTAAATATACTACTGATGTGACTGAAAGTGTTTGATTCAACAAAAAGTACACATGCATAGAACTGAACTTGTATTTTTGCTAGAATTACTTTAATTTCAGACGCGCCTATGTATTACCTATCTCTTTAATTCAATGATCCATCAACTGTTATATGGCTTGTGGGAATACAAAGTAAAGCGCATACTTTTTTTCTGCTGCAGATTTTTATTTGAATAATGATGTGGCTGACTGGCAGTCGTAATGGAAACCATTTGTGGTCGAGCATGACTTTCAGTGGGCCGTAAAGTGTACCCTGTGGGACATACAGTAATGACCGAATGCAAAGACAAATGGCGCTGATGGGAATTGTGGCATGTCGTGGCCGAGCGGTCACGCGCACAGGACTGCAGCCTTAATCAAGGTTTTCTTACGGTATTCTTTTGCCATGCGGTTTATACCGCGCACGGAGTCCGCAAAGGATGATACACACAGTCGCAGACACGCACGCAACTCTACGGAACCTGCTTGTGGGTTGCTATTGCTGTTCTATTGTTCCCTTTTCTAAAGAATTCCCTTGTGGGGGTTCATGTTGAACAAAGAACTCTCAATTGGTGTTCATTGTTCCATTGTCTAAAGACCCAGCATATAAGGTCGCTCCCGCCGTCCACCGCACGCAGTCCGTCAGTACGGTACACACAACGCATACCGTCCAACGATACACGCGCATACGCACACGCAGTCCACACGCAGTAGCATGCAACATCATATTATTCACCCGAGTCTGTAGTTGGACATGTGTTATGTAACAGTGAGTAGATCTATATATCTCTTTCATAGAAGCATGACTCATCGAAGCTGGGAAGGTCGGTAAAATCCCCTCTGACTCTGCATCCTGATTGCCGAATCACGACTCACACAAAAAGAAATCTACATAAAATCATTGAGTCAGTAATTAAAACATGGACTGGTGGGATTTGTTGTCCTATTTCTCTTACTTTGAATTAATTTAAACCTGTACTTTAGTTGACGCTCATTGTTTATTTACTGTATTTATTTTAATTTTTGTATTTGTATATATATCTTTTTAGGAGGCGGAGAGAGGGGGGTGGTTAGGGTTGTAGATTTTAGATGCGAAGACGAAAAGCCTTTTCGAAATCACTACTTTGGCTTGATGAGGCACCCGGGCTGTTTGAACGTGCTTCTTCTTCTTTTTCTTCTTCAGTTTTTCTATTTTTAAAGGCTAAAAAACATACAAACTACCCGAAGGTTGTTTATCCCAGATCTTGTTTTTCACTGTGATTTTTTTCTCCTTTTGGAGTCAGGTTTACAGACTTAAGATTCCATCAAACGACTATAAGCGATGTTTTTGTTTGTACTCTTGTCAGCATTTAATCTTTAAAAAGTACCTCATAAATGAATTATATCACATTCATTATTACCGCTTGAGTATATAAAAAATAGAATGAATGCATGAGTCGAGTGATCTTTGTGCTCGCCGTCGTGACGGAGAGAGTTATAAAAAAATAAAAAAATAAAAATCCTTTTGCCGAAAATAACAAATGCGGTGACAAGTTCTGTGCTTAAAGGCATTAAACAACGACGCACGACTAGCTATAAATAACCTAAGCTTGCACTCGAGGGAGCTCTGGAGGATTCTCCCTTTTTGCAGGAAACGGAACAAATTGCCGGATTTTATTTCAGGCTGATGTTTGGTATTTTTGTGTCTGCTTTCGTGAGGAGACGGTTAAAGACACTGGACGTTTGGTAATATTGTCAAAGACCATTACTCACTTGGTGTATCCCAACCTAAATAAGAATTTAAAAAAACTATGGAAATTTTGACTCAATGGTCATCGAATTGGTCATCAGACGGCGGGGGGGGGGGGCACCATGTTACATATCTATCAACAGATCTTTGTCTGCCCAGGCTCCTTATAGTTGTAATAAGAATATGTAAAGAAACAGTACAGGACCTTCAAGGTCTACGCTATTTTTAAAATGGTTGTTTATAACTCAAAGTATTCTCTGTTTATGAAATAGATCCTCTATGGTTTTAAATGCCTCATTAAAACTAGTATTACATAATAATAAATCATACGATGTGTACTGATTTGAACAAAGCTTGTTTTTGTTTTGTAGCTGTTGTTCGTTTTTGTTTTGTTTTGCTTAGAGGGGCTTATTTTCACACAACGCCATGGTGCTTTACGCCTCTCTAATGACTTCAACAAAAGGACAAACAGAAACTTCACACTCACAATATTTTACACTATCAGCAGCTCTCCACTATTCCTTTACCAAGTAAGTTTTAATGTTAATGATTATGAGTTATTACCAATAGTGTCCATCAGTGCCTTTAAAGTGGCTGACTTTACACTGTGTGACGTAAAGTGACGGGACTTTCCCTTCCATAACGTTAAAATGGTCATGTCTGTTCGGTGTCTGAGGGATTCCCCGTCAAAAAGGGTCATGCACTTTGTTCCAGACAACGGTTGTTAAAATTCCACGAAATAGAGAGCTAAAAACTGCATCGGGTGTGAGTTTCAACAAGTTTCAACATGTAATCGGAGATTGAATTTCACTCATTCTGAGCCTTTGATTAAGATTGTAGTTGTCGCTCTTATTAAGACTCAAGGGTGTCTGGAATCCTGTCCTAACATATAGTGTGTCTAACACGTATCGTCTACTCAGATATATAAGGTAACTAATGACAGTTTTATAGACGTAATGATCCCTTTTGTAAAAAAAAAAAAGAATTTGACTGCGTATCTCTATGTGAAATGACTAAGGTCAAAGGTGAATCTACACGCCGGTTTTAGAGGCAGTTCACGCGCCTCGAAGTGTGACGTCAGATGATCGGGGTACCAAGCAAGCGCTTGGAGTGAATACGTAACCACAAGCTGCTAAAGAACAACATGTGGGTTTATGGGGATTATTAATGAATTCGGAATGAAACAACCAGTCAATTTAACTATTTGTCATGTCTCCCATGTTTGTCTATAATAATAATAATAATAACAAGTTCTTATATAGCGCATTTCACAATAAACTGTATCAATGCGCTTTACATTAGTCCCCTGGTCATTGGGCCAATAAACATCCCTTTAATCTTTCTCAGCTCCCATTAGGGAGTATACAGCCCCGAGCTGCCGTGGCGCTCCGAAAGCTTTTCATTCACAATATCAACCTCTACCCTCGCAGGTACCCATTTATACCCCTGGGTGTACCCATTTATAACAGTTTGTCTGTCTAGGCTGTCTTCTACAAGCCTTAGCTTGATCTGACAGCCTCATATTCTTTTTATTTTGGCCATTAAAGGCAGTGGACACTATTGGTAATTATTCATAATAATTATTAGCATTAAACCTTAATTGGTAAAGGGTAGTGGAGAGCGGTTGACGGTATAAGTATTGTAGTTTTCGAGAAAGAAGTTATTTTCAACGAATTTGATTTCGAAACCTCAGATTTAGAATTTCGAAATAAAGCATCTGAAAGAACACAACTCCGTGTAACAAGGGAGTTTTTTCTTTCATTATTATCTCACAACTTCCACGACCAAACATGTTTGTTATTTTATGCATATGTTGAGATACACCAACTGTGAAGGCTAGTCTTTGACAATATTACCAACAGTGTTCAGTGTCTTTTCCCTCCATCACTTATGCGTAACATTTTGCTCGTGCCGTTTATTTCCACCCATAGTCCACATTCCACATAAACGATGAATATCTTATAGATGTTTGAACATTCCTTTGAACCCACACTTCAGTCTGTGTCCCAGAAAAACCAGGATGATGACGTATCTAATCAGACAACCTGTTCACACGGAAGGGGACACAGGGGTCAATTCTCCCATGTGATTTGCAGACTTTACTTACCGCACAGGAAGTGGATTCTTCAAGATGATTACCCCCGGAGTTATATTACCAACTCCAGGCGTCTTAAGTTTCGCCAACGATGCGTTTCTTAGCAACAGCCTGTTTGATTTGTCCAGTAAGATTTCCAGAAGAGAAGTAGTTGTCTTGTTCGGTTCTTTGGTTTGGGAGTTTATGGACCGTAAGACTTTAGGACGCGGGCTGTTAATTTTAACATCGCACACATTTTGCTCGTTTAATTGTAGGCCTCTAAAACAACTCATGGGGCTTCCATGAATTCCTCATTACTTTATTTCGTCTTCTCCACCAAATGCTTGCTGATCGAAAATGCAATTAGGTTTAAGAAAACAAAATGGCACTGTGTGCCAAGCGGGGTATTTTCTGATGGCGTTATTGAACACTATGGAACTCTTCGTCTTAAAAATGAGAAGAAAATCAACGAAAGTTAAGACGGTATGTGAGACCCTTTTCCAAGTAAACTCAAATTCCCTTCAGCATAGTGAAAGAGCAATAATAACCCATTTGGATATTTCTTGTTAGTGGCTTGTCTTTACATAACAAAACACATCAACAGTCCGACCACCATGGCCACAATAACCCAAGAAATGGATAAAACTGTTGCTTATAATCCAATCATCTTTTAAGGCTCCGTTTTTTCTTCTTCTTAAAGCCAGTTCCATGTCAGAGTGGCACGTAAATGGGTCATGCCCTTTGTGACCCAGAATCTGAGACAATCCCGGAAGTGTTCAGAGTGTAATTTCATCAAATTTAAAATTGTATTTTCTTGGAAACAAAATCCACTACTTTCTAATGTCATACAATCGAATCTCTCGAATCAATATAAAATGCCATTCGGCGAACCTGACCCTATTATTGCCACACCTGTATGCCGAAGCCTGTCTGATTAATTATGCTCGAGAGCCAATATCCGTTTCCCCCAAGATGTAGGTATATTGCAGGTATTTGACGTAAAGCGGTCCTGCCGGTGCATATATTTCAATACGTTTTAAGCTCCTTTCGCCCGCTCGTTCAGACAGCGAAGTTAACGGTTCGTGAATCTACTTAAATTCACTGGGGTTGATTTCACAAAGAATTGGGACTAGTCCTAGGAGACATTCAAAACACTCTTGTTGTGCAAATTGGTGTGCTTTTACATGCTTTAGAAGGGCTTCGCTTCAGGGCTGAAGTATTATTCGGATTCAAGAAAACAAAAAACAAAAACTACTTCACTTTCAATCTTATCTGTAATATTTGATGAAGTTTAAATGTAGTTAAATAAGTAAACATTTAATTAATTTTGCTCCAAGGTGGTTGGTGATCCTTTTCTACGATTGCTATAAAAATTGACGACGGACCGATTCGAACAGATGCCTTGTCATGCACTTAAACAACCCCCATGTATTAACCTCTCCGTGATCGCATATGCAATCATGTGAGCCAAACAGCTAAGGTCCAGTGAGTTTAACACATAGCGGTCGACACTGACAACATTAAAGGTGTTGTGTAGAATTGGTAAGGATAAAAAACAATAGTAGTGTCCAGTGCCTTTAAAGACACTGGCGAACACTGTTATTGCCAGAAGACCAGTCTTGTCACGATGGTGTATCTCAACTATGCATTAAAAACAAACCTGTGAATATTTTAACTGAAATGGTCGTCGAAGTTGCGAGATAACAATGGAAGGAAAAAAAACACCCTTGTTACCAAGTAAGTTTGTTTGCTTTAAATTATTTCGAGTAATTATCAATAGTGTCAAGTGCCTTTAGGCATGAGACAATAGGAGACGGGTTTCAAAATGCTATATCGAGCACCAATTTGAATGAAAGCTTCTGACTTCAAATTGACTTCTGAGCTACCGTAAAACTGTTGGTCCCGTGCATTGCGCAAACACAGGTAAAAGAACCCAGTACACTTATTGAAAAGAGAAAGGGTTTGCTTGGTGTTTCTTGTTTGATTGGCAGCATATTGCGCCGCAGCACCTTGTACACAAATACATGTAACATTATTGCTATGTAAACTTTTAATGAACTGATTTCAAACTGATTCCTCAGCTAGCCTCACCGGTGGTTCAAGTGGCAGCACTATCTATTGTCCTCGCACTTTTTGTGTCAAGAGGGTCGATGAGCCGCTTACATAAATGCTGATATAACACTCACAAATAACGGAAAAAAAATAATGGGTTCGAAACAGTCACGATATTACGGATTGTCGCCACATGAATAAAACAAATAGGTCTTATCGTGTACGTAAGTTACCGTGTACGTACACGGTACGTTTGAACTTGTATTGTACGTACAAGAATTGTGTACGTACAAGAATAGATCATGCACGTACAGGATAATTCCAGAATTTCGTGCACGAACGTACATACGTACGTTATTTAAAAACTTACCTATACATAATAAGTCTAAACCTCTACGTACTTCAAAAACTTATCTTGTACGTAGAACAACTTATCGAAGATAATTCAGGCTTGTCTTGTACGTTAACGATATTACATAGCTTGACCTTTGATTCTGCTTAATTTTGACCCATTTCTTGGTCATTGTGACACACTTTTCTGGGTCATACTGACCTCCGGGTCAAGTGACCCTCAAAAATGGGTCAGTTCCCATGGAACCGGGGTAAATTATGACAGTTCTGACCCGGTCATTACCACGAAGTGAAGACTTGGCTCGGTCCATAGTCAGTAGTCAACAACCAACCCGGTCCTTAACACGCTCAGTGACCGCGTCACCACACTGCTATTCCCTTTAACGAGAAATAATAGTTAATAACAAGTACGGTCATATTAAGACAGCTGTTTCATTTAATTGTATTAACGACCTGTACTTTGTAATGAGACTACTTCCAAGTGTGAAATAAACAAATCACTTAATTAGATATAACAAAATAAAAGTCGACGAGCTGAGTCCCAGAGCGTCATTTCGTTGTCGCTCAGCTTCCTGTTTTTAGAGCCAAGCTTTCCTCTCAACGGAACTCAACCCAATCAACTCACAGTACTTGTTATTTTTAAAGGCACTGGACACTAATGGTTATTACTCAAAAATAGTTGTTAGCATAAACTAACTTGGTAACGAGCAGTGGAGAGCTTTTGGTAGTATACAACATTGTGAGAAACGGCTCCCTAACTCTGAAACTAAGGTAGTTTTTGAGAAAGAGGTAGGCCTTCAAATAAATAATAAAATACTTCAGCATGAAGCCTTTTATTAATGCATCTGAAAACAGACAAAGTCAAGCAACAAGGAAGTTTTTCTGTCATTATTCTTCAGAGCCAACACTCACCCTAAGAGATTTACACATGGTTGTACCCGCAAGTTTACTATTTATTTGTTTGTTGTTATTTCTCCACACCATGCAAAGCTTCAAACAACACTTCATTATTCTCTTGCTAATACGATGACCAATTGAGCCCAATTTTTCACAGGTTGTTATTTTTTGCATAACTATGTTTGGATACACCAAGTGAGAATACTGTTTTTGACAATTGTTACCAAATGTGTCCTGTGCCTTTAAACACGGGTCTAACGGAGCAGAGTGTCAATCGGAACAACACACATAGTCCTTATGTTTTTGTGACATAGGTCTAATTTGCGCAGTGTCAATCAATGGAATTGATACAGCAGCGCGTGTGTGACGTAACGCTATTAATTAATTTGTTTTTTGTTTTTTGCCTGACTCACTCATGTATATTCATTAATTCCGGACCACAATCGACGTCTGTATTTTTTTAAGACGAGTCCGGAAGAGGTCTTGTTATAGATAACACCCTGAATACATGCATTATAAATCTGTTGTGTGGTCCATGGGATAACACCAAATGATGAGATGAACAGGGCCCAATTGCATAGAGCTGCTAAGCACAAAAATTTGCTTAGCATGAAATTTCTTCATTGATTAAAACAGGATTACCAAACAAATTTCCGCGTGATTTTCAGGATAAGAAAACAACAGTTGAATACCAGTAACAAGCAATATGCAACAAATAGAAATTTGGTTGGTAATCCTGTTTTTATCAAGCAAGAAATTTCATGCTAAGCAAATTTTTGTGCTTAGCAGCTCTATGCAATTGGGCCCAGGTTCAGTAGAGCCTGTGACAACAAAAGTTTACAGAAAGAGATAATTTTGTTTCATAACCAGTCTTGGAGCTTACCTAATGATGCCGTCATTAGCCTTGTCCCACATATCACTATTCATTATATCCATACACTGCAAAATCGCTGTAATGTTTCATTTACAATTTGCAAATTTTATATAACTGAATGTTTTCAACCGCTTTGCAGATTTGAAAACAACAACAGAGTTTAACTGATTGGACTCCCATCCCAGGGATAAACAACAAATTAAGAAAGAGAAAAACAAGCATCAAAGAAACTAGATATCAAGAAGGGCCGAAAGAAGAAAATACTGGGGGGGCGCTGAGCAAAGTAATTGAACTTATGTTGGGTTAGATAAGACAAACTGATGGGTTGCCTCATCGCCAGGGAAACAGCTTAGCAAATTGAAAAGACACAGATCTGAGAAGCAGATTAGAAGAGCCTGCTCCGTCTCTGATTAATGGATATTTTTACCCTAAAAAGATAACATCAGGATCGTGCACTAACGATCGCTGCCTCACGAGAAAAACAGTTTCTTAAAGACACTGGACACTATTGGTAATTGTGACTTGTCAAAGACTAGTCTTCACAGTTTGAGTATCTTATGCATAAAATAACCCTGAATTGTCAAAGATCAGTCTTCTCACTTAGTTTATCTCAACATATCCATAAAATAAAAAACCTGTGAAAATTTGAGCTCAATCGGTCGTCGAAGTTGCGAGATATTTATGAAAGAAAACAAACCCTTGTCGCACCATGGTCACACGAAGTTATGTGCTTTCAGATGGTTGATTTCGAGACCTCAAATTCTAAATCTGAGGTCTCGAAATCAAATTCGTGGAAAATTACTTCTTTCTCAAAAACTACGTCACTTCAGAGGGAGCTGTTTTTCACAATGTTTTAGACGATCAACCTCTCCCCATTACTCGTAATCAAGACAAGTTTTAAGATAATCATTGTTTTGAGTAATTACCAAAAGTGTCCACCGCCTTTAAAGGCACTGGATACTATTGATAATTTCAAAAAAAAAGTGTTAGCATAAAAACTTACTTGGTAACGAGCATTGGAGAGTTGTTGAAGGCATAAAACATTGTGAAGTAACGTAGGTTTTGAGAAAGAGGTTATTAAACAAAAAGATTATTAAAGTATTGGAATACTTCAGGCCTGAAGCCTCTCTAGGAGGCATCTATAAAAGCACACAAACTTCTGTAAAAATCGTGTTTTTCTGTCTCCATTTTCGTGCGTCTTTAATTTTATTGTATACAACTATAGGATATACAACCATGGCTTTAAAACTTTGACGTGGTGCTCACTCACAACTACTGCATAATTTTCAGCAAGTGGCACCCAGAAATCTGCATTTTGTGTGCACGTAATTTTAATAACACATCTTCAGATACGGAAATTGCTTATACGGTTCAGCAATGTTTGTTTACCATCGGAATGCAATTTCAGATGATTGTGTTTGTTTAATTTTTCTTGAGTTGGAGGATGGGCCGCAAGGAGGGCATGCAGTGTCAATAAGAAAATCTTTGCTGCAGTGAAACCACCGTGAAATCTCAGTAAAGTAATTTGGCTGAAATTCATGGGGGGGGGGGGACTATTTCTTTTCCACCTTGCTTCACGTATTTAAAAGTTACAGCTTGATTAGTCTACCGGTTTTTGTAGAAAAAAAGTGAAAATCACAGAGCGATGTTTTCAGGAGAGTCGTTTAAATCAGTTGTACATGAGATCCAAAAAAAAAAATCCTGAATCTTTTTACTCAATTCTCAGAAAATTGTATTACCTCGGTGAGTAATAATAAATTTTAAGGGAAGCTCTCTACCAACATCACTTCAACCCGTGTATAAGTTTAATGTACATATGTGGATATTGTGTTTTGTGTCCTACAAAAAATACCTAAACCCTTAAAGGCACTGGACACCTTTGGTAATTGTCAAGGACCGGTCTTCTCACTTGTTGTATCTCAACATTATGCATCAAATAACAAACCTGTGAAAATTTGGACTCAATTGGTCGTCGAAGTTGCGAGAGAATAACGATAGAAAAAACACCCTTGTCGCACAAGTTGTGTGCTTTCAGATGCTTGAATTTGATACCTCAGCTGAGGTATTTTATTCAATTCAAATATTATTGCATATGTTACTTCATAGGGAGCCGTTTCTCACAATGTTTTATACTATCAACAGCTCTCCATTGCTCGTCACCAAGTTAGTCTTTATGCTCACAATTATTTTGAGTAATTACCAATAGAATTCATGCATTTAATCATTAGATGTATAAGAGACTACATCAGCGCATCTCGTACGACTTCAAAAGCGGCGAGGTCAAACCGACACATAAAACCGAGGCTCAGATTTTACCGAAGCTCTCTCGAGCTTTTCTTCTCTGTGCGTAAAATAATTGAACGATGATGACAGGCTCGAGCTTATTGTAGAACCGGGAGCTGCAGATTCTTTGCCGCCGTGCCGAGGAAGAAAAAAAAAATCGAAATTCGTAAATTGGATGTGTTCGTAATATCTCGCTTTTTTTTTAAAGGCACTGGACACTAACTCCAAATAAATATTAGCATAACAACTCACTTGGTATAACGAGCAAAGGAGACATGTTGATAGTATAACACAATCGAAACGGCTCATTCTGGAGTAATATATTCTTTTGAGAAAGATGTATTTCTCATTCAAATATTTGAATCTGGAAAAGACTTCAGGCCTAAGTTCCTTGTCCAGGCACCTGAAAGCACGTAAATGCTTGTGTAAAAAGGTTGTAGTTTGTTTCTTTCATTATGTTCTTGCAACTTCGATGGCCATTTGAGCCCAAATTATAGATTTGTTTTTGTATGCATAATTGAGATACACCAAGTGAGAATACTGCGGTCTTTGACAATTACCAAACGGGTTCAGTGCCTTCAAACGTATGATTGGTAAAGTGTTACATAAGTCATTACACATGGTGAGGTACACCATGCAAGTTAGAATACTGGTCTTACACCAAGTGAGAATACTGCTCTTTGACAATTACCAAAGGTATCCAGTGCCTTTAATATCCGCAGAGAGTGAACTGATATCATTACGAGGAGTTATGGTTGGAGATTTGTGCAGGGGAGCATGTATAATGACAACAGTGTGAAGAAAGTGTGATTTAATGGGTACCGTACTTTAATGAAGCTGGCTGTGATTAATAACAACAATTTTAGAGTTAATTAAATGCAGGGTATATATACTTGTGGTAATTGTCAAAGACTAGTACCCTCACTAAAGTGAATCCCTATATATGCAATCAACAACCTATTAAAACCTGGGTTCATAGATTTGTCATCGCCGTTGCAAGAAAATTCTGGGGAAAAAATCAAAAGTACCTTTTTGCATCTTACAGGCAAAAATGTTTTAAGTCGAAGTAATTTGGTTTGAATAATATTCAAACCAATTACTTCGAAGGGAATATTTTCTCAAAATAGGTTTACAACCAATAGCTGAAGTATTTCTTATCACAAATAAGTCTTAATGCATTTAAGACCATCATTCATTTAGCGGTCGCAACCGAGATTCCATGCACAACGTCACGCCAGAGGAGTTTATCCCAAATCATGTTTGGACGGTCCACGATTTCAGCCTCCGTATTTCTACCGATCACGTTGATGTATTAGGACCATATAAAGACAGTGGACACTATTGGTAATTGTCAAAGACCAGTCTTCTCACTTGGTGTATCTCAACACATACATAAAATAACCAACCTGTGAAAATTTGAGCTCAATCGGTCGTCGAAGTTGCGAGATAATAATGAAAGAAAAAAACACCCTTGTCACACAAAGTTGTGTGCTTTCATACGCTTGATTTCGAGACCTCAAATTCTAAACTTGAGGTCTTGAAATCAAATTCGTGAAAAAGTACTTCATTCTCGAAAACTATGGCACTTCAGAGGGAGCCGTTTCTCACAATGTTTTATACTATCAACCTCTCCCCATTACTCGTCACCAAGTAAGGTTTTAATGTTATAAGTATTTTGAGTAATTACCAATAGTGTCCACTGCCTTTAATAATGGTAATCTATGTCATTTAATATTTATTTGCCAATCTATTTATTTGCGGGTGTCTAGACCGTATCGGCAGAAAAATCAACCAGATTCGTGTCTCTATTGGGATACCTGACATTGTTAGTAATTATTAGCAGCTCTTTAAAAAGTTGCCCTGAAAAAGAGGCAGTGATGTCTCGAACAGGATTACATATTTTGTAATAGTAATGATTTTTGTCCATTTAATTTCTTATTAAGAATACCTGGATTCCATGCTTTTAATTACTTCGTTTATGCCGTAGGCGTAGTAATCAACGGTCGAGGCGGGTGTCTAGACCGTGTCGGTCAGGAAATTGGTGTCTGCAGGAAAATCAACCAGATTCGTGTAGACCTGACATTGTTAGTCATTTCAAAGATTTGTGTAATAGGCATTGTGACAATATTCTTCTTGAATTGTGGAGTGAAAATCATCATTTCTCATTTGATATATTTTGTTAACAAAACTGACGTGCAAGGGCTGTATAAACGAACTGGCACAAAATTTAGATTTATGTTTTAAATCTATGTTTATTTCGATTTAATAAAGTAATATGAAGCTTTTAATTAGGTATTGTTTGAAGAAAATCACCAATAAAAAAAGAGTAGTAAATAATCCCGCAATTACTTTGCGTCCATCAGCCATCACGTGCAGACAATAATCTTGCAATTTTATGCGATATATGTTTTTTGTGGTTAATGTAAGTGGGTAGTTTTTTTTCTTTTTTTTCTTTTATTATTATTATTATTACTATTTTTTTTTTTTTTTTTTTTTTTTTTTTTTTGGGGGGGGGGTCGTTTGGAAACAGCGCTTCAAATAAAATGTTTCATCGGGGATACAAAATAATGTCTACGAAAATCAGGAAATTATATCAAATTAATGTCAACATTGTTTGAATGCTAGGCCCTAACACAAAAAACTCCGTGCTCATACTATAGGTCTATAATGTCTTGAATAAAACATGGTGACTATCGAACGTTATAAAAAATACTGCATGCCGTTGTCATCTGCAATGCTTGAGATAACCACAATACGGCAGTCTGAAAGTAAACATAGAATCCGGGACACGGAGGTCAGTTTCCGTGGGGCCAAGTCGTGCGAATCGCCGGCTTGAGCTGAGTCGACTCCGGGTAAGTGCCGATCGTATTCCGTGGAAACATAAGGTTTCTTGTATTTTTTACTTACATAGTTTTTTTTTCCGAAGACGTGATCAATACCGGATATTAAACCAAAATTGAACTAACATTGATTGCACAATAAAAATAAATGTAATTTTTTTCTTTTTTTACTTGATCGAAACTGTGTTTTCTTAAAGGGGCACTGTCGTCGTGATAACAGCGAGTCTGTGGCCAGACATCAAATATTGTGCAGTAACTCTCAATAGTTACTACACACCCCGCGCGTTATACAAAATGGTGACGCCTTTAGGCTGAGCTTTTGTTTGTGATAAAGTCATAATAGTTTGAGAAAATTGTATCCGAAAACCTCAACATAAAACACAAATGATTAATTCGGTTGTCACAATCCAAATTAAGGACAATGTTGTATTGCTGAAAAATCTGCATGGTTTATCACTATGCTGACTCAGACAACGTAAAGCCAAAATTGTTCTCAGGTTTGTTAGTGTACGTGCAATCACAAACACCAAACAGAACACTGTCAATGACTATTTTGACAAATTTACAAATTATGTAATAGGCCTATACCTTTTTACCCCAGCAAATAACAAATTGCCTTGGCGCCATTACTACTTATTCTCAACACGTTCTCTACATCCGCTAACGAGAGTCTCAACCATTCGACTCGAGAATCAAGAATGCCCGAAGGCCGCTTTCTTGCAACATCATTCGCCGTTCGTCAACCTCGTTCCACGGCAACCCCTTCAATCTGCGTCTCTCTCGGCCCATATATTGTATTCGATCAGAATAATGGACGCTGCCTTTCTCACTCGAGTGTTTGAAATCGTGCATCGTACGATATATGCCCTTTTCGAAACCACGGCTTCGGCTTTGCATTCGGCTTCAGGCTCCGTCCTCTCGTCTAAAGCCCTAAGCGCGTACGTAACGCACTCGCAAATTGTCAAAAAAACAAACAAACACGGGGCCAGACTAGCCGGGGTCGAATCCTAAGCCAAAGCCGTGGTTTCGCAAAACGGGTTGTGGTGCACGTGGAGCAACTGCAAAGGCCCCAGTGAAAACAAGCGTGTTTACTATAGAACCTGACCATCTGACGTCACACGGTTCCTGAATCACGCCAGAGATCTGCCTTTGAGCCTACGTCCATTATCACCTTTGACCTCACATTCATTTCACATTGCCTTTACGGTATTAAAAGGAGATTCGAAGTTAAATTTGACGTACATGTGTACACATATGAAGCCGATACCTGTCTGTTTCCTTGCGGGTAGAGGCAGGGGACCAGTCTAGCGTGTTTACTGCTCTCGTCGTCGCAGACAGGTCCGAGTGGCGTGACTAAAAGATTTGAAGTTAAATATGACGTACATGTGCATACCTTTCAAGCCAATACAATATTTATGCTAGTGTGTAGAAACAGGGGACCAGTCTATCGTGTTTACTGCCGACAGGTCCGAGTGACGTCACTGGGGGATCCGGGTACTATAGGAACCGCAACGCCAGGTACGCAGCTGAGGAATGAGCAGCAGTCACGTGACGGTCTATTGGGAGGCAGTGGACCGGTTGTTTTGTTGTTGTTGTTTTTTGTTAGCGGCTTCATCAGGGGATTGGACGCGTTTGTTTTGTGTTGTTGTTTTGGTGGCGGATCCATCATAAGGGGGGCGTGGATGTTTTTGTTTTGAGTGTTGTTTATACCGAGTATTTCCCACGACCTCGTCGACATGTTATTCTTCAAAACATGTTTTACTGTGACGATGGTCATTCAGTGTTTTTAGTAAATGTTTTTACAATGGACGCAGTCAGTGCAGACAAATCTTACTTAAATATTGGTTTATTGATCTATATTTCATCATGGCAGCCGTAAAGCTGAGCTGCAAAATATAATAACAAAATTAACCCAAAAAACACCACAGCCTATATACAGGTTCAAAAACAAACAAATCATCAATACAAATGTAGCATTAAAAACTTCATTAGAAATATTTACAAAAATATCAGATTTTGAATCAAAAAAATAACAAAAATAGTAAAACTTAACAGCTTACTCAGTTTTACTTTAAAATATGATTAGAGGATACTGTGATGTTCACTGATTTCGAAGTTCATGACTATGAAATGTTTTCTTTTGAAATTAAGTCACATGTTCGAGAAAACTGCGTATAAAAACCTGTAAAAAAACAGCAGATAATTTCGGTTGCTACATTTAAATATAAGGAAAATGCGTTTACACGCTGAAAATTGTGTATTTTTTCTTTTTTTCTTCATTATTTTCTCCTGACTAACACAAGTGATTAAGCCCAAACTTTCACAGGTTTGTTAATTCAAGGTTTAATGTTGATCACACAAGTATAAAACAAGTATAAAACCCTGGCTCTAGGCCTGTATTTGAGATGCATGTATAATTGAACAGTTCTATTGCATTTACAGTGGGTTACGGCGTTTCGTATTCCCTACCATCCAGCGCCACTCACTCTACCGTCTCCGAGCCACACTCAACGGTCGTTGCCTCATGCGATATTCAAGAAGAATCCTCGGAAGTGAAATTCCATACTACAGTTAAAGGTACTTGACACGTTTGGTAAAGTTAAAAACCAGTATTCTCATTTGGTGTATTCCAACACATTCATAAAATAACAAATCTGTAAAAATTTTGACTCAATTTGTAATCGAATTTGCAAGAAAATAATAACAGAAAATGCACAAAAAAATGTGTGTGCTTGCAGATGCCGAAAAAGGCTTCAAGCCTGAACCCTTATTTGAGGTAGAAATTACCTCTTTCTCAAAAAGTATACGTTACTTCATACCATGGAGCTATAGACTAGTTTGCTCGATGTTTAGAGGGAGTCGTTTCTCACAATATTGTATGCTATCAACAGCTGTCCTCTACTCGTTTACTAAGTAAGTTTTTATGCTAACAATTATTTTGAGTAATTACCAATAGTGTCCATGCCTTTAATAGCAGGGGTCGAAATTGCCACTAGCCCGCTAGCCCGGGACTACCAGATTTACAGCCGGGCTACTCATTTTTCCAGTTTGATAGCCCGACGGGCTAGTGGAAAAATAATGCAAAAATCATGTATTGTAAAGTTTGAGCCGTGACGCGAGACATAATGTGTCTTTCGGGCTACCAAAATCTAATCAGGGCTACTAAAAATTATTGGTCACTAGCCCTGCTGACTACCATGGAAATACACTTAATTTCGACCCCTGAATAGACTACTTTGCATACAGTTGTTATGCTGAAGATAGAATTTCGTTTGCATCAGACCGAACGCGGCTCGTTATAAAGCTTAGTGATACCGGTTTTTTCCACGGGTGAAACAGTAGAAACTCAAGATTATATTTTTTAAATATAGAGTGTTGGAATGGCTTCGGAGTGTCCCAATACTGTTCGCATTCTGATAGATTTATTTTGCAAGTGAAGATAACGTTAGGCCTACGGGATTGATGATAGATCTGGCAAAATGGTCAACACCGTACATGAAATAACAAACCTGTGGAAATTTTGGCTTGTCCGTTTTGCAGTAAAACCAACAAAATAGCCGCATATAATATAGTGTTCATGTTTTGTGATCACAAAGATGGAAAACGAAACCTTTGTAATTTTAAGCATAATCCGCTTTGAGAGTCAGGAGAAAATAGAAGCAAAAAAATGAACAATGTTCAGCTATTATAAGCACAATGTCGTTGTTGTAAAAACCCAAAGCGGTTGTTGCATTTCTTTATTGTTTTATGGCGACTAAACAATTGAAATAAATGCAACAGCTGAATTCATAACATTATGTAATCATACAAAATATAATTATCATATTTGTTTGTTTGAATGATCTTCCCATCAAGAGAACTCGGCAAACTCCCACAAAGGGATATAAACACCAAGCTTGCAACAGCCAATCTCTCTCACAAACATTGGTTTATCGTCTATGATTATGAATTACACAAATCAAGAAAATGTGATTCATTAACTAACGGTCGTTCAGATTGCTTAACTAGACGACAATATTTGTTCTAGTCATTGTGAAATCAGCAGTTAGCTGGTGGATTCGAACCCTCAACCGTGTGATTGCAAGTCCTGCAGTCTAACCACTTGACCGCGATGTATTGGCTAAACAAATTAGCAGTAGTATTTTCCAAGTTAATTCTTTGAAAAGATACGAAAATGCAATGGAACGAAACTGGAAGGATCATGAGGGTAAATTAATAATTTTAGAAAGAGTTATTCAGTTTTAGTAGTTTTCCTGAGACAGCTAGAGTACACACGGGTTCATAGTGTTAATAGGAGCGACAGCCTCTTGTATGGTCAGCCCGGACCCTTTCGTTCGTCCCTGCCTCCTGGTGAGTCAGAACAAATGTCACATGGAATGCTTTCTCATACTGCCCTTCAAACGAGTCCTGATGATCCGTCGTGCCCGAGAGGAAACGCACTCTCCTCGTCTTTCGGAACATCGGAACAGTCTGGCGCCGCGGGGGAAGACTAGGGCGAATCGGCCAGCTGAGTCGCTCCGAGACGCCGGTACAGCTCGGATCCTCAATTACTGCTCCTTCTGGGTTTTCCGTGGTGTGTTTAGAGGAGGGGTAGTGGTCCACGTCTGGGGGAGGATCTTGTTCCTCTATCGTCAAGAGGG
Organism: Asterias amurensis; assembly: GCF_032118995.1. Classification (NCBI taxonomy): domain Eukaryota; kingdom Metazoa; phylum Echinodermata; class Asteroidea; order Forcipulatida; family Asteriidae; genus Asterias; species Asterias amurensis. The sequence goes on along the minus strand of NC_092657.1, from coordinate 2,060,044 downwards.
GTAAAGTGGGTACCGTTGAGCACCTGGGAAGAACGGGGGTAAGGGACCTGGACCGTGTGTCCCGCCGCGGTGAGTCGTAATGGGATGGGCGATACATCCCGGGTGCCTTCTTCGGGCAGAGTGCGGGCAATACTAGAGATGATGAGGACGGGAGAAGGTTGTAGCTTGCTCCGGGGTAGGTTCTACTGGGATCAAAAGCCTTGAGCCAACCGAAGCTGTCTGGCTTCTCATAGATGGATGTACTCTCGGCCGTGCACAACTTTAAGTGGTTGCAACTGTAATGTCTTTTAGTGGCCATGCTTGGAGATACGTTCAGCATGCGTGTGAAAGCCAGAGGTACCACAAATCTTTCGTCATGTAACTCGTTGCTTCGATGAATGACAGCTAGTGATAGAGCGAATGTGCTCCGGTTCGAGTCCAGCCAGAGTTATTTGTAGCTACTTGTTGTACAAGCTCACAAAATGAGCTAGAAACGTTTGATGCTATCAATGCACCTGTTCTGTGTGCTATGGTCGTGTCAGGTACCCTGGATACAACAGTGACAGTCGCAGTTCTATTCTTCCATCATGAAAGGTACCAGACTATGTAGTTTCACCCAAGCCTCGGTCTGGTAACAATGAGTTGAATAGAAAAAAGCAAGATGGCCGCACCATAAAAAGTCAATGATCAGGAAGAGTCCAAGCATGGAGGCTAGTTCAATTCCCACATGCACAAGAAGAAAACCACTGGAATGGCATCTGAAGTTCACCCACAATGATGCGTCTTGCAAAACAAAAAAAGATACGTATAACAAAATCTTGACACTCAGATTCTATGCAAGTTGCTTTAGTTAATGGCACAAAATCAAAATCACAAGACTTTGTTTGTAAGATGTAAACGTCCAGACGAAAGTCCCCAAAGCTGTGCTCAGACCGGATCGAGAATGAACTGTGCGATTTGTGCCTCGTCACCTTACACTTGTCGATCATACTAGTTTATGCGATACATAACACACTCGGGTTTCTTTTTGAGTCCGATCCTCTCTGCGTGTCCAGGCCATTGTGGTGATTGGGTTTTTTTGTTTTTCCTTTTCTGTCTTCCATGAAAACATATAATCAGTGACTTATCTTGGTGGCTGTTTAATGCCTATATCTGCCATCGCTCTGAGATAAAAATAGAAGATGGTCGCCTACGCATGATGAGACTCTACGGTGGACTAATTGGGTAAATACACAGGGTAGCCTTGATAATAATAATATCAACGTTATTCATCAGTAAAAGTTGGTTTAAAGGCACAAGACACATTTGGTAGTTGTTAAAGGCACTGGACACTATTGGTAATTACTCAAAATAATATTCATCATAAAAACCTTAATAGGTGACGAGTAATGGAGAGAGGTTGGTGGTATAAAACATTGTGAGAAACGGCTCCCTCTGAAGTGACATAGTTTTTGAGAAAGAAGTAATTTTCCACGACTTTGATTTCGAAACCTCAAGTTTGGAATTTGAGGTCTTGAAATCAAGCATCTGAAAGCACACATCTTCGTGTGACAAGGGTGTTGTTTCTTTCATCATTATCTCGCAACTTCGACGACCGATTAAGCTCAAATTTTCACAGGTTTGTTATTTTAGGCATATGTTGAGATACACCAACTGTGAAGACTAGTCTTTGACAATTGCCGATAGTGTCCACTGTCTTTAAAGACCAGTAGGCTTATTCTCATTTGTTGTATCCCAACATTATGCATTAAGTAACAAACCTGAGCAAATTTTGGCTCAATTGGACATCATTGCACAACACTGCGTTTCTTCAGAGGGAGTCGTTTCTCACAATACTTTATACTATCAACAACTCTACGTTGCTCGTTACCAATGTTTGTATGCAAATATATATTTTGAGTAATTACCAAACGTATCCAATACCTTTAACCATTAACCACGGAGGAAGGAAAATAGTGTTATGGTTCAACCTAATCTAGTTCATCAACTCTGAATGGACGGTTTCAATGGCAAACACCTGGTAACCTCGTTACGTGGCCCAACATAACAGCATAACAGTAGGCTAGGCCTATTTTCACCCCAGCATGCATAAAATAACAAACCTGTGAAAATTATGGCTCAACTGGTCATCGGGTGTGCAAGAGAATAATGAAAGAAAAAAGACGCATGTTGAACAATGCTTTCAAATGCATGAGAAAGGCTCCAGCTAGCCCCAAAGACCCCTTTTTCAGATTCAAACATTTTAGTGAGACATTAGCTCTTTCTCAAAAACTACGTTATTCACAGCATGGAGGAATAATATTCCTCCATGTAGGGAGTCGTTTATCACAATTTTTACTACCAGAAGCTCCCCGTTGCTAGTACCAAGTAACTTTTAGTGTTAACAGCTAATATTTTTTTTATTAACCAAAGGTGATCTAGTGCCTTTAATATTTAACCATGGAGGAAGGGAAATAATATTATGGTTCAACCAAATCTAGTTCATCTCTGGTTGGACGGTTTCAATGTCAAACACTAACCTCGTTATGTGGCCAAACATAATATAATAACAAACCCCTGGTGACAAAGTAAGCTCAGTGCTATTTCAAGACATTTTCATATGGGTCGGGGTGGCGCTAATTGGAAGAGACACAATTTTAACACCCTGGTTGTTTGCAGTGTGGCCAGACGTGTCCCCCTATCCCCTCGTAATGTAATCCCTAACACACAATTATTTATCTTCTTGAAAATAGAGTGTAAATCAAGTTATCTCCCTGAAATGGGTCTGGGCTTTAATAACAATAATAGTCATAATCTAAGCATTTATATAGCGTTCTTACACACACAAAAAGGTACCACAACGATTTACAAAAAAAAAAAAAAAAAAAAAGAAAATTAACAATACATGTACAAAGCAATGAAAAATAAATAAATAGCCTAAGAAGCTTTCTCTATAATTATGGTGAAATTCATGGAGGACCACGGTAATTAATTAGTCTGGGGACTCTTATTTATAGATGGTTTAAGGGAATTTCAAATCCTCCAATGAAGCACGAGGAGAGAGAAATAGCTCATTGAATTTAGGCTTAATCCTGCATTTTACTTAGATTTCACGGTGGTTTCACACCAAAGATTATCATAGCGTAAGACGTTCGCCTAGTTCCGGCGATGGCTTTAAAATATTTGTTACGGTAAATTTATTTTATGTTGTTATTACAGCCTGTTTGGTAATTTATTCATAAAAGGATATAGAAAAGTCTGAATATCATTTGGTTTAATCAACACACATCGTTCATAATTGGGATATCACTAAAAATAAATGTGTATTCATGCAATAACCAATGCCCCCATTTCCCTTGTATAAAATGTACTATTTTCAGTGAAGCATAATGGAAAGCTATCACCCGTTACATCCCCAAGACAAATCAACTCAATATTTACATGACCGAGTTCTCACCCATTCGCGGAAAACTTCCAAGCCGGTCAGAGCTAGCACGCGTGGATTCGCGTAATTCTTAAAGGCACTGAACACTAAGGTATTTACTCAAAATAGTTGTTAGCATAGAAACTATACTTGGTATAACGAGCAAGGGAAAGCTGTTGATAGTATAAAATGTTGTGAGAAACGGCTCCCTCTGAAGTAACGTATTTTGTTTTTTTTTGAGAAAAAGGAAATTTGTCTGTTACATAAAATTAAAATTAAAATACTTCCGGCTTGAAGCCTTTTATTTGCAAGCACACACAATGTGCAACCACGGTGTTGTCTCTTTCGTGAAAGAAAAACACCCTTCACAAATTTGTCATTATTCTCTTGCAACTTCGATGATGACCAATTCAGCAAAAAAAATCACCAGGTTGGTTATTTTATTCATATGTTGGGATACATCAAAAGTGAGAACACTGGTCTTTGACAATACTAAATGTCTCCAGCCGTCGCGATATCATCAAACTCTTCCTAACCTTGGATTAATCATAGGACTTAGGACGAGTTAATTTCCATATTGATTGGCATTTAGAACGCATTAAACCCATTCGACGTTTGGGACGAGTTATTCGTCCTAACTCGAGATAAGATTAATCCCAGAGTTTCGTGAAATCGGCTGCCCCAGTGCCTTTAAACTCTCTATATCGAATTCACGTACTGATTGCTTTATATTCACAGATGGTAAACCTCTTCTACAAACTCTACAAATCTCAAGTTATTTGTTTTACCGAGAATTCACAGAGACAGAAGAGGGAAGAAGAGGGTTGAGGCTATAACGGCCCAACTGTAGAATCATCCCAACTGTAGTTGCGATCGGTCCCAACTTCAGTGTTACATTCGGGATGTCCCCGCTTTGTTATACAGCTGTAGGATGGCCCAACTGTAGCTGGGATTGCCAAATAGTAATGATAGTGGGCAATGGAGAGACAAATGATACATATCTCAATTAGATACAGGATTAAATGCACAGAAATACGAAAGAAAACGGGAAGATTAAGAGATAGGACAATAAAACAAGCTAAATTGAGATGGGCTGGACGCACTACCCGAATAATCGACATAAGATGAACAACAAGAATAATGGATTGGCAACCAAGGGCAGGGAAAAGGAAAAGAGGTAGACAGAGAAGAGGGTGGAGAGATGACATCAGGGTATATGCAGGAATAACATGGACCAGAACTGCAAGAAATAGAAACGAATTGTGTTCGAATGAGGGCTTCATCTTACATGTGGATGAACACAGCCTAAAAATAATAATGATCGATCATAGCGACAGATAGTGAAGTAGATAATAACAAGTTTGGCTTCTCAAAGTATGTATCCTCTTAAGTTCATTTCGGTTTGCACTTTGGCTTATAAGTGACACATCACAGTGCTGCTCATGCATGCATGAGCAAATAATAGACGTTAATCTGAATTCCTACTTATTATGGTATGTCACTTAACACTACTCGTGACAACATTTTGAAGCATCAATTGTTTCTACTTCATGGGAACCACCAGCAGTGTAGTGTTTTTGATGATCCAGTTAATGCATAATACCTGCCTTGTTTGTTCAATTCGTCCTTCAGACGGGACGTAAAGCCGTTGGTCCCGTGCGTTGTGTAACGCGTGCGTCAAAAACAGTGCACTAATCGAAAGAGAAGTGGTTCGCCCGTGTGTTCCTGACTGGATTGGCAGCATGTTGTGCCACATCACCTTGTAAACCATTACATGGTGCTATGTAAATGAATAGATCTCATACTTAAATCGCAGTCTAATCCCGCAGACCTTGCAGGAAATACTGTATGCTAAAGCGCCTTGAGCGTCACCGAGTGACGCGCGCTATATAAGAAGCAACTACTATTACCACTGGTTACCTGCTTGGAGACAGATCTCTGGATCCCAACTATAGTTGGGCTACCCAACTGTAACACTCTAGTTATGGGACCGGTCCCAACTACAGTTGGGACAATTCTCAAGTTGGGCAACGACTTCAAACTCTTGGATTTAGTAGACAATCTTCAAGGAGGAATTGATACACTGAATCTTATACCCACGGGGATGACTAACTTAATATGCAGGAGGCAGACTGGCGCTGATGCTGTAACTTGAGCCATCCGTTTGTTGGAGATGTTTTTTAAAGGGTGGGAACTTTTTGTACTCACACAAACACAAACTTACACGGTTTGAAGACAATGATGGTAGAAATAAGCTTCCCTTTTAAAATATTAATTGCTAAGGTGATGTAGTTTTGAGAAATGAGTGAAACAATGTCACGAAAATAACGTTCGTCCCAGGAAACGAAAATTAGTTTAGCATAAACAACGTATTACGCGAGTCTCCTGAAAACATCGCTCTGTGATTTTCAATTTTTCCTCTCAAAAACTTGACGACTAATGAAGCTCAAACATTTACGGGTAAAATTATATTACAATTAGATCTTCATTCACAGTGAGTAAGGATTCATCTACTACTTCATCACATCGTTGACTAATAAAGGAAACTTTGTGGAGATCCATGTACGTAAGCAACCCTCCATTGTTTTGTATTTGCAAGGCTATCATTAGCGTACATGTGGTAAACATAACCCATAATAAATATTACTTTATTATATTATAAGATTTCACAGCTGGAAAATAATTAACTACTTCACCAAATCGTTGACTAATAAAACAAAATTTGTTGAGATACATATACGTAAACAACCCTCCATTGTTTCGAATTTGCAAGGCTGTACTTTGGCTTAGTAAACAGAGCCCATAATTAATACGGAATAAGTTATCAAAACTGGAAAAACTACTTCATCACATCGTTGAATAATTAGGAAACTTTGTTGAGATACATGTACGTATTTATTTGCAATGCTGTACATTGGCGTGGGAAACAAAGTCCATAATAAATATGATTTAATACGGAATAAGTTTTCGTAAACTGGACAACTAATTGGCCAATCACATCGTCGACTATGATACAACTTTGTGGAGATACGCAAGCAATTCTCCATAGTTTTGAATTTGCAAGGCTACCATTGGCATAGTCAGAGCCCACAAATAAGTTGTCTTCATAATACTTGATAAGATTTAACAATTTGAAGATTTATAGCCTATTTCTAATCACATCGTTGGCTAAAAATACACCTCTTTCTCCTTCGTAAGTCTTCTGCATTACCATTTATAGAACCAATCACCGCTGAAGCTCTTCTTTAACGAGTTGCATTTTTGCAATTGATTGGGAACGCGTGCTGATTATTTGCCATAGTCTGTGTATGTTTTCTGCATGTAGAAATTAATGAGCGAGAAGTGCATCTCTTATTTTTATAGTAGTACTGTAATGATAGACACGTGAGGAGAAATATCATCACTTATTATAGATGGTTTGTTTGCTAATTCACGTTTCTTCACGAAAACAAGAGAGAGGCAAACCCATAAAAACAAAACCCCAAAACATTAACGAATGGATGTTAAAATTAATGAGCGAGAAAGTGCATGTCTTATTTTTATAGTAGTACTATAATGATAGACACGCGAGGAGAAATATCATTACTTATTATAGATGGTTTGTTTGCTAATTCACGTTTCTTCACGAAAAAAGAGAGAGGCCTATACCCATAAAAACAAAACCTAAAAACATTAACAAATGGATGTTCCAAAAATAGTAACAACAGCATAAAAATAGTAACAACAGACATGCACTTTCTCGCTCATTAATTCCAACTCATTTAGAGATTCATTACATGGTGTTACCGCAAACTCTTCTATATCTTATTTCCACCATGCAAAGTTTCAAATCCTACTTAACAACAGCATAGTTTATCTGATAGACACGCGAAAACCGGAAGTTTCATGGATGTAGCTGCTCTTGTTATTTTAAATTCCTGTAGGAGAAATATCAATATTTATTAATGGTTGGTTTCGATTCACACCTTTTAGAGTTTTACGAGGACGGCAGATGACGCCGATAGTATTGATTGGACATTAGTTGATAGACACTCTTGGTTTATCAAAACATATCTCCATTAAGGTTTATTAATTTAATGTATCATATACAGACGTTCCTTTTAAGAAGAGAAGTTTGGATATCGAACGAACGGCCTTCCACTGCCAAAATCAACAAGAATAGCAATCTGACTGACACATACCGAACAAACTTATTGACCAATATGAAGACCGCCAACAAAGCACAGTTTGTAGAGAGCTGGTATCGTTAACCGGAGGTCATTGGTTAAAGTCCCGCTCCGGTCAATTTATCTTTGTTCAACCCCGACAAACTATCATTCAACAGACCCTAGTGGGTGCGTTCGATTAGCTTCCCTGGGTCGACCCCGATGTGTGGCGGGTATTTTTTGCAGGACGAACGTGGGTTATTATCTGCACACGTTCGTCCTGGGAAAAAAAACCGCCATACACCGGGGTCGACCCGGGGGAGCTAAACGAACGCACCCTATAATATATGACGTCACGAAACCCCAACAGCGCCCTCACTGAGGTCATTGAAGACCCATCATTGGCTGAGAGTTATCCAAGTCCAAACAATGCGTGAACAACAAGATGGTCATAAACTTTACTGTATTATACAAAGCCTTACTTTGGTTATCAAGTGTGCGGCCTTAACTCTCACTAAAGAAATCAACAAACATTATCATTCAATAGACCATCTCATATGACGTCATAAGATCCAAACAACACCCCCTCTAAGGTTATATTAAAGACCTATCATGCATTTGCTGAGATTTGTGCGCTGCGCGTTTCCATTGTTTGAACTCAGCACGGCAGCCAATAAGATTCTGACTGTTTTGAACTGTTATTTTCTTTATGCATTTTAACTTTTAACTTTTTGTCTTGGTGTTTTTTGGTTGTAATTCCTGGGTTCCCCGATGGAAGATATCAACTGAATAATAGCAAATAAAAAACAAACAAACAAAAAGGAAAATAAAATAAATAAACTTTCATAAAATAAGGAAAACAATTTTTAATTCACAAACAGCAGATATGCTAAAATCTAACACAAGTTCAACCCCAAACATAATCATATTAAGCTTAAGCCCAACCCCAAACATAACCATAACCTTAAACCACACAAAGGAAACTTAAATCACACAACAATTATTTACAAATACCTATAGATTCCAACTCTTTTCGTCAGATGCCAAATAATTGCACAATAGAATTTACAAATATCCTTACTAGTCTTATACTATATAACAAATATTGCTTTTTCATTACTGCCAAACTTCTTTTTGCACTTTAAATATACAAGGCACAAATATTTTTTGTTATAAATTGCTGAATTAATAAACACACCACTTCAAACGAAAGGCCACTTCGGTTATTTACACTGGCTTACATAATATGTTAAATAATATTATTTTCTATTTGATTGCAAAAGCCTCTTGTAATTGCATGCGAGACCTTGCCAGTCTCATTTTAAACATAATGTAGAAGTTGTAATTAAAATGTATAAAAGAAAAATAATAAAGAATAAGTAACAAATACTTTAAAGTTTATAGATTACAAACATTAAAGATGTTAAGTTTGCAGCGGGATAAATATATATTTTTGCATCTCACCTCATATATTGTACATTAAGTACTGTAATTGTATTCGCCAGTACTTTAGTACTACTTGAGTATGCATTTTGTACTTGGACTCTGATTTTAAGTACTCGCTTCTAGTACTTAAGTCCTACTCAAGTACCATTTTAATGGCACTTGTACTCGTTCTCATACACATGGCTAGCAAAATACTTGTTAACGAAGTCCATACTCAGAAATTGATTTTAAAATAACCTCAACTTGAAGTCATGACAGTTATACTCGTACTGGAGTACTACTCTAGTACTATTTGGATGGCACATAACTCACTCCTTTACCTGGCTATTAAATAACGGTACTCTAAGTCCATATGGATGAAAAAACCTACACACAAAGTCATGTACTCAACTGAAAAAGTACTCGAACTCTGATTTTAAGTACTCGCTTCTAGTACTTAAGTCCTACTCAAGTACCATTTTTATGGCACTTGTACTCATTCTCATTAATGGCTAGCAAAATACTTGTAAATAAAGTCCATACTTTGAAGTTGATTTTAAAATAACCTCAACTTGAAGTCATGATTGTCATGCACTCAATACTCGTACTGGAGTACTACTCTAGAACTATTAAGATGGCACATAACTCACTCCTATATCCGGCTATAAAATAATGGTACTCAAAGTCCATACTCGATGAAAAAACCTGAACACGAAATCATGTACTCAGCTGAAAAAGTACTTGAACTCTGCTTTTAAGTACTTGATACTAGTAATTGAGTACTACTCAAATACCATTTTGATGGTACTTTTACTCATTGTCATACTCGGCAAGCAAACTACTCAGACTCAAAGTCCATACATGAAGTATCGGGCGTACAAATGCATACCTTCCTTCTAAGACTCTCATCCAAACTGGAGACATGGATACTGCTGCTTTAACACACCGAGATTACGAAGCCCTTTCACTCCATAAAGGTGCAGTGTCTTCAGTCTATAAGGTCAAGAAAAAAGAAATAATATATCAGCAACTTATCAGGACAGGTTGCCTTGAATCGGGCGAGTTGGTCTATGAAAAGTGTTTGGAACCTTTTTTTATATGAAACTGATATGGTCAGAAAGATGTTTGCAAAGTAGAATATAATAATCCAGACAAATAAGCCTCGAAATTGCAAGGTTTGTACGTTGTAAAACCACCAAGGTCAGCCATTTTGTTTTTGACTCAACAAAAAAAGGCGGACCATTTTAGTTCACGAAGTAAAAGGAGAACCATGCAACTCCAAGGTATATTTGTGTGGATCATTATACTAACATTTATTTTGAAAAAACATCCTTCTAACCATATGCATTTTATAACAAAAAGCTTTCTAAAGACGAACTCGCTTGAATCCAAGGCAACGTGTCCCATTACAATTTACCTTTTCCCAACCTTCATGAGGACTCTATCTATAATGTATTGAAAAATGAGTGGATCATCAAACTGAATTAGACCCTTTAGCAGCCCCCCCTTTTAAAAACAAAATACAATTTGGTACTTGAAAAAATTAACAATAGTATTAGGCCTATACTAATTCACAGAAAAAGCAAAAAAAAAAAAGAGAATGACAAAATAACCAGTAATTTTGTACGTAGTAAATAATCTTAAAATACATGTAGGCCTATGTTAATAATGCAGTAGCCCCTATGGGCATCATAAAACATCAAACAATGAAACACAATGTAGTTTGAAGCAATTTGTTACATACATGTCATTCAAACAAACAAGACTTTAAAAGTCCCTGGACATTTAGAATATAGTTAGCTTGGCGAATATGAATAGGTAAGTCAAGCCATTATGAGTGTGCAATGAATTTAATAGTAATTTATAAACAGTATTTATAAAGCGCCATAATCCACCTAAAAAGACACTTGAGGCGCTTTAAAGATATCAATATGTAAAAACAAGACAAGGAACTTGTTGAAAAATCTGTAAACAGGTTTCAAGAGCATGACACTTCTAGATCCTTAAAGGAGTACTAAGAATGAGGAATATAAAAGGAATCATCGACCAAAAAATAATACATTTCATAAATGCGAACAATTCAAATATAGAATTACCATAAATGAATCAATTGAAATACATGAGCAATAAAATAAAAGGAATAGGCAAGAGTAATACACACTTCATAAATGCAGACAATGCAATACAATCAAAATACAGGAATAGTTGAAAGAAAGGAATAGGCAAAGGATAACACTTCATAAATGCAGACAATGAAATATAGAATTAGCATTCAAGAATCAATCAATGTACATGAGCAATAAAATAAAAGGAATAGGCAAGAGCAATACACTTCATGAATGTAGACAATTCAAATATAGATTCAAAATACAGAAATAGTTGAAAGAAAGGAATAGGCAAAAGATAACACACTTCATAAATGCAGACAATGAAATATAAAATTAGCATTCAAGAATCAATTGAAATACAGGAGCAATAAAATGAAAGGAATAGGCAATATTATGCACTTCATGAATATAGACAATTCAAATAAAGAATCGAAATACAGAAATAGTTGAAAGAAAGGAATATGTAAAGGTTAAAACACTTCATAAATGCAGACAATGAAATATAAATTAGTATATAGGATCAATTGAAAATACAGGAGCAATAAAATGAAAGGAATAGGCAACAGTAATGCACTTCATGAATATAGACAATTCAAATATACAATCGAAATTCAGAAATAATTGAAAGAAAGGAAAAGGCAAAGTTTAACACACTTCATAATAATGCTGACAAGAAATATACTATTAGCATACAAGAGTCAATCGAAATACAGGGGCAATAAAATAAAAGGAATAGGCAAAAGTTAAATACACATTCAGTGGGTGCCAGCTAGTCTCACTTTAAGTAGTTTTTAAGCAGTTTGATTTTGCCTATAAGTCATGTGTATTTCACAGGTCGTGCGCTTGCGTTCTGCAAGTCATAAGGCATTCTTCGCTAACGCACAACAGAATGGTAATTGCAAACGACTTCTTCGAAAGTTAAAACTTACTTTTTGCAGTTTTTGAGCAACTTGATTGTTGCAGCCTCTGTGATGTCCTTACAACAGTTGAAGCGAGCCGACACCAGCGTCTTGTTACAATAACTTGCCAGAGCGGAGACGCTGAAGACAACGGGAAAACAAAATGTTATTCAGTCAGGATAATATGATAACTTTGTATCTAGGTATGTTCCGACACCCCTTTGTTCCAACACACCTACATGTAAATCCCTTCTCCCACTAGATCTGGAAGTGTGGAAGCGTCGTGGCCCAGTGGTTAAGAGCAATGAATTCAAACTCTGGTGTTTCTGATCAGCAGAGTGTGGGTTCGAATCCCCAGCCATGACACTTGTGTCTTTAAGCAAGACACTTAACCATTGCTTCCTCCTTCGTAAAGTTGTTGGTCCCATGTTGTGTAATGCATGTAAAAGCAGTGCACTTTTTATCGAAAAGAGAAGGGGTGCGCCCCGGTGTTCCTGGCTGTGGCTGCTGTATGCGCCGTAGCACCTTGTAAACATAATTGGGTCTCAGAATTCATCTCTGCAATAACCTATCTTTCTGAAAGTTTTCATGTATTCTGTTCCGCGCCTTAAGTACCTTGTTTGGTAGATACGTGCGCTATATAAGACTTCAATACTATTATTATCTCTTTTCCCTGTTGAATGCAGCCCTGGGGAGGAACTGTGACTTTTTTTACTGAAGGTAAACAACAAGTTGGTCCTTGCATCTTTGTATCACTCCTGTACCCTACAATTACAAATCCTGCCCCCGTTGAGTTCGGTTGATTACCTTTTGTGGTCAACCCCTGTTGAGCTGACATCAAGTGAGGTCAAGTGATGACAACACGTTGCTAAAGAACGCACTCCTTCATTGTTTACTTTCTTACATCCTGAGACATCCAAAGATCTGAGAAGAAAACAAGAAAGAAGAAGAAAAATACGGTATCAATCAAAAACAGAAATATAAGCCACTTATCATCCTATATAATTGGTTTTTACCATCTTGGTCGTGTTCCCCGTTTCCAATAACAGTAATGAATGCTGACATTCATTGCCCAAACATGGCACCAGACTTTTATTGCGTCCAGCCTCACTTTGGTTACAATGAGTTGAAATGGAGTAAAATCAAGATGGCCACACCCTGATAAAGGTCTATAGGTGTATCGGTGTATATGTATCGGACACCAAACCTCAGAATTCCGAGAAATGTATCATGTGACTCGGGCGATTCGTTTCTCAGCTTCAAATGGTTTTCTTGATTTCTAATCAACGAGGACACTACAAACATTATAATTTCACAGGTACTTTCTACCATTTCAATCTTTAAAACAAGTACATGTCAGTTTTCAGATATTAATTACACAATTTTGTTTTCGGGATCACTACCAAAGTCCGACCCTACTAGATCACACAAAATGAAACTAATCTAATACATTTCTCATGCACATGAAGCAGAAGTGTAAAGCCGGAACTAGAGTGTCATTTGCCGCAGGGGCTGGGGTGCTAAGGACATATGAACAACCCTCATCTACACCATAAGGACTTGATCACATTTTCTCGTTTATTCTTGCCCGCGGCAAACCCACAAATCAGTTCCCCTAAGCTGGCTGATCACATTGTTCTCCTTGAAGGCACTGGACACGTTTGGTAGTTGCCAAAGACCAGGGCCCAGTTTCAAAGAGCTGCTTAAGCAAAGAATTTTGCTTAAGCAAAAAGTTCATTGCTTAGTAAAATCTGATTACCGGCCAAGACTCCACTCAATTGTTATGCTAAGTAAACAACAGCTAAATACTAGTCATAAGCAATGTATATGGCATGAAATTTTGGCCAGTAACATGTGTACAATAAGCAAGCTATTTTCTTGCTTAAGCAAATTTTTTGCTTAAGCAGCTCTATGAAATTGGCCCCTGTATTCTCACACCGAGTGTATCCCAACATAATGTGCATAAAATTAAATAAATTGTGAAGATTTGCCTCATTTGGTCATCAAATTTGCAAGAGAATAATGAAAGAACAAAAACTGGTTGCATTTGTGTGATTTCAGAAGCATAATTAAAAAGACTTCAGCTTAAGTCTTTATTATTTTAGTGAGAAATTACTTCTTTCTCTCTTTCTCAAAAACCATGTTACGTCGTTTCTCACAATGTCTTATACTATCAACAGCTCTACAATGTTTGTAACTAATTGTTTATGCTTGCAATTAATTTGAGTAGCTACCAATAGTATGCCTTTAAGGCCTTGTAAAAGAAAAGAGAAAAAAAGAGAGAAAAAAAAAGAGAAAAAAAGGCCGCTTTCACATGAGTACCTGTAAGAAAGGTCACCAGTAATGGGTGCCGGTAGTCTGTCCCCGTGTGATTATTTAACAAGCTTTCACATGGCTTCTGATGACACAAATTTACCAACGTCCCTTGCTATTCAGGGGTGGGGTTGAAGGTCATGCTTGTTAACTCACAGCACACTTTCTTTTACTAGTGACTTGTTCTGTGCACAAAGAATAATATTGCCAAAGCAAGGGTCCTCTTTTTTCCTTTTTGATAAGATATTGCCTAACATCACAAGGCCAGATGGCCATTTCAAGGTGATGGTACACTTAAGTGATTTGGGCTGCCACGGAGATCATCAACTGTCACTAGGGGCATGTTGCAACCTACTCATGTGGCTGAAACAGGGGTACCACATTCACAGTCCGTATTAAGGATGTAAGGATATACACTAGGACCGTGGTTAGTTAAAGACTCTGGACACTCAGCAAACTACTGAGTGATTTGAAGGCAATGCCCACTTTCATTTTTCTGGGCTTTCAGCCTAATCACGTCTTTACTTGAAGACACTGGAAACTATTGGTAATTGTCAAAGATCAGTCTTCTCACTTGGTGTATCTCAACATAATGCATAAAATAACAAACCTGTGAAAATTTGAGTTCAGTCGGTCGTCGAAGTTGCGAGATAATAATGAAAAAAAAAACACCCTTGTCACACGAAGTTGTGTGCTTTCAGATGCTTGATTTCGAAACCTCAAATTCTAAATCTGAGGTCTCGACATCAAATTCGTGGAGAATTACTTCTTTCTCAAAAACTACGTTACTTCAGAGGGAGCCGTTTCTCACAATGTTTTATATGTACTACCAACCTCTCCCCATTACTCGTTACCAAGTAAGGGTTTATGATAATAATTATTTTGATTAGTTACCAATAGTGGCCACTGCCTTTAAGCAGAATGTAGCTTAGAGGATCGTTTTTATCTGCACTACCGCCGAGTGAGTTCTTACAAGTTACTTGGTCTCAATGTTTCGACTAGCTTGACTAGCTTAGAGACCAATTCAAGAACTGACTCGGCGGAAGTGCAATTAATTACAATCCTATGAGTAAAGAAGTAGTCCCAGCCCGGGTACTTAGTAAAAAAGCAGGACAGTTCTTTTCAGAACTGAGAAGTCTCCCGGACATCCGATAAGTCTACTCCGCGGTAGTAGAATAAAGAAAGACTGTTCTCTAAAGAAAAAATCTACCTGGCAAGTATAGATGCACACATGGTGTTACTGCAAACCAAATGTAATCATATACAGTCGACTCTCACTTATAGTAATAATAAAGAACACTTAAAAGAGTGCCGAGAGGAGAAAAAGACAATATTATAACTGAGGATTGTGTGAGTAACTTGTTTGAACAGTTGAGATTTTAAGTTTGTCTTGAATATTGTGATGGTTGGAGATGATAATACAGGGTGTTACCGAAAACCAAATATATATCGATACCTCACAATGCAATGCCTCAAAAGATGCAAAACACCAAATTAAACAAGGTTTTCCACCGGTTCTGAATCATTGATATGTTTGTGCACAGGATGCTCCTAAGATCTGTACTAAGAAGCAAACTGCTTCGTTCTAGCCTACAGTATACACGAGTGAAGTGCATGCACTACATGTATGTCAATATGTGTATAAGAGATGTTAAATTTGAATCGGGGATAAAGACACCCATACACCGATGTGTGATAGCACTGTTTACTCGGTATTTGCCCAAGTCTTGTGAACAAATATCACAGGCTTTTTTTTTGGGTGGGATTGGAACCACACCCTTGTGATTCTAGTGCAGTTTCTTGTTCATGTATCTATAGTGTGCTGTGTGTAAGACAAGGTTTAGAAAATCTGAGGAAAGACAAGTTCTCAAAAGAACATAATCTATCTGGCAAGTAGATACACTCATAGTGTTACCGCAAACCAAATTTATATTGAGACCTCACCATGCCTCAAATTATATATAGCTTGCTCTAGTCATCTTGTATATGGGTAAAACCAAAAGTGATATTCTTTACACCGATGCTAATTTCCATCTATTCAATTATTATTATTATTATTATAATTTACCTGATGGTTGACAGATAAGTTGCAATCTCAACGATGGCAGCATTAGTGATGTGGTTGCAATTAGCTAAGACAAGAGTATTCAGTCTCTTACAGTTCCTGACGATCTTTCTTATACACGAATCTCTTATCTAAAAATAGAAATATAAATCTCAACTGTAAACATATTAAATGCTGCCATAAGCCTATTCGGAAATCCAGCTGTGCATGTCTGTTACTGCTGACAAAGCAATTTGTTGCTCTCTAGTGACCATTTGACAATACCCGCTGATATGCGCAGCTGAAACTCCGAATAGGCTTATTGCAAAAGAAGTGGAAATGGCCAACCACACTTTAAAGGCAGTGAACACTATTGGTAATTACTCAAAATATTTATCATCATAAAATCTTTCTTGATTACAAGTAATGGGGAGAGGTTGATGGTATAAAACATAATGAGAAACAGCTCCCTCTGAAGTGACGTAGTTTTCAAGAAAGAAGTTTTTTTCCACAAATTTGATTACGAGACCTCAAGTTTAGAATTTGAGGTCTCGAAATCAAGCATCAGAATCCACACAACTTTGTGTAACAAGGCTGTTTTTTCTTTCATTATTATCTCGCAAATTCGACGACCGATTGAGCTCAAATTTTTACAGGTTTGTTATTTTATGCATATGTTGAGATACACCAACTGTGAAGACTAGTCTTTGACAATTACCAATAGTGTCCACTGTCTTTAAGAGACAGATCGCCTTTGAACAGGGTGATTTTGGACCAAAATAAGTGTGGTTGGAAAGAGGTTTCAAAAGTGGTGAAGTCAAGTAAAACAAAAAACAAGGGCTCTTTTTTGCGTAAATACCATAGGTCTTTTGGTTTTGCCATTGTAAGCAGTTTGCAAACAGCTTTTTCTGATTTCGCTTGTCTAGAAACTTTGTTGATTTATTTTGGCAGTAGGCTCACTACAATTAATTATTATTTTTATAGTTACACTTATTAATAAAATTAATATTTTGTATAATATAGGTTTTCTTTGTCAATTTCGGCAAATGAGCAGCCAAATTTACCACCAATCTATTCTATTTCGCGCAAAATCGAACGGGGTAGTTCGATTTTGTTTTATGGTTAGACAAATGTAATGTTGCGTCATTCGATTTAACAAAATATTCATTCAACTTAACAATTCATCAAAGCACCATTCAAATTCGCAAACGTTCCTTGAGGCGTGTGTGTCACGAAAAAGGATGACAACACGCTAAATTGAACAGAGTGCTAAAGGAATTTGACTTGACTCAAAACGAAAAGGAGAGGCAAAACAGCTTTAATTCGAACGCATGAAAATGAAATTGACTGCTCATTTGCCGAGTTTGACCGAGAAAACCTATAATTACAATTATATAATTCTATACATGTGTATTATTATTATTTCTAATTCTATTATTTTGTTTTTTGTTTTTTCCAGAATTGATCTGCGAGTCAGAGATTCAGAAAGACTTTCAGAAACTAAAGATTTATTAATTACCTGCTTGCAGCCTCTGAGATCTAAATGTTGAAGATTTCTTAGATGTCCGGCTAAGACACTAATGCAGTCATCAGTCACCTGGTAATAGACAAAGACAATCTCATCACTTTAAAGGGAAGGCATAGAGGTTTGAGGTAAGACACCTGGGCCCAATTTCATAGAGCTGCTAAGCACAGAAATTTACATAGCATGAAATATTTTCCTTGATAAAAACAGAATAACCAACCAAATTTGCACGCGATTTTCAGGATTTGCAAACAACAGCGGAATACCAGTAACTAGCAATTTGCAACAATTGGATATTTGGTTGGTAATCCTGTTTTTATCAAGGAAGAAATTTCATGCTAAGCAAATTTTCGTGCTTAGCAGCTCTATGAAATTAGGCCCTGCACGGAGACATCAAAGCTACATGTACAGACAGCAATGTAGGACAGAACCCTATGGATAGCCAACACAGTTTGGGGACATGAAAAATCTAACTAAATAAACTAATTGGAAGTTTGGTAATCACTATTTAAAGACACTGGACACTATTGGTAATTGTCAAAGATCAGTCTTCTCACTTGGTGTATCTCAACATATATGCATAAAATAACAAACCTGTGAAAATTTGAACTCAATTGGTCATCGAAGTTGCGAGAGAATAATGGAAGAAAAAACACCCTTGTCACCCAAAGTTGTGTGCTTTCAGATGCTTGATTTGGGGACGTCGACCATAATCTAATTATGAGTCCTCAAAATCAAATTCGTGGAAAATTACTAATTTCTTGAAAACTACGTTACTTCAGAGGGAGCCGTTTCTCACAATGTTGTACACTATTAACAACTCCCCATTACTCGCTACCAAGTAAATTTTTATGCTAATGTTTATTTTGAGTAACTACCAAAAGTGTCCACTGCCTTTAAGCTTATATAGAAGGTAAATGTATCCCAAAATGCTTTACACTATCAATACACGGATGTAAGCTTCTAACTTAAGATTTTTATTGCTATTATCTTAAAGAGTGATAACAATGTACCACACGTATACCTTCACTTTAACCTTGACAAAGCAGGCCTGTATGCTTTGTTTTTGAAAGGGCAAGGGCACCAAGCCATTTTATTTTTGGTAAAGGGCACCCTATGTGGAAATTGATACTACTGGAGCATTACAAGGCCACCAAGGCATGGAGGCAATTGCCTTCGGTGCCTGCGTGAAGTATCGTGCCTGCAAAGGTCTGTTTCCTTTAAGATTAAGACGAGAAATGATAAGAATGGGGGCATACATGTACGATCTGTCTACTCTACAGGTGTCAAAAACCAATTGTCCCTTAAAGCAATTTATGCACTTAAGCTTCTAGGGTTGTCGGGATTGACTCTCTCATGGCAGAAACATGCATCATCCAGTGGCGTTTACCGGTAACACTTATTCTTAATGCTCGAGGCTAAACAGGTAGTTGGTCTTTTCGGCTTCTCACGTTGCTTAAATTTCCGGGTAAAAGTTCATTTTCAGGTACATGTACGGTGGATGCTCCAACTCAAATGTTCTTAAAATAAAGTTTTGCAATCTATGAACAAGTATTGCATTCCATTAAACATAGTCGTTGCAATGAAAAATATCTTGAATTATTATAATTTGTTTAAAGGGAAAGTACACGTTTGGTAACTACTCAAAACAAATATTAACTTAAAAACTATGGTAACTTGGTAACGATCATTGGAGAACTGTTGATAGTATAAAACATTGTGGGAAATGACTCCCTCTGAAGTAACATAGTTTTTGAGAAAGAGGTAATTTCTCACTAAAATACTAAAAGACTTCTAGCTAGAACATGTAGAAGTCTTTTATTCCTCTCTGAAAGCACACAAATTCGTCAAAAAAGGCTGTTTTTTCTTTCATCATTTTTTTGCAACTTCGATGACCAAGTGAGCCCAAATTTTCACAGGCTTGTTATTTTATACTTATGATGGGATACACCAAGTGAGAACACTGGTCATTGACAATTACTAATAGTGTCCAGTGTCTTTAAACGATAACCAAACCAGTACAGTGCCTTTAAAGGTATTTAGGTAGTTTAAAGGAACACGTTGCCTTGGATCTGACGAGTTGGTCTATAAAAAGCGTTTGTAACCCTTTTTTACAAAATGCATATGGTTGGAAAGATGTTTTAAAAGTAGAATACAATGATTCACACAAGTTTGTCTCGAAATTGCTTGGTTTTCCTTTTACTGTGCGAACTAACACGGTCGGCCATTCATGGGAGTCAAAAATTTGACTCCCATAAATGGCCAACCGTGTTAGTCGAGGCATGTTTGTGTGGATCATTGTATTCTACTTTTACAACATCTTTCTACTCATAATGCATTTTATAAAAAAACGGTTACAAACTCTTTTCAAAGACCAACTCGACCGATCCAAGGCAACGTGTTCCTTTAAGTACTTCAGTTTCAGGAGGTATGTTGGAAGTTTCAACTAAATCTTCTTTGAAATAATTTTTTTTAACTTTGACCGCTCGGCCGCTTATCCACTCAGCCACGATACGTGTAGGCCATCAAAGTACTCGCTAAGATTTTAAATTCTGCAAATTTATTTAAACAAAGAGATGACCATATTTAAATCTGTGCTCCGAGTTCAGGGCCCGTTTTTTTTAATAATCTGAGTAGCGGATATAACTGTACATTTCCTGATCTTAAAATAACAACCGAAGGCACAACAAATCATTTCAGACAGTAGGGTAAGACTATTATCGTTAAAGCCATTGGACAATTTCGGTAAACAGAAGACTATTATCGTTAAGAGAAGGGCTTTGCCCCTGCATTTCTGGCATTGGCTGCCGAGTGCGCCGCCGAACCTTGTAGACCCTTATAAGGTGCTACATAAATCTAGTCTCATAAACCATGATTACTCCAAAACCCATCTTGAAAAGTGTCTCTCTTTGTTCAAGAGCCTTCAAAGGTACTGGACACTATCGGTTATTACTCAAAATAATTGTTAGCATAAAACCATACCTGGTAACAAGCAATGAAGAGCTGTTGCCTCTGAAGTAACGCAGTTTTCAATTTTGAGACCTCAGAATAAGATTTTGAGGTCCCGAAATCAAGCATCTGAAAGCACACAACTTCGTGTGACAAGATTGTTTTTTCTTCCATTATTATCTCACTACTTCGATGACCAATTGAGCTCAAATTTTCACAGTTTTTTTTATGCATATGTTGAGATACACCAAGTGAGAAGACTGGTCATTGACAATTACCAAAGGAGTCCAGTATCTTTAAAGGCACTGTACACGTTTTGGTAATTGTCAATGACCAGTCTTCTCACTTGGTGTATCCAATCATAAGCATAAAATAACAAACCTGTGAAAATTTGGGCTCAATTGGTCATCAAAGTTGCGAGAAAATGATGAAAAGAAAAAACACCCTTGTTGGACGAATTTGTGTGCTTTCAGATAGGAATAAAAGAGTTCTAGCTAGAAGTCTTTTATCATTTTAGTGAGAAATTACTTGTTTTCTCCAAAAACTACATTACTTCAGAGGGAGTCGTTTCCCACCATGTTTTATACTATCAACAGCTCTCCAATACTTGTTACCAATTAATTTTTGATGTTTATATTTGTTTTGAGTAATTACCAAAGGAGTCCAGTACCTTTAAGCACCTTATTGGCGGATAGATGTACATGCATTACAAGCCTACAAGGGCCTTGTCATACGAGGCAACTTTTACAGGCAACTTGGAGGCAACCAACTGCAGTGCTTGCTACATGACCACTTTGGTAGCACCCTTACTCTATGGTAGCACACAAGGAATGTTTTTTACAATTTCTTACGATCCCAAAGAAAAATATGCGAGCATTCAAATGTGAATGCCCTTTCTTCTTTGAGATTGCCTGGAAGTGATTGCCTGTCATGGCGTTAAAGGGAAATTACACGTTTGGTAATTACTCATAACTAATATTAACTTAAAAACTGACTTGGTAACGAGCATTGGAGAGCTGTTGATAGTATAAAACATTGTGGGAAACGACTCCCTCTGAAGTAACGTAGTTTTTAAGAAAGGGGTAATTTCTCACTAAAATAATAAAAGACGTCAAGCTAGAAGTCTTTTATTCTTATCTGAAAGCACACAAATTCGTCCAACAAGGGTGTTTTTTCTTTCATCAACTACTCGCAACTTCGATGACCAATTGAGCCCAAATTTTTACAGGCTTGGTATTTTATGGTTATGATGGGATACACCAAGTGAGAAGACTGGTCTTTGACAATTACCAAACGTGTACCTTCCCTTTAAAGGCAGTGGACACTATTGGTAATTACTTAAAATAATTATTAGCATAAAACCTTTCTTGGTGACGAGTAATGGGGAGAGGTTGATGGTATAAAACATTGTGAGAAACGGCTCCCTCTGAAGTGCCATAGTTTTTGAGAAAGAAGTAATTTTCCACGAATTTGATTTCGAGACCTCAGATTTAGAACTTGAGGTCTTGAAATCAACCATCTAAACACAAACAACTTCGTGTGACAAGGGTGTTTTTTTCTTTCATTATTATCTCGCAACTTCGATGACCGATTGAGCTCAAATTTTCACAGGTTAGTTATTTTATGCATATGTTGAGATACACCCACTGTGGAGGCTAGTCTTTGACAATTACCAATAGTGTCCACTGCCTTTAACACTACTAGTGACTAGACTACATTATCATTGTTTTTTATTTATATTAATGATGTTTATTGCTACCAAAATAGATTACAGGATGAAAAGGAAGTATTATGAAACTCTAATTGATTGTAAAAGACTTACTGTGTACTAACATGACTAATGTCTGAAACGTGCATAGGCCATTACTGGCAGCTGATTACCAGGTGCGGATGTGTATGTGTAATTACTTTTGATGCTTAGTGAATGATGGATTCATCATTGTGGAAAGCAAAGGCTTGTGTTAAAGCCAGGGGACACTATTGGTAATTGTCAAAGACCAGTCTTCTCACTTGGTGTATCTCAACATATGCATAAAGTAACAAACCTGTGAAAATTTGAGCGCGATCGGTCGTCGGAGTTGCGAGATAACTATGAAAGAAAAAACACACTTGTCACACTAAGTTGTGTGCTTTCAGATGCTTGATTTCAAGACCTCAAGTTCTAAACTTGAGGTCTCGAAATCAAATTCGTGGAAAATTACTTCTTTCTCCAAAACTACGTCACTTCAGAGGGAGCCGTTTCTCACAATGTTTTATACTATCAACCTCTCCCCATTACTCTTTACCAAGTAAGGTTTTATGCCAATAATTATTTTGAGTAATTACCAATAGTGTCCACTGCCTTTAAAGCCATTGGACTCTTTCAGTACATAAAAAAAAAGTTCAATAACTTTACAGAAGGTAGTGGTGAAAGACTTCTCTTGTACGTATGTAATATTATTCCATGAAATGCTTTACTTTTTGAGAAAACAGTAAAACAATATCAATGCTCGATAGCGAGAATTACGGATTTATTTTAAACACATGTCATGACACGGCGAAACGCGCGGATACAAGGGTGGGTTTTCCCGTTATTTTCTTCCGACTCCGATGACCGATTGAGCCTACATGTTCACAGGTTTGTTATTTTATATAGAAGTTGTGATACACAAAGTGTGGGCCTTGGACAATACTGTTTACCGACAGGCTTTAAAACAGGTCATGTGAACAGACAAAGGTTTTACATGATAATTATGTTTTTTAATGATATTTTTTTATGATATTTTTGTAAAAGGTCTTGGACATATATGTATATTAAACGAACTGGATACTTGGTAACAAGCAATGGAGAGCTGTTGATAGTATAAAACATTGTGAGAAACGGCTCCCTACGACGTTACGTAGTTTTTGAGAAAGAGGTAAATACTCACTAAAATAATAAAAGACTTCTAGACAGAAGCCTTTTATTCCTATCTGAAAGCACACTATTTTGTACAACAAGGGTGTTTTTTCTTTCATCATTTTCTTGCAACTTCGACAACCAATTGAGTCAAAATTTTCACAGGCTTGTTATTTTATGCATATATGTTGGGATAATTCAAGTGAGAGTACTGGTCTTTGACAATTACCAAACGTGTTCAGTGCCTTTAAACCAATGTAAAGAACTAGCCTGGCAAATAGGCACAGGAAGACTATTCTGAAGAAATCGAGCACCATCAGGCTAGAGACAAGGGTGTTTTTTCTGTCATAATTTTCTTGCAACTTCGAGGACAAATTGAGTCAAAATTTTCACAGGTTTGTTATTTTATGCATATGTTGGGATACACCAAGTGAGAGTACTGGTCTTTGACAATTTAAACCAGTGTAAAGAACTAGCCTGGCAAATATGCACAGGAAGACTATACCGAAGAAATCGAGCACCATCAGGCTAGAGACAAGGGTGTTTTTTCTATAATCATTTTCTTGCAACTTCGAGGACCAATTGGGTCAAAATTTTCACAGGTTTGTTATTTTATGCATATGTTGGGATACACCAAGTGAGAGTACTGAGCCCAATTTCATAGAGCTGCTTAAGCAAAAATTTTGCTTAAGCCCAAAATTTATTGCTTAGTAAAATCAGATTACCGGCCAAGACTCCACTCAATTGTAATGCTAAGTAAACAACAGCTTAATACTAGTCAAAAGCAATGTATATAGCAGGAAATGTTGGCCAGTAACATGTGTAATATAAGGGAGCCATTTTCGTGCTTAAGCAAATTTTTTGCTTAAGCAGCTCTATGAAATTGGCCCCTGGTCTTTGACAATTTAAACCAGTGTAAAGAACTAGCCTGGCAAATATGCACAAGAAGACTATACCGAAGAAATCGAGCACCATCAGACTAGAGACTTACCCTGTAGCATTGTCCGATATTGAGAGTGCGAAGATGTCTGCATTCTTTGCCGATCAATCGTAGAGTCTCAGGTGACAACTGAAGACATCCCAACACTTCAAGGACTTGTAAACTGAGAATGAAACAGTGAAGGTTCTTTTTATTATAAGGAGGTATATATGGCAATCTACTGTAACAATCCAAAACCGTAAAGCAGAGACGTCTACAGTTTGCATACAGCTGAGTGAACCCCAGCCCTAGTTTGAATGTAAAAAGAAAAACAAGATGCATGATATAAGTTTAGCAGCGAAGTTAGCTACTCGTGTGCACAGAGTTAATAATAATAATAATATGAAGCATTTATATAGCGCTCTACGGAGAACAGAGCGCTTTACATGAGACTATGACAACAAAAGAAAAACAAACAAACTAGGATGGGTAAGGAAAAAGAAATGTCTTGAGGAGGCTTTTGAATACAGGCAACGAGATCGCCTCTCTCAGACCCGCAGGGAGCTCATTCCATAGGCGAGGGGCAGCTATGGAGGATGAGCTATCCCCAGCTTTCCGTCTAGTTCTAGGAACGGAAAGCCGGGTCTGATCAGCTGATGAGCGGAGTCGTTGCCTGTATTCATCAGCAGTATTGGAGTTTTGGGAATGAACAAGTTCAACCAGATATGATGGAGATTGGGTGTGGAGGATTTTGTATACATGAGTGAACATTTTGAAGGTTATACGTTCTTTAACAGGGAGCCAATGCAGCGGTGCAATCAGGCCGGCAGAAGGCTGGTCACGACCACACGCAAATAGTAGCCGAGCGGCCTTGTTTTGCAGACGCTCGAGTTCACTGCCTAAACTGTGTGTCAGTTATCCACTTATTGCGGGTCAAATCAATTATATAACTACTCACCTCTTTCCATGTCTAGTGATGACTTTCCTAAGACATTCATCAGAAACTGACTGGCATCCATTCAGACATAAAGATTTCAACCTGCATTCAAACCATATCCAACATTAACTGGTTAAAAGCACATTTTAAAGAACGCTATAAGTAGAGTGTGGGATTGAGTCCCGGCCTTCACACTTTTGTATTTAAGCAAAAAGTGTCTTGCTTAAAACATTAATTGCTTCATACTTCAAATGTGATGTTAATAGACCAGAGGGCCTGGTGACATTTCATGGTAGTGCTGAAATGGCAATTCTTAAGTTCCCCTGGGTCTGGCTGGGGTCATGTGACCTAGAGCCCAGCACATAATAGAGAAGGAATTCGCAGATGCAGATGCACCACAGCACCATGCGAACTGTGACATGGTGCTATGTTAATAATTCAGTCTTACATTATGTTTTAAACATAGCTCTGTATAGACGATTTAGCCTACGTTTACATTCAAACCGCCCTCTGTTGAAAAAACACTGTATACATGGTATACGTCAAAAAAAGGCGCGTAGTCATGGTAAGATTGCATACACTTTCTAGCTGGCTGCCAAAACACAAAGGTTTCGCCCGGCAGTATGCGCAAATCATGTTATAGTTTTCGAGTGCGTCAGAGGTCACATCGGTTACACCTTGTAGAAAACTAATCCTGAGTGCTTTGAGACGCCGTCAAGCATGTATATATTTACAGTTGGTGGTTCTCAAGTTCTCACAGAAAGTTTGTCTTTGAAAGAAACTGAAAGGAAAACGAACTGTTCCGAATGAATAATCAGACCATGGGCCAATTTCATAGAGCTGCCTAAGCAAAAAAACTGCTTAAGCACGAAAATAGCTGGCTTATTTTACACAGGTTACTGGCCAAAATGTCATGCCATACACATTGCTTATGACTAGTATTTAGCTGTTGTTTACTTAGCATAACAATTAAGTGGAGTCTTGGCCGGTAATCTGATTTTACTAAGCAATGAATTTTTTGCTTAAGCAAAATTTTTTGCTTTAGCAGCTATATGAAACTGGCCCCATGAAGTGACTCCATACCTTTTGCAACTGTCTGATATTGCAGCCAGTCCATTATCAGTGACTTGGCACCAGCTAGCGTCTAGGGACGTTAGATATTGACATCTTGATGCGTGTAGGAGTAAAGAGTCACCGGTCAGCTCACCTCCAGTACATCCGCTTACATTCAACTCCTGAAACCCATAGCAGTAAACATAATCAGAATCCAAAATTGGTAAGCATATTCTTCTTCTCACTGTTAAGCCTGGTTCATACTGTCTGCGAATGCGATAAGAACTTTGACACCACAAATTCTCAATGAATACTTTGCAACAGTTAAACTGTGCTCAACTCGTAACATACATTCCCTGCCAAAACATCCCTGTGGTGCAAAAATTTGCTTCATATTTGCATTTGCAGGAAGTATAAATCAGGCTTTACAAAAACAAACCAGCTGAAAAGCAGTGGACACTATTGGTACTCAAAATAACTATTGGCAAAAAACCTTACTTGGTAACGAGTAATGGAGAGTTGTTGATAGTATACAACATTGTGATAAACGGCTACCTCTAAAGAAACGTAGTTTTTGAGAAAGACGTTATTTTCCACGAATTTGATTTTGAGACCTCAGAATTAGATTTTGGGGTCTCAAAATCAAGCATCTGGAAGCACACAACTTCAGGTGACAAGGGTGTTTTTTCTTTCACTATTATCTCGCAACTTCAATGACCAATTGAGCTCAAATTTTCACAGAATAGGTATTTTATGAAAATGCTGAGATGCACCAAGTGAGAAGACTGGTCTTTGACAATAATCTTAAGCCTGGTTCATACTTGCTGTGAATGATAATGCGATACGAACTTTGACACCACAAATTCTCAACGAATACTTCACAACGGTTGAACTGTGCTCAACTCCTGACATACATTCCCTGCCAAAACAGCCATGTGACGCCAAAATTCGCTTCACATTCGTATGAACCAGGCTTTACAGAAACAAACCCACTGAACCATTTCATAGCGATTTTTAAACAAATTCTGAGCTACATTTTCATACTGACTGTCAACAAAGACATGAGGAAATAGACCCTTCCCATGAAATATGTAAGTTGCACATAGTGCTTGCGCTAACGTTTTGGTTGGCAAAATGAGGGAACATCGCGCTGTTTTGTACACGGCTAATGGGTGCGTGACGCAGACGCGATTGCGCGTCTGCTTAGTGCACAACTCTATAGTGTGTGCCAACCAACAGGGTCTGTACGCATGCGTGAATGTAATTAGCATATTTCATGGGAAGGGTCCATTCCAAAACTGTTCTGGGTGTACAAAACAAAATTGTGAATAAAAACAAATTTCATTTTTTTTACCTGAAGGCTGTCCGCACAGCTGCGGAAGAGATTGCGCAATCCATTCTCTGTAACGATGTTACCATGGCATTGAGTGATTGACAGGCTGACAGGATGTCTCTCACCAATCTGGGTCAGCCAGAAGTCTGTTACCTGCCTCTTGTGGAGTCCAATTGTTCTCCCTGTGTTTATAAAAGAGACCAGTTAAAGATACTATGAGTATCACACGCTCTAACGAAAAAAG